>NW_026590699.1:8251150-8454730 GCF_907164565.1 Psammomys obesus
TTCTTCTTCTTCTTCTTCTTCTTCTTCTTCTTCTTCTTCTTCTTCTTCTTCTTCTTCTTCTTCTTCTTCATTTTTGCTGCTCCTGCTGCTTCTATCCCTTCTCCTATTCTTCTTATTGGATTTTTTTTCTTCATCATCATTCTGAGTTATTATAGCGAATAAAACCCCAAAACAAGGCAGCTCACTGGGAGTACCATTGCACAAAGTTAGAAAAAGATATTAATCTCATAAAATGCTCACAACACAGGATAGAATAGTGTGATAGACCACAGTAGTGGCTTATCCAAGAACTCATAACTATTCAATAGAGGAACTTAAAGATATGGAAACTGTTAAAATCCGAAGTAAGAACTCAAAAGTCCAGTTTTTATTATGAATGATCTCATACAGCATTCAAATAAGCATATTAATACAATTAATATGTTGCACAAGACCTGGAAGAAAAACTTAATAACTATGAGGAGATATTCAGCAAATAGGGTTTCTAACAAATAAAACAAATGGAAATCCTTGAAATGAATCAACAGATCAAATGAAAAGCTCCCCAAAATTGTTGCCAATAGAACAGGCCAAGTGGGGAAAATATCAGGTGTCGAAGACACAGTTAAGGTGTAAAAGAAAACACAAGGCAACAGTTATGTCTTGTGGCTAAAGGGCCAAACCTATGGATCTGTGATGCAGAAGAAGGAACCAAGACATAGCATAAAATTGTAGAGATCCTATTCAATGAATTATGTCAGAAATTCTCCCAAATCTGAGCAAGACCCAAACGTCTCAGTACAGAAGAAACGAAGAACCCAGCAGACATGACCAGAAAGGAACCTCTCTTTGTTGTATAATAGTTAAAATGCTAAAAGTGAAAGCCGGAGCAGCAATCTGAGAGCTCATGTCTTAAGACTGTAAGCAGGAAGTAAAGGATGGCTGGCAATGGCTGCTTGTGGCTTTTGAAACTTCAAAGCCCACCTTCAGTGACAGATTTTCTCCTGCAAGGAGAAAACACACAGGCAGCACCATCAGCCAGGACCAAACATTCCGATGCCTGAGAATGTGGGGAGGCATGCATTCAACCATCACAAAACCCACATGTAAACACGCCTCATTTAAACCACTGCAAATGCTCAAGTGTAAACAGGCTCCCCTCTCCAATTAAAGTACTAAACTGGTTGAATGGAAAAGCAAACAAACAAACAAAGGAAAAACAAGATCTAACTATTTGATGTTGCAAGAAACACCCCATCCTGATACAATCATAGAGACCGAAAGTGACCAGGTACAAGGTGACATTCTAAGTAACTGGAGTCTGAAACCCAGCAGCAGTAGTTACACATGGGACAAAGCACACACCACACTGGAACTAGTCAGAAGGGATAATGATGTATTAATGATGATTCTTATGTATTAATGAGGTGACCCAAAGACAGACATGTGTGACATTTACTTTGATAATAGTTTCATAAGTCCCTGACTTCTAGACACAATGGACAGACAGACGTAGATCCAACAGTAATGGGTGGCTTCAGGACCCCATGATCACCAGCACACGAACCATCCAGGTAAAAATCCAACAGGGATGCGTCAGGGTTCATCCCTCCACTCACAGGTCATATGCTTTGAACATGCATCTGCAGGACATTCCACTGAGTTGTTGAACACACATTTTCCTCAGCTACGACTACGACTTGTCTTTAAAAATCATAGTGTAGGCCATAATGCAATACTTAAATGCATAAAAAGAATGAAATAATGTCTGCTATCCAATCAAATCATATTGCAATAAAGTGGTAAGTCAGAAACAGAAAACCTATATGAGATACTAAAACATGTAGAGTTTGAATAATATGATATTGAATTATTGGGGCATCATTTAAATGATAAGTGAAGATTTTAAAAACATCCCTAAAACATGAGAACAAAATTCATTATTTCACACAATTTTATATGCAAAAGAGTAACACAAAAGAAAGAAAAAAAATAACATGTCTAAGGAGAACTTCCTAAGGCCTTTTAAAAATAGCTTTGCACCCCAATTCAAGACTCAGGTCACTGGCAATTTCTACAGATTTTTTTTTATAAACATCAGATTTTGCTACTTTTAAAAATCTGTTCATACGTGTTTATTCTTTTTTTTTAAATTCTTTATTAGTTACACTTTATTCACTTTGTATCCCTCTCATGGTTCCCTTCCTTCTCCTATCCCAATCCCTCCCTTCCTCCACCCTCTGCACGCATGCCCCTCCCCAAGTACACTGATAGGGGAGGTCATCTTTTGCTTCCTTCTGACCCTAGTCAATTAGGTCTCATCAGGAGTGGCTGCATTGTCTTCTTCTGTGGCCTGGTAATGCTGCTTCCCCCTCAGGGGAGGCCAATCACTTTATGTCAGAGACAGTCCCTGTTCCTATGACAATGGAACCCACTTGGATACTGAACTACCATGGGCTACATCTGTGCAGGGGTCTTAGGTTATCTCCATGCATGGTCCTTGGTTGGAGTATCAGTCTCAGGAAAGAACTCTGTGCTCAGATTTTTGGTTCTGTTGCTCTCCTTGTGGAGTTCCTGTCCTCTCCAGATCTTCCTGTTTCCCACTTCTTTCCTAAGATTTCCTGCACTCTGCACAAAGGTTGGCCATAAGTCTCAGTATCTGCATTGATAGTCTGCAGGGCAGAGCCTTTCAGAGGTCCTCTGTGTCAGGCTCCTGACTTGTTCCCTCTTTTCTCCTTCTTCTGATGTCCATCCTCTTTGCCTCTCTGGATAGGGATTGAGCATTTAGCAAGAGTCCTCCCTCTTGATTAGTTTCTTTAGGTGTACAGATTTTAGTAGGTTTATCTCATTGGTACAGGAGACAACTTCCTGAACAGAACACCAACAGCACAGGCTTTAAGAGCAACAATCAATAAATGGGCCCTCATGAAACTGAAAAGTTTCTGTAGAGCAAAGGACACTGTCCTCAGAACAAAACAACAGCCTACAGATTGGGAAAGGATCTTTACCAACCCTATATCTGACAGAGGGCTAATATCCAGAATATATAAAGAACTCAAGAAGTCAAACAGCAACAGATCAAGTAATCCAATTAAAACAACAACAAATCAAGTAATCCAATTAAAAAATGGAGTACAGAGCTAAACAGAGAATTCTCAACAGAGGAATATCGAATGGCAGAGAAACACTTAATGTTCAACATCCTTAGTCATAAGGGAAATGCAAATCAAAACAACCCTAAGATTTCACCTTACACCCATCAGAATGGCTAAGGTCAAAAACTCAAGTGACAATACATGCTGGAGAGGATGTGGAGAAAGGGGAACCCTTCTCCACTGCTGGTGGGAATGTAAACTTGTACAACCACTCTGGAAAGCAATCTGGTGCTTCCTCAGACAACTAGAAATAGTGCTTCCTCAAGATCCAGCTATACCACTCCTAGGCATATACCCAAAAGAGGCTCAAGTACACAATAAGGACATTTGCTCAACCATGTTTGTAATAGTCTTATTTGTAATAGCCAGAAGCTGGAAGCAAGCCCAGCTGCCCCTCAGTGGAGGAATGGATGCACAAATTGTGGTATATCTACACAATGGAATATTACTCAGCAATAAAAAACAAGGAAATCATGAAATTTGCAGATAAATGGTGGGATCTGGAAAAGATCATCCTGAGTGAGCTGTCCCAGAAGCAGAAAGACCCACATGGTATATACTCACTCATATAGACACGTGTTTATTCTTTATCTCACTGACCTGATGCTTTCAAGGGAGCAAGGACATCAGCTGTGTCCTTAGCTTTGTATCCATGCTACAAAGCAACAGGAGTTCAGTAGAGATTTCTTGAACAAATGAGTCAGGAATGGAACACAAAATGAAGAAAATTGGAGAAAATGAAATATGCCCAGCTCAGTCAAGAGAGAATGTTGTGATTATGTCCTTAAAGTTAAGAATAGATACTTTTTATTCAACAAACAATAAAAGAAAGAGAAAAGGAGAAGAGGAAAAAGAAGGAGGAGGGGGGGAAGAGAGAGAGAGAGAGAGAATATCCATTAGAACACCAGATGTCAAGTAAGGATGTAGGTGTGGGCCCATCCAGATACAATGGCCAGCCCTTAACAATGCAGTACCAACACAGAGGTCTGCAGAGCCAGATGGTCAGACTCCTGGCACACAAACAGCCCAGGACATCCTTGAAAGTCTGTGTGGAAGTCCTGTGCTTGGAGACTAAACAGCAGACACGCACAAACAAAACTTTATTGTGCAATGCTTTCCTCAACCCTACTTCACGACCTAAGAGGAACACACACAACACACACAGTTACACACACACACACTCACACACACACACACACACACACACACACACACACACACACACATGCATGCATCCATGCTCACACACACTAGTGAGAAACACAGAGGGATTTTTGTTTTGTTGTTGTTGTTGTTGTGGCTGCTACTTTAATGATCTGAGGCTGAAGATGTGCGGGCAGCAACACATTCAGCGATTGCTGTCTTTTTCTTAACTGCGGTGTGTTTGTTACCTTCAGATTTATCACTCTTACAAGAACATCATTTGCTTTAATGATATTTCATACTGTATTGTGATAAAGTCTTGAAAAGCTAAATGATTACAGATTTGCTTGTGGAAATAAGCATCAGTGTGGTATAACTGAGCACTGTGTTCAAACTTGGCAAGACGTGAGTAGTACAGATAAAGAGAACTTATTCTGAGGCTTATTTTAAATTTAACGTGCTGGATGTATTTTATAATATATTTTATATATTCTGAATTTTTATTTCTTTATTTCTATTTTAATCCTACTAATAATCATTTCATTGTTTAAAAATTATACACTATATTTTGTTTTAAAATATTCCCTTCTCCCAACCCTTTCCTACCAAATCTTATCCTCTTTACCTGTCCAACTTCACATTATTTTTCTGTCTTAAAAAAAGAAAATAAGCACAGAAATGAAACCAAAAAGGCACACAAAGGTACAAACACACACACACACACACAATGAAAAAAAAAACAAAAT
Source organism: Psammomys obesus (assembly GCF_907164565.1). NCBI lineage: Eukaryota > Metazoa > Chordata > Mammalia > Rodentia > Muridae > Psammomys > Psammomys obesus. Next base: position 8,256,174 of record NW_026590699.1, read on the forward strand.
AAAAATCTAGAGAATGTGTTTTGTGTTGGCTATAATACTCAGTATTTCAGCATATCAAAGAAAGTGAAGAGACCATATAGTAATGATTTGGCTTGCAAATACCAAAACTCACTACCAAGCCAATGGCCAAACCAGTGTTCTGCTGAGTGACCAACCAAAAACAAGATATCAAGACATTGGGCTCTGTCCAAAGTTTGGCTGTGAGTCTTAGCATCTGCTTTAATCCCCTGTTGGGTGGAGTCTTTCAGAGGACATCTGTGGTAGGCTCCCTTCCTGTTCCCCCTCTTCCACAGCTTCTGCTGTCTATCCTATTTGCCATTCTGAATGCCATTCTAACCTAGGGTCCTCCTTGTTGTTTAGCTTCTTTAGGTCTGTCGATTTTAGTATGTTTATCCCATATTATATGGCTATTCCACTTATAAGTGAGTATATACCATGCCTGCCTTTCTGCTTCTGGGTTACCTCATTCAGGATGATCTTTTCTAGTTCCATCCATTTGCTTGCACATTCATGATTTCCTTGTTTTTGAGAGCTGAGTAGTATTCCATTGTGTAAATGTGCCACAATTTCTGTATCCACTCCTCACAGGGAGTCTTATGGGAGAAGGCAGAGATAGAAGGACACAGAGGGGACAGGGGCCCCACAAGGAGACCAACAAAGCTAAAACACCTGAGCTCAGCAGGTCCTGCAGAGACTGATGCTCCAACCAAGGACAATTCATGGAGAGGACTGAGAGCCCCTGCTCAGATGTGGCAGATTGGCAGCTCAGTCTCCATGTGGATCTCCGAGTGAGGAAGACAAGGGGCTGCCTCTGTCATGAACTCAGTTGCCTGCTATTTGATCACTTCCCCCTGATGGTGCAGCCTTACCAGGCCACAGAGGAAGAGGATCCAGGCAGTCCTGGTGAGACTTGATAAGCTATGGGCAGATGGCAGAGGAGGAGAACTCCCCCTTTTAGTGGACTTATGGGAAGGTGATAGGGAGAAGAGAGAGGGAGAGTGGGATGGAGGGGGCTTCAATCAAGATATACAATGAATAAATTGTAAAAAAAAATTTAATTTTTTTAAAAATTCAAAAAAGACATTTGGGTATTTAAAATAGAATAAAAAGGGGGATTTCAAAGACAGTATATTGTGAGTGAAGAGACAAATGAAAAAATAGTAAACCTAACTTATTATACATGCACCTTAATTTTGTAAAATATTTTAATTATGAAAATAAAAGTTTTCAAAAAATTTAGAATACTCATTATTAAACTTTATAAAAGATGCCACAAGGCAATAAATTAACCCAAAATCCAGGAGAGTAAACACAGAGTTACAGTTTGGTCATCATTACAGGTGGTCAGAGAGAGAAGAGTTTGAGGCTGGAGAGATGGCTCAGTGGTTAAGAGCACTGGCTGCTCTTCCAGAGGACCTGGGTTCTAGTCCCAGACACCACATGATTTCTCACAACTATCTGTAATGTCAGACTGTTTGGCCTCTGAGGTTCTAGATATGTGTAGACACATGTGCAGGGAAAAACACCATGCACATAAAAATAGGTATAAGAATGAAAATGTATCTATGAAGGTGTGTGACACACAGAATGTGTGACAGTCAGGACGTCACACCCGTGACTTGGATGGCATGTATTATGGAGGCATCATGTCTCATGCCACAAACAGAGGAAGTGAACAAGGATTTTTGAGACGTGTCAAGGCCATGTGCTAGGAGGAAGCCAGTAACTAAGGCAGAATCAGTTATCATCAACTTAAGAGAAAGCCTTCACAGGCAGCTCTCTAAGTTCAAGGCCAGTCTGGTCTACAGAGCTAGGTCCAAAACAGCCAGGGCTACATGAAGAAATCCTTTGAAAAAGAGAAAAGAGAAAGCCTAAGATGAACAAAGGCAGGTATCAAGTTGGAAGTCACATGGCATGAGGATAGCGGGCTACTGTGGCCGAGCTTCTCCAGGAAGGTGGGTCCACGTGGATTCAGAGTCAGCAAGACCACAGCAGAACCAGCCACTGGATCAGCGAGACGACCCTGAGTGTAGGACACACCATGTTGTGATAATCAAAGAACATAGGTGGATTTGAGGAGATGAAAAACGTGCTCCTGTTTACTGTGAGGAATCTGGTGTCACAGGAGATGCAGAGATGGCAGGAGCAGGTGGGGCCTGTCAAGGGAACAGGCTCAGGAGAACACTGGCTTTGCTTCCCAGGGAGCACACTGGCTATTACGGGAGAGGAGTCTTCAAAAGTTTACACCTTTGCTGCAGCAGACGAGGCTGACAGGGATCCAGGAAGCAGCCATGTGCCATCAATCTGTCCTCACTCTTCTGTCCTTTCCCGATCATGCCGCCCACTTTGCCAGACAGACAGGTGGGGAGTCAACACTCAACATTATGAAGCCATTTGTCACCTCAGTGAGAAAGAGGGTGGTGGGGGAAAAGAGCTGGGTGAGCTCAGTTACTGACCCTAGGTTGCAGGAACGGGCTGGGGGCCAGTGAAGACAGCTAGGCCAAGGCTCTGTGAGGTGGAGAACAGGAGCATCGCTGCCCAGAGGCTCCTGGACAGTGAACAGAATGTTCGGTGGGCAGAAGGGCAGAGTGGTCACTTGTTAGAGGCTCATTTGTGAGAATGAGGGGCTGGAAGGTGAGAAGGTGACCTTGTCTTACATGGACAATTTCAGCTAGGGCCTGGTTGCTGTAGTGAATCAGTAGCCTGGGGAACATTGACCATGGACAACTATAAGCTCCTTCCTGTCCATCACTGATGAACTTTAACCTTCCTCCGATCGCCTTGCATGCACACACTCAGAGAAAGAATGGACGCCCTATTGGAAAAGGTCTGAGAGGTGAGAAAAGTGCAGAGGTAGACAGAGGCTTTAAGGAGAAAGCAGAGTGTTTCAGAAAACCTGGGGCCATTGCTCTCCAGATCCAGTTCTCCTTCCCGCTGACCCCTGAACCTCGCCACGTGACTGAGCACGGTGCCCATCCTCCCGGCCTGCCAACCCCAGGCACAGCACAGGATGGCTATGCCACAGATGGGTCCAGTCACAGGAGGACAACCTCTGACCACAGGTGCCCTCACTATCTGCACCATTTTCCCACTGACTCAACCTCCACAGCAAAAGTTTTGTTCTAGTCTTAAACATTAATACGTAAGCTGTATCAGGTACACAAAGTCCATTCTCCTGCCAAGGAGAACACAGGGGTAGAGCACAGGTTGGAAACTATCTACCTCCCTGAGTATTTGCTCACACTGCCTGGGCGCGCTCTTTCTCTGATGATAAGAACAACAACTGCTGGCCGTGATTTTCTTTGTTTTGGCTTTTTCCTTGAGGCTTATTTTATTTTTAATTATGTGTCTGCATGTCTGCTCTCTTCTGCTTGGCTTTGAAGGTAAGCGCAGTAGGGTGACACAACAGGGACGTAATGCAAATGGAATCTTAGAGGAGGGCAGGGAGAGGAGCGGGTGAGCTCGGGGAACGAGAGACATGCGCCTCGCCTAGCACAAGGCCACAAAAGTGGATGAAGCATCGGGAGCTGAAACGTGGGGAGTATCCGGTGACTCCTGCACTGTGAACTGTCGTCGTCAATAAAGCTTCCTCACTTGTTCCCCTCACTCTGCTCATTTCACGCTGCCACCAAAGGGCACAACACTAACAACACAGTGGAACCCAGCTTCTGTGTCTGCAGTGCAGGCTGGCACTGGAGGGCAGTCCCTCTTGGTCGCTAGTGGCTCAGGAAATAGCTGAGTCGTTCCTAAAAAGCTGAGCGCTTCCTAATTGCTCTGGTAAATTCATCGGGAATGGCCCCCCCTCCCCCGAGTGCTTGAAACACTTTCATTAACGAACATTATTAACTCATTAAACTCATTATCTCTGCTTTCATCTCTTATGGCGACCAATGGTAAGACTTGCCTAAAGCATTTAGTTTGGGATATGCCACTGCCTCTTTCAAGGGTCTGAATTTCCAGTCGTGTAATATACTTGAAGGCATTAAGATGAAGCAGGAAGGCAGCCTCACGCGTGCCTGGCCACCACCAGCTCCTCAGGACTCCGTCCCACGGAGCTCCTGCCCGTGCCAGGTGTGCTCATCTGCAGTGAGCCAGGGCTCCGTGGTGAAATGACGCAGAGGGTTTGGGGAATCCCCTCTGCGGAAGCCCGACAGGCGCACGACAGCACCCTGCAGGTGCAGTTCAGTGAAAGCCAGCCAGGGCGCTGCAAAATGTGTGTTACCAGGGCGGCCATGCCAGACTCTAGGGGCCAAAGGCTGCTCCACCTCTCTCAAAGATGCTGCAGTCTCAGGGCTCCAGCAGTTAAAGAGCTAATTTCCAAGCGTACAGGCTGAGCACTGCTTTTTTTTTGTTCTAAAAGCAAGGTTTCAGAACTAGACATTTTTATTTTAATAATCAGGGCCACCACCCTCTTCTCTATCATCCAACAAAAATAAGATCAAGACAACTATTTTTTTCTCAAACATATTTTTTTAAGTCTCCTTTAGGAAAAATTTAAGATCCCTTTAAACCACGTTCCTTCAACAAGAGGCTTAATTAACATTGGCATGTCCTTGTCAGCAACACGCACAATCTTACTAGAAATCTGTCCTGCGGCAACATCTCCTATCACTGTGAGATCATGACATAAATGTGCAGAAGTTTTCAGGAGTGCTACGGGAAAAGAATGAATTGCATCCAACAGGGTGTGTTTGCTGTGAATGTGTCCTCTCCGTCCTTGTCACTAGCAGAGAAGGTTTGGGTGCAAGTAGCATCTAGCTCAGAGCACCCTGCTAGAATCCCAATATTAAGGAAAGCCACAAGGACAGCTGCTGGCTGACTATTCTGCACTTCTGAGCATCAGCGCAGCGTCTGGGCGCAGCGTCTCTGCAAGGTGAAGGGCACAAGGACAAAATTGCCCAGCCAAGGATAGCCCGGACACTGGCTGAGCAGGTGAGCATTGAGTGGGACCACAGCAGCGAAACTTGAAAGTGAGATAAATCATCAAGTGACTCCAGCCATGTACTAGCCAAATAAGTTGTACACACATTATCCAAATGCCTGATAGTGTGGGAATCCTTGAACAACTTTGGTTTACATATTTCTTTCCTTCTCAGTTTTTTTTTATATCCTACAGATCCTTTTAAAAATGCATTGTCTTACAGATTTTTCACACTCCAGCATTTAGATTAAAAGAATGAATTATTCCAGAATGGGAGGTGAAATGGAACACAGCCTGCCCTTCACAGTCACCAATTCGCTTCACCCGTCTGCCACACACCAGAACACCTGCCTTAATGTTGGCACATGTTTAAAATAACGCTTGAAGAGACAAACGTATTCACACACAAGTCAGCGAGCCTACTTACAGCACTTGATAAAATGATAGTGAGACATCGTCTCTCCTCAAGCACGAATCCTGCTGTGGGTCCCAGCATTCTCTTCCGCTATGACGGCTGTCCCCAGGAAATGCATAATTTAGGGTCCCTGCTCAGGTAACGGTGTACTTCAGAATGCATTGCTGAACAGAGGCTCCCGTTCATGCTCGTGCAGAAAGCATCAACTCATTTTCATTCAGCAGCTGGAGTTGAGAGCAGCCCCCTGGGGTGGCTTGAGCCGCCACCGATGCCCGTGCTACCTAGCGCCCTTGATTGACACACTCCAGTGCTACAGTCCTGGGAAGGGTCGCTCTAATTGGTGCTCACGTGCGGCTACAGCCTGCTGCTAGCGTGGAGGTGTGTGCTGCACTGCGGCTCTCCCTCCCAGTCCTGCCTGCTAATGGCTTCTCAACAGCTTTCAAAGACCAGGAGACTACGCTGATGAGTGGGCAGGAGGGAGATGCTACCCAAGGCATCCGGAATCTTCCTGGTGCTCCCTGCCGGTGCCCCGATGGGACTGGATTCTGAGCTGGTGGCCAAGCTCACTATTTTTAGTTGCCACCAGTTGCTGTGTGTGAATATGAAATGGACAGCAGAAGCTCAAAATAGCACCCCTCTTAGGAAGAGGGTGCTTTGATCTGCCTCTCGCCAGGAAGCGTTCTCACAAGGCATCCTCTTGGTTATCTGTGCAGAATGCAAAATTTAAATTACCCACAGAAATATGTTGATTTGCACAGCTTTAAAATTTAGGATTTTGCTACCTCTGCAAACTGCAATGAATTAAACTGCACAACCCAAGCCAGTGAAGGAAGTTTGCCCGGGTTTCAATCAGAAGGAAACACATGTTCTCCCAGACTCTATTGTAATGGGGATAAATATCATATTTTAATATCTAGTTATATAGAAAAGGTCATATGTAAGTCACTTACAAATGAAAATGTGTAAGTGATTATTTTCTAAGTTAATGTATTTTTATTCTAACAATATTTTTATTTAGTCTTTGAGAATTTTATACAATATATTTTGATCATATTCCTTGCCTCCCCCAACTCCCCACCCATTCAACTTTATGCTCTTGCTCCCTTTAAAAAATCATGGAGTCCGACTTATGCTGTTTAAGTATTTTTGAGTATGGGGTCTGCCCTGGAGTGGTTGAAGGAAATTGATTTTCCCTCTCCCAGTTTAAGGTGAGTTAGCATATAACATGTGGACCAATACTCTTCCTGGACAGCATATGCTCTATGTATTTGTACTATGTATCAAGTGGCCCTGTCACACTTTAACCTGCTTTCTCAAGTATTAGGAAGGAGACTTCCACCCTTCATTCCATTCAGTAGTTACAGCACCCCATCACCTATGACCTGTAACAGGTTGGGTGATTTTCAGGAATAAAAATGTGTCATGAAGGGTCTAAAATGCAGCATTTATAGACAAAGATAGTGTAGAGTACTTTTTAAATTTCTTTGTGCAAGGTTTTGCAATGTTGCAGTAAGAAGCAGAGGCTGTACATGCCTCTTATCGACCGGCAAGAGCAAGGCCCCTTCCTCTTAACTCAGGGCAGGGCTCTGGGCGCACAGCGATTCTGTGTCCACTGGAGTGCTGTCCAGCCTCTTTCGGGAACTTCCTGCTGTGTAGCTAGCTTTACCACAGTGACAGACTCTGCTGTCTTCATTCCTCTCTATACCTGAAGACTCTGGAACCTGTGTGCCTCTGGATGCACACAGTCAGCCTGCCCTCCAACAATGGAGTTCCGTGATTCACTCCCTAAACTGAAAAACGTGACTCCAGAAGGCATTACTTGCAGTATGGATGACTGGTCCCTAGTGATCTATTTTAAATAAGTTAAACCCTCTGGCAGAACAGCACATCCCTGCTGTCAGGGTGCTCACTGATGAGATTCAGAGTCACACCAATCAGGTGCACCCAGGGCGTAAGAAGCAATAGGACCGGGGAAACAGGCCCAGAAACTGTGTAGAGGAGAAACACTAGACACAGACACTCTGAGGAAACAGATGAATGCTTCACTCTGCTTCATGTGCATGAGCTGTGCGTGAGCTATGCATGAGCTATTCATGAGCTGTACATGAGCTCTGTATGAACTATGCATGAGCTGCACATAAACTGTACAAGAGATGTACAGACACAGCAGGCGATATGTTTGAGCTAAGTGTACTAGTCACTTCCATACATTCTAAGGTTGCCTTATATTAGACTTCAGAACTTTGTGCTCATTTTGTGAACCTTTGGGGACATGCATGGCTGAAGAGAGATGCATTTGTATTTTCCTATCGCTATCAAACAAGAACTAGTTCCTTATTCGAGAAAGAATATGGTGGGAACATAGATCGGACTAACATAGATGGGATTAACTTTCATAACATGAGACAAAGGGTATCTTAAAATTTATTACATTTCTTGAAATTTATCTTTCCTAAGAAACCCAGCTCTGGAAGGGATCATACAGGCCACATCGCAGCTCTTTGAATCACATATTTTATGGATAATATCAGATTTGATGGCAGCAGTAAGACAGAGCTGAGCTGGAAAGGGTATGTTCCTAGGAATTCATTTCCGTTGTGGTATTGGTCATTAGGCACAATGTTAAATACAAGCATTTGAACAGAGCAGTTGTTCCATTGCAGGAACTTCACAACTAATAACGAAGTTATTTTGTTATTTTGCAGCATTTTTACAATACCCTATTGTTGTCAATGAAAATGTCAAGACTATTTCAACAAGCACTTTTCATTGGTTATGCATCAAACAACTGTTCATATTATTTCTGACACAAGCACATGCTAATTTTACTTCTAAATGTAATAATTATTATACACCAGACATTTTTTTCAAATAAACTGGATTATTCCCCAACTTAACAACAAAAGAAGAAAGAAAGAAAGAAAGAAAGAAAGAAAGAAAGAAAGAAAGAAAGAAAGAAAGAAGGAAGGAAGGAAGGAAACCATGCCAACAAGTATTTAACAGCATACACTTGCTCAGGAGGTGAATTTACTGTGCCCCAGATCAGATACATAGAACCCGAGTTCCAGGCCGTACAAGGTGGGATCCAGGTTTCCAATCTTTTGATAGTTCCTCATCCAACAGTTCATGGATTTTAACATACTATTCAATGATGGAATTAGAGACCAAAGCCCTCAGTCATCACTACTGTTTGAGTGTGTGAGCTGAGTGCTGTGACAGTCCCCTTCATTATCATCTCGACGTGGTTTAGACACCCTAACAGACACAGCTCCAAGTCTCTGTAGAGGCATTTCCAGAGACGAGTTTAGCTGAGGAGGGAAGACCACTTTCAATGTGAGAGTCATCATCATACGGAAGACAAAGGAAAAGGAAGGAGGCTAACTAAAGACCAGCATTCCACTCTCTGCTTCCTGCGTATCCATGCAATGTGGCCAGAATCTCAGGCCTCAGCTGCCACCATGCCCTTCCTAGCATGATGGACCATATACCCTCAGCCTCTGAGCTAAGGCATCCCTTCCTCCTGTAAGTACCTCTTGCCAGAAGTTTTTGTGTAAGTAACAGGAAAAGTCACTAATACAGCAGACCACAGCAGCACCCCACCCCCACCATGAAGATATGAACTGCTCACAGCAGGCCTGCCATGTTGTAAAACCAAACTCTGAGACAGGGGCATCCTTTCTCAATTCCAGAAACAGGCTGGGGCTTCAAACAATGATGAAGACATTTAAGGACCGGCAAAAAATGTGAAGCACACCACCATTATCAAGACACCGGGAAAGGCATGTTCAGGCCTCCTGTGACCCAAACTAGAGGCTTCTGGGTGGATGGGCCCTGAGCTCACCTGTAGTCACAGCTTTAGTCTAAAGATTTCAGGCCCCTGTAGGCTTACATGGCCTTTCCTAAAAAGCAGCCAAGAGGGCGTACTGTGGCTGGCTCTTGATCTGCAACTTCAGCTAACACGGTTGCTGGAGCCTGGATCAGTCTCCTGTCTCTGCTTGAGCTCCCGTCCTTGTTGCACCCACTTCTGAGGGTGACACTGAACTCAAATTGTCCACTAGACTGAGGCTGTCAGACACGGGACAGCACAGAGCTCCACCCCGGAGCTCCTCATGCACCAGAGGCAACAATGGCCATTGATGTTACCTGTAGACAGCCCTGGACAAAGGGAGGGAGGGAGGGAAATCAAAGCACAGATTCGCCCGGCAGAGTGCAGACATGCTAAGCAAGGCTTTCAAGCCTCAGAGAGAATTGTTACATCAGAACACACACTATCCCCACCACTTATTCTACTGTTTTTGTAGAGCAGCGATGTAGAGAAAGAATGCATGCCCAAGACTGCGGCAAACAAGGCATATATATGAGCCTTGATGAGCGCACAGGACTTCCAGAGGTTTGCTGGGTGTTCTCATTACTCAGTCGGGCATCTGGTCACCCACATGCCTCCTGAAAAATTTTCCTGTAATGGGAATATTTTTTCCATCTTCTCTAGTATCTAGGCAGGAATATTTGTAAGGCATTTGTATATTCCTTTCACTTAAACTGCAAAACAAACTTTGAAATTTCGCAGCATGTGTGTTAGGATGAACCAGAAGGGAGGCCCCCACTTTCTCTCACACGTGAATTTGAAATTGACCCCACATTTTTATCCTAAAGTGAACCAGAGCAGAATAGTGTTAGTATGTGACTGTGGCTGTGTGTGCGTGTGTATGTACTGTGTGGAAAAGCAAAGGAGTCACTGAATATTTTCTGCCTCTTCACTCATTCTGAGGAAGAAAGCAGTTGTTTGTTTGCTGAGAATAATACAAAATTTCCTGAAGAAGATAATATAAGTTTTGAATGAGTTGTATACAGAAATCTCTTTCCATATTTTTCAACTGATATAAATATTGAGCTGTAGAACATACACATGCCTGTTTATTTCTATACATGCATATGTACATATATACATAGACATGTACATATTTGTACACACACAAACAGCTGGAGCTTGGCTGGCCTCAGATGCGCCTATCTTTGCCGCCAGGTGCTGGCATTCCAGGAGCATGCCTCTGCATTTAGCTAGAATCATGCCTTGTTAACTTAATTAGCCAGGTACTTGCCTACTTATACACAGATTTACTTATTCAATTTCTATAAATCCTTCAGATTTCATATCAAGCTCATTTAGCCTACACTGGTATTAGCTTAAACTCATCTCAACATTCTGGCAATCCTGTACTTATTTATTTTTCCCTTGTATGAATCCATTCAGTGTTTCAGTACAGTGCTTTGTATGTTTCTTACTGCTGAATGAAAGCCTCTTTCTTGCTAGGTATTATTTGAAGCTAAATTCTTGAGTTTTCCTTATTTCCAATAAAGTATAAAATATCACTGAACAATCAGGTCACAAGGAGAGAACCAGAAGGTTGACAACCTCTTCTAGCATTTGCCACTGGAGGCCTTGGGGGTGTTTTACTGAAGGCAGATGACAAGACATTTATTACCACAGGATTTGTAGCAGGAAGAGCAAAGGAGAAAACGAGTGAGGAAGCAGAATCTCGTCTTTCCTTCATGGGAATGTCCATGAAGCAAGTGGACCTAGCATATCTGACATTAACACTGAACAGGAAGTTTCCTTCAACCTTATCACAGGGAGGGAGGTGAGTTTGACTTCCTTCCTCTAAGTGATTTCCCTAGCTGCAGATTCCCTTTTGCGCTACCACAGTGAAGCCCTGGCTCTGGACAGGTCCCAAAATTTTAACAATATTTTAAAGGATCTGGAAAAAGACATGTACTATGAAATATCTGAATTTGAAATGGTATTTAACCATTTTCTCAAGTTAAAGTTCACAGCTATACCACTCCTGGGAATATAACCAAAAGATATTCTACCATACAGCAAGGACATTTGTTCAGCTATATTCACAGCAGCTTTATTCATAATAGCCAGAATCTGGAAACAACCTAGATGTCCCTCAACCTAGAAATGGATAAAGAAATGGTGGTACATCTACACAACAAATACCATTCGGCTATTAAAAACAAGAAAATCATGAAATTTTCAGGCAAATGGATGGATCTGGGAAAGATCATTCTGAGAGGTAATCCAGACCCAGAAAGACACAGATGGTATATACTCACTCACAAGCAGATTTTAGCCACACAGTACAGGATACTACACAACAATCCACAGAACTAAAGAAGCTAAGTAACAAGGAGGACACTAGGGAGAACGCTTAATTCTCATTCAGAGGGGCAAACAGAATAGACACCAGACGTGGTTGAAGAGAGGGAACAGTATGGGAACCTACCATATACGCCCTCTGAAAGACTGCAACCAGCAGGGGATCAAAGCAGAAGCTGAGACTCACAGCCAAACTTTGGAAAGAGCACAGGGAAGAGTGGGGGATAGAAGGAACAGAGGGGATAGGAGCTCCATAAGAAGACCAACAGAGCCAAAAAATCTGGTCCCAGGGGGGCCTGCTGAGACTGACACTCCAACCAAGGACCATGCATGGAGAGGACCTAGAACTCCTGCTCAGATGTGGCCCATGGCAGCTCAGTCTCCCTGTGTGTTCCCTAGTAAGGGGAGCAGGGGCTTTCTCTGATATGGACTCTGTTGCCTGCTCTTCAATCCCTTACCTCTGGTGAGGCCGCCTTGCCAGGCTACAGAGGAAGAGAATCCAGGAAGTCCCAATGAGACTTGATAGTCTGAGGTTGGTAAGGGAGAAGGGCTCCCCCTTTCTGAGGACTAGGGGACCAGGATAGGGGGAAACAAGGAAGGCGGGTGGGACTGGGAGGAGAAAAGAGAGGGGACTATGACTAGGATGTAAAGTGAATAAATTTATAAAAGAGGGAAACAGGGAGAGAGAGAATATTAAGTGCAAAGCTTTTCAGAATTTTTAGTGCTTTCGGGTGGGGACTTGGTCCTTACAACTTAGTGGTGGGAGTAGCTTGAGTGATTATTGGGACTTGCTGTTCCATATGTAGCATGGTTCTTTCTGTCTGTGTCGTGGGGTCAGGAGGTCAAGGAGCTTGGCAACTTTGATGTGTTGTATGGAAAGCCAGTCTGAGAAGACAAGATGGTGTTCTACCCTGAGATATGAATACTGTAGTCCTAAAGCTGGTTAGGCCTGAGAGTATCTGCCTCCCTCTGACTTCCCCTCCTTTTCTCTCCCTCTCTCCTGCCCCCTCAGCAGGTAGACTGATGTATCAGCCACTTGCAGAGGCTTACAGTCTTCTGATGCAGTGGTTTCTCTGTGGTTCAGCCCACTGCCCACACACACAGCAGCTGGCTTTCACACTCTGCTCTGTAAGAAGTGGGCTGCAGGGGAACAAGGCAAGAAAGCTGTTTTCCAAATCCCTGAATCATGACCTGGGGCTTTGTGTTGTCTGTTACTCTCCCTCTCTTCAGCTCTACTTTCTTCTCTCTCTGCCCCCTACCTCCTCCTCATCTCTCTCCCTCTCTACTTAGAGCCTGAGGTGTTTTAAAGAGTTTAGAGATAAACAATAGTCCTGTGTTGATTCTGCCTGCACCAGGTAAACATGACTGTGTACAATGAGCAAACCATAATTCCAATGTGCCAGGTATTTTTGTAAGCAAGTCTTAAGGATCTGCTCAGCTAATCCTCAAAATGGAGTGTCGTAGAGACCACTCCATCTCTTTATTTTTGTAACAAGTCAAGGAACTGAGGCACGAAGACTAAGCAAAGTGTATGGGTATTCAAGCATGTAAGAGCAAGACCAGATTCGTCTTGAAGTCCCCACACCAGGGTCCAGTTTGGCCATGGAGGAGTCCTACATCGCATCCGGGGTCAATGCCATTTTTAAAACGACTTTTGGATACCACGTGTCATGTGCTGCAACTCCTGGCATCCACTTCCCTTCTTTCTGCCAGGTTAGTTCCAGCTTTCTTTTTCTTTTAGCACCCTCTTTGCCCTTCTGTTCCTCATGAACCTCTACCCTTCCTATTATGCGTAAGTAGAGGGAGAAGACCAAAGCAAGGGTACAGGAAAGACAAGGGTCACACACAGTAGGAAAATCAGGGTTCAAGGGTGGAGGAGAGATGGACATCGGCGCCTTCCTGCCCCTTTCTTCTGCGGTTAGGTTGGTGGCTTGACTTACTGCTTGCTCACCCTGGTTATATATCGTAAATCGCACACACATCATACATGCACACATTCAGTGCCTTGCAGAGAATGTGTGCATCAGCAGAGCTTCTTCTGAAAGGCCGGTGCGGTGCTGCATTGCCACCGTTGAGTGTCCGTCACAGTGCATGGAGCAGCACAGGTAAACCACCTTGAACGCTGCAGCAGGGAGAGTCAGTCCATCCTGAGTACCAACGGGAAGCAAGTGTCGGCAGATCTACAGACAGGCTCAGCATGGCACTGACCACCTTTAACTCAGCTTGGAAGGCAGAGGCAGAAGGATCCCTTTGCCTCTGACACTACCCTTTCCATAGAGGGAGTTCCAGGCTGGCCAGAGCTTACACAGTGTCTCAGGCAGCAACAACAAAAAGACTTACAGATAGGAAGCAAGACTTCATTAAGAAAAGCATGGAATATTTTCATACACGGGATTTCAGAGTGCACAGAGGAATTTAACTGTTATCTAATAGCTCAATTGTAATAATTTTAATAGACATTTTCAAAATATAGCTATGACCATTAACACCTATGTCTAAGCTGTTTGTACTGGAGGAACTGCTTCCACACCTCCGTGGAGTCCATGGACAAATATCTCCAAACCCTACTTGCAGGTGTTAATTAAGTGTTTCGAAGTAGAATGACTGCGACAGCTGTGAAGAAAAACCCTGAATTAAAATCTCACGTGAATCTGGTGGGAGATATTTTGGAAGTGTTACATTTATGACCAGGTGCACTTGCATGAAGTTCAAGATTTATGATAGCAGAAAAAGGAAATAGATTATTAGCAGAAAAAGGAGTCATAGGGGAAGCTTCTAGAACAAAGAAAATGTTTTGTATTTTGGTCTGGGGATGAGAATTGGTCTAAAGATGCAGGCTTGAGATTTGCTGAACTGCACTGTCATATTTGTGCATTTTACTCTATATGATGCACATCAGCTTTTTGGTATGTAGTGGGGGAAGGCGGTGCGTGTGGATAGGTCAAAGGTTACCAATGATTGCTACCTTATATTTCGAGACCAGGTTTCTCACTGAACATGAAGGTCATGAGTTTGTCTAGACTGCCAGACCTGAAAACTCCAAAGAGGCCCCTGCCTTCTCTCCAGCACTGGGATTACAGGTAAGTGCCGCAGGCCTGGCTTTTATAGCAGGGTTGCTGGGGATGAGACTCTAGGTACCTGTGCTTGAATGGCACTTTGACTGAGAAATCTCACATAGCAGCAACTGACTGAGAAAAATTCTCGAAGATGTAAGACACGGGTAGCTTGAGGGTGTTAGTTTATCATGTATTCAATTGTTTACTCACAGACACACACATGAAGACAGAAATTTCCTGGCATGGTAAGTAAGCTACCATAGTTAATATTTCCTGGCAGGTGCAACAGACATGGAGAAAACCCTGCTGTCAGAGGAACGTCCTGTCAAGGGCACACTGCATCCCCAGGGTGCCATGTGGCGTGGGGATTCTGGAATATCTATATTGCACACAAGAAGCAGCTAAAGAGCCAGGCAGAGTGGGCACACCTGTAGTCCCAGCACTCAGCAAGGCAGATGCAGGCAGATCTCTGAGTTTGAGGCCTAGGCTACCTAGAGAAACCCTATCTTGAAAACAAAACAAAGGAATAAACAACAAACACGCAAACAAACAAAAAAGAAGCAGCTAAAATCAGAGTTTTGGAGACAGACAGGACACTATCTCTGGAGTCAAGAACTTCACTGTGTAGGCAAGCTTTCCCTGGGTATACCTACAGACTTGGCAGAGGGTCCATAGACTGCCAAAGGGCCCCCTGACCTAAAACAGGAGGACATCTCATGGAACAGAAGGGTGTCACCTATCAGATTCCCACCAGAATAGTTACGCTGTGAGATGTTGAAGAGCAGGGCTGAGAAGATGAGGCAGCCAGCAAGGAAGCAACATAAAACTCTCATTTTAGTCCACCCTTGGAATGCCGTGGGCTTGAAATCATCCCCGTGCTGAGGATGGAGCAGCCTAGATGGATTCCCACCAAATGATGGACCTGAGATACCCCTGAAAAGGGGAAAGAGAAAAGAGAAAGGAAAAGAGAAAGCTTGTCTCCTGGTTGGTTGTTACCTTGACATCAGCTGGACTCATTTGAAAGGAGGAACCTCTGAGAAGATGCCCCCACTGCATTGGTCTGTAGGCAAAGCTGCTGGGCATGTTTTGATTCTTGATTGACAGGGGAGGGCGCAGTTTGCTGTGGGTGGGTCAGTCCTGGGCAGGTGGTCTTGGGTTGTCTAGGAACACAGGCTAAGTGAACAACGAGCAGTAAGCCGTAAGCAGCGGTGCTCTGTGGCCTCTTCTCCAGTTCCTGCCTCCACGTTCCTATTTTGAGGTCCTGCCCTGGCTTCCCTGGGTGATGAAGCACAATCTGAGAGTTGCAGCATGAAACAAACCCTTTCTTCCCCAAGCTGCTTTGCTCACGTTCTAACACAGCGATAGGAAGCTAACTATGACCACCTGCTCACTGAGTTTGGAAAGGGGCTCAGATGAGGCCACCCCCTGGCTCGGAGTGTAAGAGACTGGGAAAGACAGCAGGTTGTTCCTAAGAAGTGAGGAGCCTAGACGGCACGCATGACAGGATAAAAAGGGCTGTCGGGAGTGAGAAAGGCCTGTCCTCAGGCCTGTGCTGCCACTGTGCCATCTGCCACTGTGCTGCGTGCTGCCCGAGCCTGCTGCATCTCTGTGCTGTTGGAGAGATACAGGATTCTTGGGAATGTTTTCATGTTTTCCTTTTATGTCCTTTAAGAACTTGTACCACAGCACAGCACAGCTCCGAGCCGCTACTCAGTGGCTCACAGACGATGCTAGAGCATGTACAATAAGAGAACAGCAGGAACCACAGTAGGAAAGCCGTGTTCAGCAGTTAGACTTGAACACCTCCTTCAGTCCGAGGGCCTGAGGAGACCTTGCTGAAATGATCACCTAAAGCTAAAGGACGGGTAGAAGGAAACAGGGGGATTAGCAAGAGAGTGCATTCCGGAGTGTATGTGGTCTATGGACCAGTATCATCATTGTTGGGCCGCCCTCTGGGACAGACCTAGCACCCTGAGGTCTTCCGTACCTGTGATTCTGAGAACCTATGCTCTAGGCAACCATAAAACTGGAGGAAAACATCCCCTCAAATGGCTGTGGGGAAATGGAAGGAACTGAGTCGCTGAGAAAAGGAGTGGTGGGGGGAGAGCTCTGCTCACTCGGAGAGGCCCGGGTTGCTTCTCCTGCTGTCAGACAGGCGCTGCAAGACTGGCTGAGTTCCTCGGGTCTCCACTCTCAGAGGGGAGCCGGCACAGCTGATGGAGATTTGGAATCAACAGCTCACAGACACGGGTGCTATGACTGTGGTGACAGATACTAGAGCTGTGTGCCAGCAAGAATCAATAATTCAGGCCCCAATGAGGAGATCACACAGGCATAGCAAACAGACACGTGGCAATGACCAAGATGGAGAGGGTGGGGGCCCTTCACACTTCTCAACGAACCCATCCACTCACAGGACCACACACCCATGTTTGCTACTATAATTTTGGTCTGTGAATTTTTCTCTCCACTAATCGATGCACACAGTCATCTTTTACAATTCACTTCCTAGCACATGGTCGCTTAGTCAGTAAACTGATTAATCATAAATGCCTTATGGATATAAAATACACAATTAAAGTCCAAGATTATGGTAGTTTTGTTGACAGATTCACTCTACACAACACTTTTCCTTTCTTCCCATCTTTTTGTCCCACATGCGATATGGACATGAGGAATGTAGTAAACAGATATGAGCACCTCCCTTCTTTCTTCTTGTTCCCTTGCTTGAGCCTTGATGAATCCTGAAAACTTTCTCAAGGCAGTGGAAATTCTTAAACTATCATGACGAGTCTGCTTTAAGAGGAAAGTAACGACCTCACCTCCTAGACAGATGATGTCACAGGGTAAAGACAGGAAGGGCAGTAGCCTGAGCCTGATCCCTGTGGCCCCATCACCAATGGCCAAGAGAGGCCAACAGCACAATACAGACAGTGTGCTCCTGCTTCCTCAGTGGCCAAGCACACACCATAGAACTTTAGTTGGAATGTCCAGGACAGACTTGGTCACGCTGAGCTCAGTCATAGTGGGGCACACTTAAAATCCCAGAGCTTGGGAGGCAGAGGCAGAGGCAGGCAGATCTTTCTGAGTTCAAGGCCAGCCTGTTCTACAGAGTCAGTGGCTAGGGCTACATAGCGAACCCTGACTCAAGCGGTTTTTTGTCTTAAGTCTGTATATTGCATTCTCAGGTGATTAATGTCCTGGAGGAATGAGGAGGGCAGCCAGGCAAACTAGCTAAAGAGCAAGCACACTCATAAACAGGAAGACAGAGCTATTCATTCCATTCAGCAATACAGAGGATGTCTCGGAACAGTGCAGGGAGGACCAGGGGAACACTTTTTCCTTGCAGGACAGCCAAGATGAAAGGGCATGTGCCCTCCCATTGTAATGGACAGCCTAGGCTGGGGACAGAGTGCCTTGGATGAGGCTGGGTAAAGACAACACCTGGACCACTCTGCTGCCTCTGCTGGCATCCTCCAATCTGCTTCAGTATCTTTGGATCCTCAAACTCTGGTCGTATGATGGATAGAAATCTTACCCTGTGTGGCTGCTTGCATTTGACTTTTTCACACAATATTTCCACGTTTCATCCACTTTCCTGCTGAAATCAGCGTCATTTCTCTGAAATTTTGTGATATCTTATATTTCTCTATTTATTTAATAGGTGAGCACTGACACTGCTTCTGTATTTGGGGCTTTGATCGTTTATCTGTTCTGCTCTCATGAATAATGAATTCTGCTGTGAAATTTACACACATTTCTGCATAGATGTGTACTTTCCATTCTCCTCTCCAGGAGAGGAGATTTGGGGTCTCTGAAGACTCTATATTTAACATGTTGCAGAGCTGATGAACTTTCCAAAGATCTCACCAGTGTTGGGGTTCAAATCTCTTCCTGTCCTCAACAACACATGCCACTCTCTAACTAATTCCTTGACCTTTAGGCTCTGTGGCAGACGTGGAATGTCTCTCATACTTTTTATTAGCATTTCCTTCATTATTAAGATTCTGATTCTGAGCAGTGTGTGTGTGTGTGTGTGTGTGTGTGTGTGTGTGTGTGTTTATTTCTTCTATAAGCACAGGTTCTCCAGCCTTCAAAGGGTCTGTCTCCTTTTAATTGTTGGATTGTAAGAATACTTTACCCTGGAGAAATGCTTGAGCTTTGAGGGTCTCAACAGTGTCTCACAGGAAACATAACTGTTATGGTTGTAATACAGTTAGACACATCAGAATTCATTTGTCTCACTGCTGGTGGTGCCAGATACAAACTCTTCCTCTAATCCCAGGTTGCAAAGATTTGCTCTTCGGTTTCTGAGGCTTTTGTGTGTTTAGAACTGCTTGATCCCATGGTGTGTCTCAGGCAGCATTTGTGTGTGGCGTGAGGCTCTGTTCCCGTGCACACGGATCTTCTGCCTTCCCAGCACTGTTTGCTGAAAAGGCTCTTCTTGTCCCATTCAACAGTTTTCGAACCTTCATCAACAGCTGATTGACCATAACTAAAAGGTTATTTCTAGACTCTCTCTATTGTGTGTCTGGTCTAGTGCTGGTGCCACTGTGTCTTGGCTTACCGTGGCTTTGTAGCCGTTTTGGAGTCATGACATGATGCTCCTTTCCTTCTGTTTTCTCTTCCTAATTGCCTTGTCTAGCCTGGTACTTCGCATTTACATATTACTCCTAAGCTCACATCATCTATTTAAAAAAATCCAGCTGCAATGTTCCGAGAGACTGCATTTGCCCCGGGGTGCACTCAGAAAGCACTGCCCTGGGGAACAGGAGCGTGCTCAGCCCATGAATTAGGGATGTTTTTCGTTTCAGACTCCCTTAACTTCTTCCACAGTATTTTGTTGTTTTACATGTACAAAATTTGTGCTTCTTTCAGTAACTTTTCTCTAAGTAGTGTACTATATCTGAAGCTATTTGTAAATGCAGTGGTTCCTTGAATTGACTGTGATTGTTCAATGCTGATTACAGAAATGTGGCTTCTGTCATTGGCCATATAGCCTGTAGGTTGGATGATTCACTTTGAGTGTGTGTGTGTGTCCATGTCTGTGTGTATGTGTACGCATGTGTATGCCCCTTACATTGTGTGTGTGTATGTGTGTGTGTGTGTGTGTGTATGTATGTAAGATCATGCAATCTAAAAATAGATCTTTTTCTTTTCTTACTTTCTAATCTGAATCCCTTTTACTTTGTTTTCTCCCAAGGTGCCCTTGCTCCAGGCACAGGAACCAGTGAGCAGTCATGGTGAGGACAGTCTTGTCAGATTTCTGGTTTTAGAAGTGAAAATTCACCAGGTAAAAGTGTCATCTTTTCATTGCTAATGTTTTGGGTTTTTAATATTTAAATGGGTTAGATTTTGCCATGTTTTATATTCTATGAGGGGGACAGGAAGCCTTTTGTTTCTTCTTACACTAATCTAGTCTACTGACTTAATTGATTTCCATAAATTGAACCAGTCTTACAGTCTGGGTAAATCTGATGAATAAACCCTTTAAATTTCTCCCCATTTTTATCCACTAGCACTTTGTTTAGTATTCTTTTTTTTAATTGACTTCTGTCAGCTTCCTAGAATGCCTTCCTTGGGTAGGAGAGGCTGTGACAATGACACTTGGAGAACTGTGGTGCCCTGCTCTCCAACTGTGATGCCCTGTTTTGAAGGCTTTTCTTTTTTTAACATAACTGACAAAAAAACAAAACTCGGGCAGGAAACATGGAAGACTGGAAGACAAGGAAAAAGTCAAGATGAGTTTTGGAATGTGTCAAGCATATTGAGAAATGAGGACACATTGAGACTAAATCGCTCGTTTGCATATATCCAATGCTTGCTCAAGGAGAATGTCACATCCAGAAAGATTATGTAGATTTCCACAGACACACAAATGTTCCCTACTATCTTCAGCAAGAGCTAAAAACAATTATTTTAATGAATTTGATTAAATTTTCAGTATGTTGATTCAGACATCTGTGTTGCTTCTTTGACCTACACGTGTATTCGTAGCAAATTCTGCCTTTCCAGGTATTTCACAACTGCAGCTGTGGTTGCGTGTCTTAACAACCTCCCAAGGCAACGTGCTTTTCTTCAGTTTCACAGTCTCTGTGTTAGAATAACCGCTCTCTCCATCCCGCCCTTCTGCAAGCTGTGTTCTGGCGTAGTCAGAGATGAAGCTCATGCAGGACAGGCCTTCTCAGGTCTTCCTTGCTCAGCAGAACAAGCTCAGTAAGGGAGGGGCGGGAGCCCTCGTCAGATGCCAGCCCATCCTGGAGAGAGAGAGGGGTGACACATTCGCCCTCTCCTCCTCACACACCTGACACTCAGAAGTCCTTTCCCTGAGCATCCTTGTGTTGTGCAGGGCCTGTCTGAGCCTCTGTCCCTTTATCTCCTGTTTATCATTTACTTGGATACCTCCTGTGGACTCCATTTTGGTAAAGACCAACACCTTTTTTGACATATTTTAATTCAGTGTGGTATTTGACACATGTTCAATGTTAGGCCAATGGAACGACCTTGAGTGAGCATTTTTGAAATGAAAGTATTCTTGTGGAGACTGCAGAGCACAGGTAGACACATCTACACCCAAGCACACTTGTCCTGGAGAATCTTATCTTTCCTTACAAGGGTCAGCATCAGCAACACTGTGCTTGAAGCAGAAACCACCTTGTCCTCTGCCTTCCTTTATGTCATGAGACCCCGCCTGTTTCACATTCATTCACTCACTGGGCACATTCGCAAGGGACTGTGAGAACCAGCACTCACAACAGGTGTGCAGAGGGCCCAGGAGAAGCAGCTGTAGGAGCACCCAGGATAACATGTTCATGCCCTACCAAAAGAGCATGCAACAGACCAATGCCTCCATGAGCACACACTTGTGGTGATGTGCAGGTAGAGACAGGAGGGAGCTCTTGGTGAGGATGTTGCCTTCCTTGATGAAGAACACCTGCACATGAATCCAGACCATGAGAATTTGGCAAGGTCGTTTTCCTCTCACGTCTTTGGCTAATTTTGGCAATAAGTGTGCCTCACAGGGCAGCTCGGAGCTGCGCTTTCAAAGCCAGTGCTTCGGCTTGCAGGTTGGAAGGTGGCGGCACGTTTAGCTGTTTTCTTTCAGTATCAGCATGCCTGAAGCCAGGCTTCCAATTGTGTGGGAAGGAAGCTGTGCTCAGGAAAAGCCTGAGGCTTTCCAGAGGGTAGCAGAGCAGACGGGACAGTTGGGCTCACGGCACAGCAGACAGAATGTATCCTTTCTGCGATTCCTAATTACAACTGTATCTCTGGACAAGCCCCAGCCTTCTTTATTCTGGGTTTCTTCTTTAAACGGCCTTCAGGAAAGCACAACCTCTCCTCACATGTGAATCTCTGTGGACCGCAGTGTTCAGATTTTATGAGGCTCTTGTTGAAGCAGATGGTAAAACATAAAGTTGCTCTGACTTTAAAATTGAACCAAATCCAATCCTGGCTACATGTCAGTTTTTGATAGTTCTAAATCCATCCCTGTCTCATTTCCTTCTGAGTGACTTCCCTGTGGAACTTTGCTAAATGGTTAATTTGGTTTACCAAACAGGTGACTTTCTAAATCCTTTCTTGCCTCATCCCTGTGAAGGAGCGGGGCTGGGACATTAGATGGAGTGCAGACGGCATTAGGCAGTGGAGACTGCAGGCGGGGAAGCCTCTGTGCTCCGTTGCCATGGGCACCCGATAGAGTGCTCAGTCTTGGCAGGGCACTTCTTCCAGATGCCGGCAAGACACATGCCATTATTTCCAAAGTGATATATGTAGTATGTAATGGGTATCTTTAATTTTTAAAGTCCATATAAGAACCCATCACTTAACTTCTCAAGGCCTTTGTGTGCGAGGGCAACCTCAGTGAGTCCTGTCATGTCATCTCTTCCATTAAAGTGACTGAGCTGAATGTTTTACTGGTGTGTCTGGAAATTAACAACGGAAGGTTTCCCTTTACCTGGAGAAGAAAATGTGCTATCTTAACGGCAAGGTGGTATGCACAAAGAAGCCTGCTCTTCTGTTTTCCTAGCATCCTTTAATTCACGGCTACTGGCTCTGTCCACTGGCCTCTACTCTGCCTCAAGGTCACCTCTTCCTCTGTCAAGACAGCTCTGGGCCTTTTGCATATCAGAGCCTCTGCCAGTCCCCACAGCACAGAAGACAAGAGTCAAGCACGTAGAATGCCTGGATTCGCCGTAAGCTGCGCAGTCATGCAGCTGAGGCTGGGGGGAGGCTGGGGGTTCACAGCTTCCATGCAGAGCCCCAGCTACCACCTGCCTGTTCTGCGTGTGTGGCCGTGAGCTGGCACTGGGCCTCATCATCTCCTTCACCAGAGAGACAAAAGCTAGGGGATAATAAGATACAATAGAAATCACCCTTCCCCACCAAATATGCAAGACCCCGGGGTATTTGAGTGTAGAGGGATTAATAAAAAGGTGGCCAAGAGAGGAAGTGGCCTGTGGTGGCTGATACTGACTCTCAACCTGACCAGAACCTCCGTGAGCTTCGACACTGGCTTTGGTGACAGATATGACCCACCCAATGTGCCTGGCACCATCCCCATGGGCCGCGCTCCCAGACTGAGCAGAAAGGGAGAAGCTGCCTGAGCACTGCCTCACACTCCTGATGCCACACCTTTCCAACCACAGTGGACAGTGCCCTAAAACCATAACCCCAAACAACAACACTTCCTTAGTTTGATTTTGTCAGAACAACGAGAAAAATAACTAGCACATGGCTGCAGCTGGCAGCCGTTGGTGAAGCTGGTTCATTAGTATGAGCCAACACGGAGCTGGTCTAATACCACACAGAGCTATCACAGGCGGGAAATGTTCACGCCCAGCTGCTAGACTGAGGAGCCCTTCCCGAATGGCCTTTCCCTCATTTAGTCCTCACCAAATCCCCCTGAAGTAGGCTCTATGCTAACTCCATCCTACCCACAGAGAACCAACGCCCAGATGCCGTGTCCCAGAGAAGCCAGAGAGGGCGCCCCTGCCACACGCACTGCCAGCCTGTCACAGAGCCTGCACCACCCACACAACTCCTGCTTCCCCTCCAGGTCACGGCCTATGCTCATTTAAAGCATACCTGAGTCTAATTGCACATGGTTCTTCTCTCCGGTCTAATCTGCTTAAGGATGGGGTGCGTTTACAGGGACTTTAAAACCACGAGGCCATACCTGGTGAGCAACTAATGGCAAGACTACACCTTCCCATGGCGGGTGGGAGTCATGTTAGAGTCTGAGGCCTGTTAGAGTCACAGGGAGATGTGTGCCTGTTTAGCTTAGATTTCCTACAAATAAAGAGAAAAACAAACACCACAAATACATAGAGGATGCATATGTAGCACAGTGTGCCATTTCACTTTTTTAAAATTCCAGGGGGAAGAAAATGGTATTCCCATCTTGGCAAGAACAGACTGAGTTTGGCTTGGGTTGTGCTCACTCTCAGTCCTCTGCTCGCCCTCTAGTGCTTTCAGACTAGCATTGCATTTCCCCGCCTCAGAGGAGGCTGCTCAAACTGGTTCTTCATCCATTTGTTGCACTGTCCACTAAGCCAGTGGCTCTCAACCTTCCTAACGCTGCAACCCTTTAACACAGTTCCCCATGTTGGGCTGACCCCAACCAAAAAATTATTTTCGTTTCTGCTTCATAACTGTAATTTTGCTACTGTTATGAATCATAATGTAAATCTCTGTGTTTTCCAATGGTCTCAGATGAACCCTGTCAAAGGGCTGTTGGGCCAGCCAAGGGGTCTCCACCCACAGGTTGAGAACCTTTTCTCTAATTGCCCCCCCCTGCTTGAGCCCCAGGACAGGCTAGCTTACCTCCCTCGGGACTCCACTCCCACTGAGAAGCACAGGGCCCGCCTCGCTTAGGCAGCCCCAGAGGTGTCCAGCACCTCAGCTCCCCTGTAGCGCAGTCCTCTCCCGGAGCCTAGGGTTGTCACTCAGGACAATGCTCACCCCAACGCTCTTGCTGAGAATCCCAGGAACGGTCCAGAGGGCAGGACGGAAGTACCCAGGCTGGACACCAAAGGGAGAAGAAGGCTCCTTCCTGGTCATTATTTTATGGCGAGTGCCTGTGAAAGGCATGCACCCTGCTTTACGAGGGGCAAAAGCCCCAAGAAAAACAGGTGGCTGACAGTTCCTGGGATCATGGACTGGGTTCTGTCCGTGCTCTCTGGTGAAAGGAAGGAATTATGCCCACACTGGTTTGGAACACAAGAATGCACTCTTGAAACTGGTGTTCACAGGGTGCACAAATGGCACCAGAGATATACCCATGTCACTCAGAGCACACAGAGAAGCTGGGAGCACTATGAGGACTGCTGGGAAGATCAGGGGTGGGGTGATAACAGGTGGGAGAAGGGAGGGTGTGGTTTAATTTTAGGGGTGGGAGGGAGCACTCCCGAATGTCTGTGGCAGGGAGATGTCCTCATGCGGGAGAGCATGAGGCAGATTACTCACAGGTGCACCCGGCACCAGCTGTGTGGGAGCAAACAGGAGGAGGTTGGAAGTCACTCAAGTAGGAGGGTTAGTGCTCACTAGCAGGTCTTTCAGTAAATACAGGGTTCCAAGCGAATGCTGCTGCAGAAGGCTTTTCTGTCTAAAACAGGAACGAGAGCCCTCTAAGTCAGCCCGAGGATCTAAAACCAGAGTTCCCAACAATCTGCAAAAACTCAAAGTGATAATTTCCCATCATTAGAGCCACCCTGAGTTCAGCAAAGAAGAGGCCCCAGTCACCAACATTCAGGCTGCCTGTTCACAAGATGGTCCTTAGCCCTGCGGCAATTCCAGGAGGGCAAGCACTCCCACAGACATCCCTGGGAAGAGGCACATGAGGGAGGCAAGGCCAGGACCCAGGGAACAGCCAGCAGTTAAAGCCGCCTGCAGCAGGAAGGTGTGGGTGCCATGGTAGGGTTGACCTGCTTTGAAGCTGAGAAGCCACAGCATTCAGCCTCACAAAGTCTCAGAGTGTGGGCAAACACAACCCTGATAGGCGATTCTGAGATCAGCCCTCAGCACTGATAGGTATTAAAAGCTGGGGGAGGGGGGAGAATCGGATGTTGTTAACAAGCATTTTTAGATAGACAAAGGAAAATTACATGGACAATTCCTTTGAAAATGAAACCATTATACCCTTGACTAATTCATGACTAAATTTAGCTCTCAAGAGTAATTCTTATAGAGGAGTCCATATTTAAGACTACGATCCAATCTTAAAACAAAGCCAAAAAAAAAAAAAAAAAAAAAACAAGTGAGAGAAGCAAAAGCCTGTGAGAAAGCACACAGGAACCTTTGCTTGAAGCTGGAACTCATTGCTGTGACCAGACATGATTTTTGACTCTAGGAAAGTCTACTGGAAAGGAGAAATGTTTACATTTCCAAAATGGTGTCCCCCTGTGAAGGGGTGTTCCACACCCTCCATCCACCTGGATGTCACCCAATCCACCCACCCCTGTGGGCATGAAACAACCCAGCCATCTGAGCCACCTGGAAGTCAACCCACCCATCCACTTGGTGACAAGTAGTCTTCCCTCTCTCTGGAGGCTGATCAGTCCACCTCTCCACCCATTCTCTGGGCCTTTTCCCTGCAGTCTATCTTCCAGACATTCCAAGTCTTCCCAAAAGGGAATGTTAAGGTCAGTTTTTATTTGTTTGTTTTGTTTTTCCTTTTTTAGTATTGGGACATTTGTTCCTCACGACATCTGCAGCATCCCTTACAAGGATACACAGAACAGACGCTTGAGGCATGAACTGAGAATTTGTTGTGCTGAACCACAGCTAGTCCTGATTAACAAAAAACAATTGTGCTCTATCAGCCTTGGCTGAAAGACTAGAAGGTCCCTCAAGCACACATGGCAATGGGCACTTAGAAGCTTCCTTTGCTAAAAACGACTCCCCTCTTTGGCCTTCAGGTAACCGAAAGTAGTATGGAAGCCAGACATCTCTGCCCTCCTTTGTGACTGCCTGTCTCTTTTATTTCACTCGAAGGTGCGGAGACCAGACTTTGACCTAAATCTGTACTCTTTTTGGATTCCAGGAAAAGTAAAGCCTTGGAAGACAGAACAGTCTTCCAGGTGGCAGGGAGGCTGCACCCTGCAGCACAAGCAATCACTTGCTGAGGACCGCCTTGAAGAACTGAAGCTGAGACAGTACCCAAGGAGACCTCACCTAGACCAACTGCTGAGTGACACACTCCTCTTTCATCCTCCTCACCCTCTGTTCAGACCTGAAGCTCATGTAAATACCTCCAAGATAGACTTGGAGTATTGGCCACGTGCCTGAGCCTGCAGACATGGCTTGAGCTCAGGCATTTCCCCACTGAGGCAGAGCTGCTCACTAGCTTTGTCCCTTTTCTCTGCTGTGATGATAGCCATCAAACTGAAAATTACAGATAAACATTGACCACTGACAAATGGGCTACCTAGCTGAACCCACAGAAGAATAAATTCACGAAGCCACCTGAAGAGAGCCAATTCCTTATTTACAAGCAAAGAATCAGTAACTTCCATTTAAATTATCGCATAGTGACAAGTCAAACATTAGAGTTAGCATTGGATAATTCAAATATAAGAGAGTGAGAAGATTCAGCATCTAAAATCAGAAAGAACCCATCAAAGCAAAACCCCCTCTCATATCAAGGGGAATAAGAGATGGTCTATTCCAGAGCCAAATACGAGTGATTGGGGACCAGAACAAGACTCAGGTTTCCCCAAATGCCAAGCTCTACTCTGGAGGCAATTATAGGAGATTTTATTACTGATAGCAAAGACAGGCATCAAGCAATGCATTGTCAACCTAATAAGTGGTGGAAGTCCTTGGGAAAGCAGAACATAGCACAGTGAGGAAACCTCTCCTGTAGGCACCAGGTAGTCATCCAATGGCATTCTTAGGTGTTGGATTGGTAAAAGTGTCTAGTGTGATAAGAACACATTTTAAAGTCTTGCTGGTCCCAGGGATGTTTGACAGGTTAGATATAGGGTGTGTAGTTGACAGATTTCAAAGAGAATAAACATGACCCAAGATAATTTAATGCTGGTTTGTAACATTTTCTCACTACTACCTCCAGGCTTAATCATTTGGATTCACAGCATCTCTTTTCTAAATTTTATATCACAAGTATTTTGCTTGCATATATGTTTATGTACATGTGTGCCTTTTAACCTGGAGGTCAGCAGAGAGTGTTGAATTCTATGGGAACTACAGCTACACAGTTATAAACCACCATGTGGGTGCTGGGAATTAAACTCAAGTCTTCTGCAAACACACCTAGTGCTCTTTACTGCTAAGCCTTCTCTCCAGCCCATGAATCTTTGGGATGCTTAACATGGGTACAGTTTTTCTGTCTCTTTTATGTTTCTTCCAGGAACTTCAGTTCACCAAGCTGTAACTGAACATCCAATAGATGAACAGCACACTGTGGATGAAGCCCATAAATTTTCACCACTATTGACTCACTTTATAACAGTGTGGCTACTCTCGGAGGCCACTGTGGAGTGACCTAGCATGTAAGTGCAGCCCCCTTAGGAGAAAGAATTTAAGAGCTCACGGGTTGATTGCAGCATTTAGGGTGACATAAACAGGACCAGGCTCTTCCTGAGCTACACTGGCAGGTGCCCTCATCCCTCACCCTTCACACAGGCATAGCACTTCTAACTCTTGGCTGCATTTTAGGCAAGATTGATGTCTCAAAAGCTTTTGTAACTCTTAGGATGTATCTTGTGAGACAAATCAGTGCTCCTCAGAATCCAGTTCTCAGTTCTCACTCTTCCCCACGGGACTTTCCCTTCATTTCAGGTGCTCTTCAGAGCAGCCAGGCCTTCTTCATGTGCTAAGGGAAATGGAGAAAGTTCAATGTGACTTGGAGGTCCTTTCTCCCTAGCACAGTGTTCCTGATGTAGGAGACGGTCTTTCTGTACTGGTTCTTGTTCTTTTGCCTGGAGCCATGTGTTGCAGCCACTCTAGATATGAGATGAGAGGGAGGTGAAGAGGGAGGTGGAGATGCAGATGAGTGAGAGGGAGGTGGAGATGTGATAAGTAAGAAGGAGGGGTTCAAGGTCTGCCTTTACTTATATCAACTATAAACCCATTACAAGGCTGGACCCTCATGACCTTCCTCTCTCCAGAGGCCCACCTCACGTACTGTCCCTTTAGTGGGGACTAAGTTTCATGATGGATGTGGAGGAGAACATACAGCTTACATACAGCTGACGGAGCATCCAAAGACACACATTATAGGCCTCCCTTTCCTACATGAGAGGCCTGGTTCTTGCACCTCTTAGTAAACTGTCTGGAATCACGCCCTCCCTCATCAACGAACAGACATGCAGCAATGCCAACCATGAGCCTCCTAGGCCTGTTTGCCATGGAGGACTGGAAAACAGGAGGTTGTGGTCCAATCTGCAGGCCTTGGGGCTATTCCCAAGCACAGGCTCTACGTTCAGAGCAGAAGCAGTTAAGATAACTCAATTCCATATAGTAAAGAAATATGACTAATTTTAATTGCTAATAAAAGTTTTGCCCAAATGAACTTAAAGTTTCCTTCAGAAGAAAGGAAAAATAATTCACTCTTCCTGTTTCTTGTGGAGGTAATATATCTGTACGTGAGAAAAAGTGCCCTGCATTACTTAAGGGAAAATCCACCTCTGCTGTGGGAGAACCCGCTGCAAGTTCAGGTCATTCACTCTCAGGGAAGTCAGCATCTACAACAGATAGGAGGACATGTGTAGCCTGAGTTTTAGGTAGTTTCCCTCTTTTCTGCCATCTCTTAACCTGCTCCAAAATCCATCAAATACTAGCTGAAAACCTTGGAATTTAATTGCATCCCTCCATAGGCCACATCTATCCAGAGAAACACCATGCTCTGAGTAGAAGCACACTGACACAATAATCTCTGACGGGCCTCCAGGAAAGCCAGCCTTCTGCACGGCTCTTATGTGGGTCAAATCACCCGCATGCTGGGTTCAAAGCCAGAGGAGAACCCTGTCAAGTACAAAGGACCTGGCGTCACATCAATTTTTTTTTTTTAATTCAGAAAAAAAATTCTCAAGGGGAACAAGGTAATAAAAAAATATGCCATTTCACAAGGCCTACTGGAAGATAAAAAGCTGAGATAGCTGATTTGCTTATGCAAATACATAAATGACACGTGACAAGCAGTCAAGACTTGAGTAGGATGCACCGGAACATTTGCTGAATCTCGCCCAGCAACTTTGGATCGGAAAGAAGGACAGTTCAGCCTCCGGGACAATGGCTGCTAAGGTTCAAAGCGTTTTCTCTTCAAAGCCCTAGAATTTGTAACAGGCAAAGAGTGCTGTCTGAACGTGGGGTCCAGAGCACCCTCTTTCCCTCACCATTCACGCTGGTGTTTTTGTCAGTTCTGCTTGCCTCCTAGGAAACTAGTTTTAAACATAGTAAATTTTATAGTAGTACGTTTTTTTTTCCTGAAGGCTGGCAGGATTTAAACAAAGGCAACGTCTCCTGAGAGCAGAGGGGACCGCTGAAGCAGAAGGAATAACGGTACTGACAAAGGGAAGGTAGAGGCTGCTGGCAAGGTGCTGGCGTTGGCCCATGTTCCTTGCATGCGTATCGGATGCTACAGCTCTGTGAAACAGGCAGCAGGCACCGTCATTCACGCCTCTCACAAGGCAGCCATCACTCACAGAAGTTAGGCAAACTAAGCAATGTCAAAGGCTGGTCAATCTCAGAGCCACCGTAGCCACCGTGCAAACTCAGTTCGTTTGACACAGCACACACTGGGGCGTTTTCTGCCCATCAGTTCTCATGCCAACCTCTGGGCAGTGCAGTCAAAGACTGCATGGGAATCCAACGTGCCAGCACTTATCCTATTGGAGGGCCAAGGAGAATGGGGGTCAGCAATGATCCTGACCTGTTCAGTTCAACAATTTCGTTTGTTTAAGTAAGTCCAGGGACTGTAATGTGCAGAGTCAAAAGCTGCACAGGAAAATGGAGAACTCTCCTTAAAGTTTGACTAAGTCTGCTCTGCTAACAGTTGTAATTTATGAATAGATCTTCTTTTCTTTCCTTACTTAAACAAGTATATGAAGAGCCTGAGCAAGGACCTAGTTTGTCTCCAAATACAGCTCTGAGAAAGGGCAGCTTCATGAAATGAGCAGAAAATTTCACTGGTTGCTAGAAGGAGTGATTTAGAAGCAGAAAGAAAACAAACATTTTGGAGCCTGGAGAATTCACAGCAACCTTGAGAAAGCACGTTTTTTTTTTTTTGTTTTTTGTTTTTTGTTTTTGTTTCTTTGTTTCTTATTTTTTTTTTATACCGTTGAGTGGGATTTGAGTTAATTCTATTCCCTCTCAGATTCCAAGCACGATTCCCAAACACTCACCCTATGCCTGTTGTGACTACGCACGGCCTGAGCCCATCTTAAAAATTACAAGACTGTGGCCTGAAACTAGTACTTGAATGATGGTAACTCATTTCCCATTCCGTTATGGACAAGAAATACCTACACAGAGGGCAAAAGAATCCCAGGCAATTTGCTTCAATATTTAAGTCATTTGCACACAGGTTTCCCGAGCTAGTCTGAAATCAGGGCACCACGAAACAATTTCACTTCATATCCCAATGATTTCCTATTATAGAAGTAGGTGTGTCTCTTTAAGCTACATAAGAGGTCCACAGGCATCATTGACATTGCTAACTTTTCTGGAAGTAGGAAGTCTAGCCACAGGGAAAGTTCATTTTCAAAACCAATGAAAAGCCCCAAACTACCAGGAGAATAACAGTGCTTAAAATATGTATATTTAAAATATATATAATTTAAAATTTTGGTTTGCTTTAGCAACTTGAAATTGAATTTTTGAGATGATGGAAATATGAAATCTCTCCAGACCAGGTACAACAGTTATAATTTCACCAATCTCGAGTTAATGACTAGAGGGGAAGGTATCAGTTCAACAGATATATTTGTTTCTTATTAGCACGTAGTAAAACAACACTAATGAAAAAATCTCAACTGAGAGGGCTCTGAATGTTTTCTAAAAGCTCTGGGAATTTGGGCACAATCCCAATTGTAGGCTTGCTTTTACCTGCACAGTTAGTCACTCCAATGTTTGGTCTACAAAAAGTCACATGGGCTGTCTGTGACCATCTTTGGATGTCGCAGAGCCCAGCTCAGGACTACTGCTAAGTGTCCGCAGAATGAATGATGAGGAAGGTTAACAGCACCTGAGGCAATGGCCAGCCTTTGCCACAGCTGTTGTGAGGGAGCAATGATAAGTCCCAGAGCTTTTAGAGAATAGTCACACTACGAGAGGGACCTCTCAATGGAGCAGAGCATCTTCAAAGGTGGAGCAGCCAGCTCCTGGGCAAGGCGGGGTGGACTTGTCCCCCAGAGAGCACACAGTGAGGACTGGAAGTTTTATCACCTTCCCTGCTGTCCTAGAGCCAAAGCACTCAGGAAGCTTCCAGAACAGAAATACTATAGGTTGGTTGTTCATCCTGAAACCATTCTCCAGATAGTAAACAGTGAAGACAATACTACCCATCTTTCTTAGAACCCCGAGGAACTCTCATTTGCGCAGATCAGAACCACTTCCTGTCCACAAAGAAAACATGGAAGACAGAGGGTGGGCCACAGAGGAATGTGACTGCAAGAAAGGGAAGAAGAAGTCCCAGCATGCTTCACACCTGGGAGATGTACTCTCTGTGGTGGACTAAACACATAAGGGGTCTGTTTCCTCTCTTGGAGAAGAGTGAGGGCCATCACCAGTGTAGATGGCAGAGGTGGGGAGGCTCAGAGAGGGAAGCACAGCTTTCCGCTCACTTCAGTGGCCGTAGACAGTGTCAGACGTGGTCCTGCAAGATGGAGTCTTATTTAGGGATCAGGAGGCACGCCCCAACAAGCCCTGCACCAGCGAGGCCTCAGTGCATACAGTCTGGCACAAAGCTGTCATCTGCAAAGGCAGCAGGTACCTACAGTGAGCTTTTGGTGGTGCTGGGGTCGTGCCAGTCTGGAGTCCGCATCACTTTGATAAGACCACCTGTTGAGCAGGTGACAGCTCTCGGAGTCATGAACGCGCCCTGAGCTGCAAAGGGATGTGTTCCCAGCTGGGAGCTGTCATTTCTCAGTGTCAAAGGTGAAAACACCAGGCATTGCAGAAGCAGGGGTCCCACAGAGTGCACCACCTGTGGTGAAAATGGGGTACACGGAAACACATCAGACCCTGCTACATGTGGCACAAGTGCAGCCTTGTGCTGTATCGCCTGTGCTCTGCAGGCATTTAACATGAGGAGCAGTGTGTCTTCTTGGGTTTTAAAGCTAATGTTTTTCACTACAGGCTTCAAACTCAGATCACGGCACGGAATCTGGTAAAGCATGTACAGCTGAGAACATCTCTTTGTCTGTCAGGACTTTGCCTATATTTCCACAAAGGAAGACTTTTCAGAACTTGGGATGTTCTTGGTTTCAATGAGAGATAAGAATTTAAAAAGGAAGGTTGTATGTCACTGAGCTGAACATATCAGAAAGGAGGACAATCCAACAACAACAAAACAGCAAAATACATTTGAAAGTTAAAATGAAGGGATGAAAATCTACTTGCAAGGATAGAAATTTAACCCTTCCTACCCAGGAAGATTAGCCAGCACTGGCCTGCTTACCCTCGTGCAGACAGAGACTCCCACCTGGAGGATAGCAAAACTCAGGGTGCTCCTCTGTGTCCAGAAGGCTCTGGTCCTTGCACACAGCCCTTCTGCTACCCCTCCCCCACTCAGCTCAGAGGCTGGTTGCTGTAAGTCAAAGTCTGACTTCAGAGAAAGTCATTCCAAAGACAGCAGTGCTCTGGCCAACTCAGTGGCAGCCCAGGCTCTGTCCCACAGCAGCTGGCGACTGCTCCTTTATGACTTTCTGCAGAGTTTTAATTAACACAAGCAATGCCTCAGCCTGTGCAAAGTGAGCAGAAGGGCCTGGATCTGTGACTGACTTGAGCAGGGCTTTTTATGGCTGGAGATATCCTAAGTAGCCAGAGTAATGAACACCCAAATGACCATAAATTAAAAGTTCTCTGGTAAGAGGGGAGCCTAGGGCAGGTTGGCATGCAGGGCCAGACTCGGGTGCAGAAGAGGAGAGTGGGCTGTACGTTGGCTTTACTTGCTGAGGATGTGTGTGCCTGGGGTTTATGTCAAGAGTGCTACAGAGGGCGGAGGACACTAGCACACAGAATGGAAGGTCAAGGGCTGGGAAGTCCCTGGTACTCCAGGCTGAAGTGGCCTTCTGATGGAGCAGGGCTCTCTCTCACCAAATCCCGTCAGCGTTTCAGCCACTTAGGAACTCAATCCTGCATAACACACAAAACTGTTTTCAACTCAACAGCAAGCTCTAAGCCAGGCCCCTCACACACAGAAACTATCAGGCAAATGTCTGCTGAGTCGTGTGGAGTGGGGGGATATGAACCCATCCCACAAATCCATTCAATTCTGTTAAATGAGTCAAACAAGCCTGATGCTCCTTGGAAGCCAGAGCAATGCTAACACTGCAAGTGTGACCTATGAACTTCGGGCCCAACACTGCATGGCCTCTGTGACATGTCCATGACACAAATATGAATCTGTGCATCAAGAACAGCCAGCTACCTTTACAGTAGAGACAGTCAGAATCTTGACATTTGTATTCCAGAATACATCTAACAGCCAAAATAGCCATGAAATATATACATTGAATTTGTAGCAGAGAGTTCAAAGACACCTTTCAGCAAGAGCAGAATATAACCGAGTACAAAGAAGCAAAACTATCTTCTTTCGACTCAATTTCTTCGATTCATAACAACGTAAAATATTTTTACACAGATGTCTCAAGGCAAGCCTCATGTCTCCTGAGCAATCGTAGCCATGAGGTATAGTGAAGGCTGTGGAACTTCACCCCCCCCCCCAGAAAAAAAAAAAAAAACAGTCCACTTTGACGTAAACAGACTCCAAGAATTGTGCCAAAGGAAGCGTGGAAGTGTCAGGGGCTAGAGCTCCACGGTTGCCTGAAAGCATAGAAGTCAAGTGTGCATCAGGGGAATCCCGGGGTTGGCCATCTAGAGGCAATGCAATGCCTCACAGACGCCAAGGTATTTGTTAGGAGATGAGGGTGCTAATGTCCTGGCCAGTGGGGTGGTGGTTGGTGAGGGTTTTACTGGTGAGAGCTTTCGTAAATCGGCTAGGCTGTAGAGGAGGCTCGGTGGTCACAGGTGAGAGCAAAGCACCACCTGAGGGGGTGACAGTGTGTTCCCGACTCACCTGGACCCAAGGACACTGGAGGGTGATCATGTCTGAGCCATCACGGCTGCAGGGAGGGGCCAGTGCTCACTGCAGGCAAGCTCAGTCACCCGAGCAAGCTACGTCACAGAATGTGGGCTTGTGTCAGACAACTCCTGAGTCAGCCAGGGAGCAGCCTTGCTGGGAATGTTAGGCTTGTCGGGTTGTGTGTGTGTGTTGTCCATCTTCTGACATCACAGGCTGGACGTCCACCACTGTCCCAGAGTAGCCTTGAGGGGGTGGGTGCTGGCAATTATTTATGCTCACCAGAAAAACCTGTGGGCCACCTGTCTTTCAGGGGGCTTCCATGTGCCTGGGTCATCAGCTCTTTCTAAGAACATAGGACAGGCATTGTCAGGGGCAGGAGACCCCATGGCTGAGCAACAGAGCAACAGATCTCCAGCTAACTTTGTGTGGTCAGAAGGAGCTGGTGTAGTGATCCTTGAAAACAGTGTTTAGGGGGGCTCATAGAGGGGGCTCCCTAGTTAAGAGAACGCACATCTGACTTTAGAATAACTTCCCAGACTCACAGGTCAAAATTCACCACCATGTAAATATGGTCATTGTTCTTCACCTTCAAGATGCACAAGAAAACGATCACGGAGCCTCAGGCGTAATGACCAGGTTGTCCTATCTTGCTGTGAGTGGCATCCCAGCTGTGTCGGTACCCAGCCCCCCCCCCCCCCAGCAGCAGCAGCATCCCAGCTGTGTTGGTACCCAGCCACCCCCCAGCAGCATCCCAGCTGTGTCGGTACCCAGCCCCCCCCAGCAGCAGCAGCATCCCAGCTGTGTTGGTATCCAGGCCTCCCAGCAGCATCCCAGCTGTGTCGGTACCCATGCCTCCCAGCAGCAGCAGCAGCAGCAGAACTGAGTCTGCAGCACAGCCCTGGTGGCTTATGCCAGGCTCCCTCCCCACTTTGTTCTGTCACGCTGCACAGCTCTGGCCTTCCTCCTTCCACAATTTGACCCAGGCACAGTCACACCAGCATAGAACCTCATGTTCTGAGTTGTCCCTGGGTGCATTTGTCTATGTGAATCCTCCCGTGTGTGCCATCATAACTTAATAGCTGCTTACAAGTTCCTTGTGTGGTGAGATTGTCCACTTTTTCCTTGTAATGTTTGTCCCCGTTTACTGCTCTGTGTTTACTCAGTGTGAAGAGGGTATTTCCTGCGTGGAAACCATTTGATCACCATGTGAGTGCCCAGTCCCCATTGACTACTGGTTAAAGACGCCACACACCGCCCTGTTTAAGAAAGTACAAGATACAGTCATCAAACTAGCTTGGCTTAAGCATGATCTGTGGGTGGAGTATTATTCCAAGGACACTGTAATTGTTTTCTGGAGAGCAGACTATTTTATAAATTATAAAAATTAATAATCATATAAAAATCATCCACCACAACAGGCGCTCAGTGAAGTTTCTTCACTAGACAGCAGCCTCTGTGTGTGTCCTGTGGGAAAGGGCCCCACACTGGCAAGAAAGCTTCAAAAGTAGCGGGAGTCTGAGTGGCAAACTACACACATGCACAGTCTTACAAACACATACAAATGAATGCACACACACATACGTGCTCACATGCCCACTCTTACACACACACACACACACACACACACACATACATTTACAGACATGTCTATACAACATGTTCCCTTGAGAGTAGTTCGGCATCCTTTATCTTTTAGCTAAATTTATCTATGCACAGAATGCAGACACTGGCGGGTCCACGTCTTCCCTCAGACCAGCGGAGCCACTGTGGACACGCCAGCATACCAGGCTGCAGGCTTCCTTTTCTCTCTTCTCTCAGCCATGTTACTCTCAGAGTCAGGACCTTTTCCAATTTTTCTAGAAAAAGACAGAATCACAGGCCAAATAAAAGCCCATTTAACTTCTTTTTATTTGCAACTTCGAAGTAGGTCATTTACACAGTGAAAGGGACAAGGGAGCAAAAAAGAGACAAGAGCTGACAAAGATGAAGGCTCAACAAAAGTCAACCTAAATCCAAGTACTTTTTCCTTTCTCTAAAGCACATTGCCCGCTATTGTCAGAAAAAAAAAAGTCATAAAATTGGATTTTGTTGCTGTTTTCTTCCCATCATTATGAAAGGATGGAAACCAAAAACAGAAAAGAAAAATAACCCAGTGCCCAAAGGAAAAGACGTAAGCCCTCACGGGCCTGAGAACCAGACAGCGCTGGTCTGAAAAGCAAAAGATTCAATAGCATCTGCTGAAGTCAGCACCCTGCTCTGTCTTCAGAGAGGGGCTGGATGCTGCTC
The DNA here is from genome assembly GCF_907164565.1 of Psammomys obesus. Classification (NCBI taxonomy): domain Eukaryota; kingdom Metazoa; phylum Chordata; class Mammalia; order Rodentia; family Muridae; genus Psammomys; species Psammomys obesus. The sequence goes on from NW_026590699.1 coordinate 8,293,278, forward strand.
TTTTGTGTTTAGGGTGCAGTTGAGTTCTTAACAACCACCCCCACTTTGAATCATCCTCAACTCAGTCTCTAGGCTGCAGAACCCTTCCCCATGCCTCTTGGTGCCTTGCTGTTCCCTCTAGACATCACTTCCCAACATGCAGCTTGCTCACAGCCCCAGGTGGGGTGGTGCCACTGGAGGGTCCCTCTTAACAATCTTGACCAACTGCAGAGAGTTCAGGGTCCCTGAGCCAGGGCCTGCAAGGTGAGGGAGCTAAAAGGCACGGCAGTGACCCACGGAGACTCAGGTAGGTCAATTTATCACATGAGGGGAACCCCTTAATCTTCAGCCACAGTCACAGTGCATCATTGGTCCCTGGGCCACCATAAGCCAGTAGCATGTGCCAGAAGCTCATTCGGAAGTGAGCTCTCTCATGGCTCCAGATGCCCTATCTCTGAGACAAAGGCACATGCTCCTGTCCACAGCTCTGGGAGGAATCTGTCCTCAACTCTCCTGGATCCTGGAGTAAGACAACAATCCTTGGCATGTCTTGGTTTACTGATCCGAGAAGTCTGTCTCCTCCTCCATCTCCCTGTGGCCTCCTTTGATGCCTCTTCTGTCTGAATGTCTTCCGCATGGTTTTCCTCTGTGCACATGTCTGGAGCACCATTTTCTTCTTCATCTAAGTACGCTGGTGAAGGGATGCGGTTTGGGCTCACCATAATCACTATGGTCTTTGACTGAATGTGCAAAGACCTTACTTCCAAACATGCTCACATACAAAAGTAACATCAACTAGGCATTCAACATATTTTGAGGAGAGGGTAGAAATTCAATCCAAATGTGCATGTCCAAGCTCTGGGCCCACGAAGTTTATCATCTCTACAGCACTAGCTCACTGGGGTCAGGAGGGGAACATAAAAATGGTGCCATTGCTAAGTTACCCATCCTATGAAACACAATTCTAGCCCTATAACTTGATGCCACTTTAATGATTCTTTAATGATTCTTCAGTCTTCTGTTGTACAGCACCATCCACAAACTACCTCAGAAGTCACTAATTTCAGGGTTTTGTGAAAGTGATTAGTATTTTTTAAGGAAATGTTTGCTCTGATGTGCAACAGAAAATTGTTGCACATTATACTGGCAACACAGCTTATGCTGAAAATACACTTTTATTTAGCAAATAGGGATTAAAATAAAAAATGGCCTTCAACAGAGCTAAACAAAGAATTCTCTATAGAGGAATATCAAATGGCCAAAAAACACTTAAAGAAATGCTCAACATCCTTAGCCAGCAGAGAGATGCAAATCAAAAAGACCCTGAGATTTCACCTCATACCCATCAGAATGGCAAAGGTTAAAAACTCAAGTGACAACACATGCTGGAGAGGTTGTGGAGAATTGGGAACCTTCCTCCACTGCTGGTGGGAATGTAAACTTGTACAACCACTCTGGAAATCAATCTGGCGCTTTCTCAGACAACTAGGAATAGTGCTTCCTCAAGATCCAGTTATACCACTCCTAGGCATATATCCCAAAGAGGCTCAAGTACACAAAAAGGACATTTGCTCAACCATGTTTGTAGCAGCTTTATTTGTAATAGCCAGAAGCTGTAAACAACCCAGATGGCCCTCAACTGAAGAATGGATACAGAAATTGTGGTATATCTACACAATGGAATATTACTCATCAATTAAAAAAAAAAAGAAATCATGAAATTTTCAGGCTAATGGTGGGAACTGAAAAAGATCATCCTGTGCGAGGTATCCCAGAAGCAGAAAGATACACAGGGTATATACTCATTCATAAGTAGATATTAGACACATAATTTAGGATAAACCTACTAAAATCTGTACACCTAAAGAAACTAATCAAGAAGGAGGACTCTGGCTAAAATGCTCAATCCCCATTCAGAAAGGCAAAGAGGATGGACATCAGAAGAAGGAAAAAACAGGAAACAGGACAGGAGCCTACCACAGGGGGCCTCTGAAAGGCTCTACCCTGCAGGGTATCAAAGCAGATGCTGAGACTTATGGCCAACCTTTGGGCAGAGTGCAGGGAATCTTACCAAAGAAGAGGGGATATAAAGACATGGAGAGGACAGGAGCTCCACAAGGAGAACACCACAACCAAAAATTCTGGGCACAGGGGTCTTTTCTGAGACTGATACTCCAATCAAGAACCATTCATGGAGATAACCTAGAACCCCTGCACAGATGTAGCACATGGTAGTTCAGTGTCCAAGTGGGTTCCATAGTAATGGGAACAGGGACTGTCTCTGACATGAACTCAGTGGCCTACTTTTTGATCACCTCCCCATGAGGGAGGAACAGCCTTACCAGGATACAGAGGAAGACAATGCAGCCAGTCCTGATGAGACCTAACAGACTAGGATCAGAAGGAAGGAGAGGAAGACCTCCCCTATCAGTGGACTTGGGGAGGGGCATGTGTGGAAAAGGGGTAAGGAGGGTAGGATTAGGAGGGAAGAGGGAAGGAGCTACAGGGGGGATACAAAGTGCATAAAGTGTAATTAATAAAAATTAAAATTAAAAAAGAAGAAGAAAACAGTTTTGTAAGAGTATTTGCATAGTATATGCTATAAGCTGAATATATTTAATACAAATGTTTAGTTACATCATTTATTCATGTGTATTTGGGCTAAAGAAATCTTATATTTCAAGGTGAACTAATAACTTTTATCTCAAATGGCCAAATGGAAAGGGTCTATGCTTATATAACTTCTTTAATATTTGGAGGTAAAAACCTTTGAAAAATAACTTGGGACTTAAAAGTAAGAATCACTGATTATATTATGAAATATATGGTTGAAAATAAAGTTGTTTAAAATTATTTTTAAAAGTGGCCTTCAAGAAGTCAAAGGTATCTCATTGCTATGCTTATAAATATTTGATACTTTAAAATCAATATCTTATATATTGTGAAACATTTACTGTGTGTAAGTATGTGTGTCTGTGTCTGTTTGGTGCAAAGTTAGTAATCCAGGCAAAAGCAGAAAGCAAACAGAAAGGGGCTGGAGCTGAGGAAGCTGATAGGAAGAAGTCCATGATGTCACGGTGCCTGTTGCAAGGCTTGCCTGAGGCTGCGTGTTTCTCCTTCTCTCTGAAATGATAGGATAGGGAACTGTGAACTATTCTTTCAAATTGACTGCAATTTTCCAGAGTCATGGTTCCAGAAAATATTTTTTAATGGATTCTGATCTTTTTGAATAAGGAAATTATATGAGAGAGAGGGAAGGAGGAAGGAAAAGAGAGAGATGAATTAGGTGAGAGAGAGCCAGAAAGACAGACAGCAAAACAAAAGCAAGGAAGGTGTTCAATAGACACCGACCTGAATCTTGACAGAAGTCCCGGGAGAGGGGTATCAAAAACAATATTGAGTATCAATTTCTTCCTTGGGTTTTCTTTGTTTTAGTGATTACTGGCTAACCAACTTTTTTAAAATTTCACACGATATATAAAGTATGATACAAAAGTGATACCGGTGTAGCATAATCCAAAGGAAAGACAAGTGTGAATTAAGGAAGACATCACAGGCTTGCAAATAGAGAGCTGCAGCGTGATAAAATGTGAGAAGCAAAGTCCTAATGTGCAATTCCACAGAAACATCTGTCAGAACTGACCATTACACACCACATGTGACTTTGCAGAGATTCCCTGGGTAAGAACAGAGTAACACTGAAACACAGACCCAGTCAGGAAGACCCTGTGCCAAATGGACTGCCATTCACCCAGATAGCTTGAGGTGTGCATGCCTTGGGTAAAACCCAAGGCAGGGGGAAGCAGAGGAGGCTGGCTGACAGATACCAGCGTTCAGTGCTACGTTGTGTCCAGAGCTGACGTGTTGTTTCACTGCAGTATGCGGTTCTTAAGTGACACTGTGTAGAAGAACACCAACCACACATTGATCACAACTCTCAGTATGTCATTCTCTAAAAATAACCATGTCAGCTTGGGTTTTTTAAGGAAGAAAATTTGATAAATTTGGTTTTCCCTACCATTTTTCATATCGGCTGCCTCCTCCTTTATAAACTAGTCATGGCTCCTTTATACAACTGGGCTAAAATAATCATGAAAGCGCATTATAAAATCAACATGAAATATTTATTTCTGTGGCATTTTTGTGTTCGTACCTTGATTTATCTCCCAAGTTATTGATAGTAAATGTAGAAGGATAATCTCCTCTGAAATCCAGTGTCGAAAGTTTATGAAAATTTTTGCAAATGCGTTTCCATAGGTGCTTGTTTATGAACTTTATTACACTTGCACATTTTTTGAAGCCTAAGGCAATGCACCAACGCTTCAAGTGTTCCCTTGTCTTCTCTGAGTGTTCTCCATGCTCCAACAGTTCAGTTGGAGGCTGACCTCTATGTAACTGGCTCACGGTGGAAGAACTGCGCCATGCCTTCTCCCACCATGCTCTCAACCTCTCAGTCTGTCTCCAGAAATGCTGGTGGTACAAACAAGAGCACCTAATACCCTATTCTCTTTGGGATCATTATTATTATTTCTGTAGTATTTATTGCAATAATTCAATAACAGCATTGTTGATATGTATTTATGACTCTGCACTAGAAACGCAAAGCACAATACCAAGTCATGCCCAAAAGACAAACACAGCCTTCTTCTCCATTCTTTGGCTTTCATGATCTTTCTTGTTCCTCTTATAAGATGGTTCCTGAGTATATACCATGTGTGTTGCTCTGCTTCTGGGATACTTCACTTAGGATGATGTTTTCTAGTTCCATCCATTTGCCTAAAGATTTCATGAATTCTTTGTTTCTAATCGCTGAGTAGTATTCCAGTGTATAAATGTGCCACGATTTCTGTATCCATTCTTTGGTTGAGGGACACCTAAGTTGTTTCCAGATTCTGGATATTATGAATAGAGCTGTTATGAAGACAAGTGAGTAAATGTCCTTGTTATATACTTGAGCATATGTTGAATATATGCCCAGGAGTAGTATAGCTGGGTCTTGAGTTCTATTCCCAGTTTTCTGAGAATAGATTCATTTCAAAGTGGTTGTACAAGTTTGCACTTCCACCATAAATGGAAGAGGGTTTCCTTTTCTCCACATCTTCTCCAGCATGTGTTGTCAACTTGAGATTTTGATCTTAGCCATTTTGATGGGTGTGGGATGGAATGTTAGAGTCATTTTGATTTGCATTTCCCTGATGACTAAGGACACTGAGCATTGCTGTAAGTGTTTCTCCACCATTCCATATTCCTCTTGAGAATTCTGTTTAGCTCTGTATGCATTTTTAATTGGGTAATTTGTTTTGTTGGTGTTTAATTTCTTGAGTTCTTTATATAGTCTGGATTAGTCCTCTGTCACATGTAGGGTTGGTGAAGATCTTTTCCCAGTGTGTAGGCTGTCATTTCATTCTATTGACTGTGTCTATTAGCCATATAATATAGGACAAACATACTAAAATCTATAGACTTAAAGAGGCTAAAAGACAAGAAGGACCCTAGGGAAAATGCTTAATTCTCATTCAGAAAAGAAAACAGGATATACACCAGAAGTGGTAGAAGAGAGGGAAAAGGATGGGAGCCTACCATGGATGTTCTCTACAAGACTCCACCCACAGGGGATCAAACCAAATGCAGAGACTCACAGCCAAACTTTGGACAGAGAGTAGGGAGTCTTATGGAAGAAGGGGGATATAGAAGTACTCAGAGGGGACAGGAGCCCCACAAGGAGACCAACAAAGCCAAAAAAGCTGGGCCCAGGGGGGACTGCAGAGACTGATGTATCAACCAAAGACCATACATAGAAAGGACATAGACCCCCTGCTCAGATGTAGGCTATAGATAACTCAGTCTCCATGTGGGTTCCCTTCTAATAGAAGACAGTCTTTGACATGAACTCACGTGCCTGTTTCTTGATCACTTCTCCCTGGTGGGGCGACCTAGCCAGCCCACATAGGAAGAGGATCTAGGCAGTCATGACGGGACCTGATAGGCTAGGGTTAGACAGTAGGGGAGGAAGACTTCCTTTATCAGTGGACAAGGGAAGAGTGATAGGTAGGAAGAGAGAAGGAGGGTAGGACAAGGAGGAGATGATAGAGGGGGCTACAACTGGGATACAAAATGAATAAACTATAAAATAATAATAAGAAGAAGAAGAAGAAATATGTTTCCTGAGCATTAAACTCATTTAGCAGGTTATTTACAAAGATAAAAAGGAGGACATAAAGTTGAGAGGACAATGATTTTTTTGTCTGGAATCATCTAGAGGGAATTGGAGACTAGAAAAGGGTATGAATGTGAGCATGCTATAATTGCTGTGTATATGTATTAAATTCACAAGAATAAATTCTAAAAGTCACCAAAACACATAGGTAGTTTCTATAAGAGAATACATTCTTAGGTTGATTTATTCAGCCTCAAAACATGAACAAGGAATTGTGCTGAGGTTGAAGGGGCAAACTACAATTGCAGGCCTTGACCTTATGACTCAAGTCAGACCTGTGCTAGTCAGAGCATCGGCTGAGTGAATTCAGTATAAGACATTGACCCAGATACCCATAGTTTGAAAGGCAAGAAGAAAACCCCAGGGGTTAGTGAGTTTACAGTTGCAGCAACTGTATTCTGTATTCTCTGTGTTCTGGGAAAAGCCAGGCAGTGTGCTGGAGTGGGAGCATAGGCTTAGTGGTGTCCTTGGGTGACAGTAAGAAAGCTGGTTCTTTTGAGTTCAGAAAAACTCCAAGTAGGAATAATTTATTAGAACCTATTGCTACTGGAGAGACCTGCTAAGGCCAATATTGCTATTTGAAATAAATGATATGATAAAAAAAAGTTATATACATTCCAGGCCAGGCCTCTGCATGAGTCTTAAAAACAATGCCCAGGCAGACATCTAACATCTGTACCTCAATTTTGAACACATTTGTGTGAAGCCATTTACCTGCCAACAGAAGCGTCTGCATTATAGAGCAAACCTGATTCCTTCTGGACTTAACGATACACATTAGAGTTAGAAAGTTATTGAAGTTAGTTGCAGCATGCAGGTATTTCTGAATAAATTTTGGTAAAAAGGTTTATCATGCCACATGGAGGCCGCAAAGGACAGATTTACATGGCAACGTGAGTGAGCGTTCTCATCGTTTAAGCCTGGGAAAGGCACAAAGCTGTACCATCAACCCCTGTGGAACATTCCACAAATCGTAAGCAGGAAGCTTTAAAACACTGATGATTTCTCAGCAACTGTGTTTATCATGTTCCAGTCTTTAGAAAACAAAACTCATATAAGCAAGGTGCAAATACACAATAACTATTCCAATCCCTGCAATCTGTAATTATGAGCACGTCACAGCACAAAGGTTCACATAGGTCTGCCTAAGGCCGCGGTCCCCAATTTCTAAACCAGAGAATGAAAAATGCTGGCACATCAGCACACCTGGGCTCCCTCCAGCAGACCTCATATGGGGAAACTGAGATGTTAATGGTGAGCTAGGAGCCGAGGAAGCACCAGGAGTCTTGACAAAGAGACAATTCACAAACATCCAGAGTAAACACACAGAAGCGCACTGCATCATGGGCCTCACCTACGCATCCCTGCTCCTCCGAAAGCAGTGAGGAGGCAGGCAGCAGTTGAGGATTCCCTGGCTCTTTGCTTTGTTTAATAATTGAAGCTGTGGGAGGGATTGGAATTAGACATCTCACTCTGTAGACCTAGCAAAAAAGCTTCTCATTCGATGCTTCTCACACTTCCAATGGAAGTTTACACAACATTTTAAACATTTTAATTCTTAAGTTTAAGTCGGGAAAAGCCTGCAGAATTTTATCAACTCTTCTAAGTTGTTTGAGGCCAATGCACATACTCTGGCCACCTTCAGCACTGACTTCTGTGCCAGATAAATAGCAAGTGTTTGTCTGCATTAGCAACTGCTTCTCCGTTTACATAAAACCAAAGTACATCGGCTGTTTCTTCTACAGAATTTAATTGTGTTGGAAAACTGAATTTTCTATCTAAAATTCAGTTGTACAAAACCCACATATCTTTAGTGATAAAATGTTATGGGAAGTGACCATATGGAAAACTTATTTTTTGCATTAACCTCTTTAAATAAACTACTAACAGAGAATCAAAACATAGATTATTAAAATAAGTCTTGGCTTTTTTATTGTAAGACATGAGAAAACATAGTTTTCCTATTAATTAATTGATGGATCAATTCTATGGAATACTCAAGAGATTTATTGGGCACCTCTAGTAAAGTAAACACAGATGCAGCCAAAATAGGCCTCGAACACACAAAATGGTGCCTGGTCTCTCCCATCCCTCATCATTGTATGGTAAAGAGGTGTAATATTGAACATCTAAGAACAGCAAAACTCAGGGAGAATTTAGGAAGTTTCCCATGGAAATGAGGCATGGTCAAGAAGTTGATATATAGGGCAGAATGAATGTTACCAGACTTTTCCTTAGTTACTTTTCCATTGCTGCAACAAAACACCATGACAAGGCAACTTACAAAAGGAAGCGTTTCACTTGAGGCTCAGGTTCCATAGGGTGTGTGATGGCCCTCATGGTGAGGAGCATGGCAACAGGCAGGTGTGGCACTGGCATGATAGCTGAGAGTTTACATTCTGGTCCACAAGCACAGACAAAGAGCAGCAGCTGAGTACGGCATGGGCTTCTGAAACCACAAAGCCAACCTCAGGGACATACTTTCTTAATCCAACAAGGCACACCTCCTCATCCTTCCCAAACAATTCTACCTTCCAGGGACGGAGAAATTCATCCTCATTCAAACAGCATGGAAGGGAGTCCCCACAGGTGACCATCCATGAGACCCAGCTGTGAACCTGCTGCTTGTCTAAGCATGACCCTGTCTGAAGGACGCTCAGGGAATGGGGGGCTATGCCTATGTGCCCATGTTGTGCACAGACATTAGCATTCCAACAGGGTATCCCACCGAAAACTGAAACACAGATAAAGCCTCGAGGAAAAGACATTTCAAGTAAAATCATATGGTGAAGGCATTTCAGAAAGACTCAAATGAAAGGCTGCGGCCATTTTGACAATAAGATCATAATACTACATTATATTATAATTTAATTCTTTTAGTATTATAACATAGTTAAAATCTCTTGTGACAGAATAATTTCAGGTTAAACATAATTGGCTAAGAAGGTAACAGTTTTTCAGACATAGGATTTTATATCTCATAAGTGACAGGGAATTGCTTACATCAGTATTGTTTTTGACTGCATAGGAGTTTTGTGCTTACCTGAACTGACGGCACAACAATGCAGTGTTGCTGATGGATGATGCCATCAACATGACTCTGGACAGTATCTCATACCCCAGGACAACAGTGTGTTCCAGACACACAGGCTGCCCACCTCCCAGGAAGCCAGCTCACCGCATCCCTAAGAGGATGCTAGCCGGGGTGTTGATTCAGAGAGTGAGCTTCATTCTGACCCAGTGGCTATGCCCTGCCCTGCCCATCACTAGAACCAGATAGCGAACGCCCTGAATCCTGATCCCACACTTGGACATTTTTAGTATCTTCTTTGGTACACTGGAGTTTAGCACCTGCATTTACCAAGAGTCAAGACATTGTCAACCATCAGAGGGAGGAATTTTGAAGAGTTCTTTGGAGAAAATTCATGGTAGGCTCTCCAAAAAGGAAGACAGGCTGAAGTTGTAGAACCACTTGCAAAGCTTGGCTCACCTCCACAGTGAAGGAATAGTAGGCTCAGGCTTGCTCCTTTCTAGAAAGCTGTAAAGACTTAAGTGGTGGAGAGCTGCGCTCTGCAGTCAGAAATGCCTCCTCTCTACTAGACTCTGAACAATACCATTGTGGTCTGAGAACCAGCTTGGGTCAAGACAGAGACAGATCTGGGAACTGGAAAATTCAGCCTTCATCAGCTGCTTAAGAGTTGACAATGCTGCAGGGCTCAGTGGCACACACCTGTAATCCCAGCACTTTGGGAGGCAGAAGCAGGAGGATTGCTGTGAGTTCGAGGCCAGCCTGGTCTACAAAGTGAGTTCAGGACAGCCAAGGCTACAGAGAAAGAAAGAAAGAAAGAAAGAAAGAAAGAAAGAAAGAAAGAAAGAAAGAAAGAAAGAAAGAAAGAAAGAAAGAGTCTTAAAACAAACAAACAAAGCAAAACAAAAGTTGACAATGTCATGCAGATAAAACTAAGCCACCTTTTGCTTAAGGCTGCTTAAGCAGATCCGAGACATGGGCCACTCAAAGTGTCAAGAATACAAAAGTGACAGGCTCTTAAACAGGACAGAGGACATCCAGGAGCCTATGGCCGCTTTCTGAGTCAGGGATGGATTTAAACACAGAGTGTATGTACAACCCACAATAACATCAACCTGCTGTGCCTTCTGTCCAGCCTTCCCTTTGCTGATGACGCCTCTCTGATTTTGTTGTGAGTAAAAATTATATATAACAAACCAGGAGAAAGAAATGCTTCATAAAAAGAGAAAATTTGCCTTATTTTTGCAAATTATATCAGATTTTTCTCACTATAAAAAAATTCCTCTTCTCTTAGGCCCCCACTCCTGTCCATTATAGCAATAATTATTGAGGCCAGCAGTGGGGAGTTTTAACTTTAGACCATTTTAGGAATGTTGGGGATTTCTTACACTGTTTGTGTGAAGTTTCTATATTAAAATCTTGCTGTAAATTAATCAAGGTCCTTCTGTTGCATGCTGGTGAAACCTACCAGGCTTGTCAGCTGGTACAAAGGAAGCAAGTGCTCTGGGCTTCATCATTCATCAGTGGGTAAAGTTAAGTGTGTTGCAAATTAATTATGATTCCTTATCTAGAAACCTGGCTTTGAACTCAATCCTGCAGGCTCTCAAAGCTACTCTGTTTCCAAGCTCACCGTTAGAGGTGCTGGTAGAATATCAACTTAGCTTCAATCTCCTTCAGCTAACAGTGGGGCTGTGAAGGCTTTCTGAACTCCATGGGGAGCACCAGAGAGCTGGAAGCCTGGGAGGACAGCAGAGGAACCACCCACTAACACGGGTAGGGACTACAGCAAGCTGGCAACCCGCCTTTCTCGGTCCTTAGCAGCTCCACGGTTAATCTGGCTTCCCTTGTGAATGAAGAAATACTACTTAGGGGTGAAGAACGGAACATGCCAAGCTGAGGGGGGAGCATACGCTGAGTCACATCGCCTTCGTTGGTGGCCTCCTTTTGCTCCCAAACCACAATGCAGACAGTGTGACTCCTTGACCTGCTTCATTTTCTCTTCAAAATCTATCCTGAGTCTACCCCTGGTCTGCCTGACCCCCATAGCTACCATAAAAATGCTAATATCAGTTAGTAATTCAGCCAGTAAGATGTAAATATGTAAATAGCAAGTACTGCTACGCAAATCATGCCTGTTTAATTATTAAAGTCTCTATAACTTTAAACTTAGCATGTTAAAATATGCCTATTTTAAAATGCCATTTAAAATATTATTTTTCTCATCTACTAAAGAAACTGGCACTTATTACAAAAATATTTCTAAAGCTAATATTAAGAAAAGTTAAAAAAAATCTAGCCTTGCTCCTTATGGTGGATTCAAACCTACAACTTTCTCTCTATTCACAGCTGGAGTTCACACCAGCAGCTTTGCCCACATGTTTTTCCAAGGCCCCTTGGTAAAGAGAGGCATTTGAAGTAGTCACATGACTTTCTGTGACAGATACAGCCAGAGAAATTAGGAGGCACTGGGAGTTTCTGCTTACAGGAGTCTCTGTCTCCTCCCAGGTAAAAACAGTGAGCCATGTGGTACCTGCTTCCACAACCAAGGTCGACAGAACGACGACATATGGCGCTAAACCCAGCCCAGCTCATCTGTAACAAATGCTCACAGCCTGGACCAGGTCATCAAGCAAGAGGAAGACACCAGTGAAGACAGAAAGGAGGGCTGTGGGCCTGTCTCATGGTACTACTACAGTGAAGGCTGGTGACAAAACTGATATGAGCCTCCTTCTCAGAATGTAGCAGCACTGCCAAACAGACCTTCAGATTAGATTTCCTTTAAGTAGGCATTTAAAGTAGGCAGGGTTCTTAAGAACCAAAAGTGAGGGACACAACTGGAATCACAGTAGACTTGGCTACTTTGTCATGGAGAAAATGTTCAAGGACTCAGAGGGGGCCAAGGGCAGGCCATATGGAAGACTGTGAACTGTGGCAGCTAAAGAAATAGACAGAGGACACAGTACAAGTGATCTACCACACTGGGTTTGAGAGGGACTAGTGGGGACTTCCTGGAAATGTCCTCACAAGGGTACACTAAAGATGAGACATTTGACACCAACGATGTCTTCATCACTAGTTCCCTGGTCTGCAATCACTATAATTCTGTGAAATTTCAAGTCTTGTTTTTCTTCCACATAAAACAAATGTTGCTGAGAAGACACAGATTACAGTCAATGGCTTATGGGGATGGACTGGGGTTAACAGGCCACAGGAAATATCAGTGTTGGAGAGCCCAACCAGCACCACAAAGGTGAAGGTGCCATTCAGTCATTGATTGCTTGTTGGGCTTTTCCCCAGTCAAAGCCATGAAGACTCACATGCAAACAAGCATAGAACCTTTCAGCTAGATCTCTGTTCCAGCACATGAAACCCCTTGATCCATTTCTTGGCTTTGCTCTGAGCTGATAAGGCATGTAGGGCCACACAACAAACACACTGCTCGTTGTGTGCTCATGTGTCTGTGTCCTGAGCACATGACAATTCTTTATGTTTTAGTGTACAAGTAAGAAAAAATTAAAATTTAATTCCCTCCAACACTTACGCCAAGGCTTTGGCCACTTTAGAAATTTCTAGAATTGTCACCAATATCATGGCACAAACATCTGTAGTCCTTTCCAGCTTTGGCATCAACTATTTTGATTTTGCTGTTCTTAGCTGCTCACAAACCTTGACGACTTGGTTTTGCTTGGTCCTGGGGCTAATCATCAGGCTAGAGCACTCCTCTGATGTCCTAGCTTTCATCTTTCCTGCACCCTCTCATCCTCAGCCAGTAAATCAATCCCCAAATCTCTAAGGTTCACACAGATTGAGTCATCAAAGTGTTTTGTTAGTGCCTTAAAGAAACATCACAGAAACTATAACACAAACTTGCCTTGTTCTTTCCATCTATGTGATTGAAAGTGAAATGATGTGCATTAAATTTGCCTCAAATGTTTTAATAAAAACATCACAAACCATCAAACTATTACCTCAGACATCCTTAGAATATCCTCCTTGAATAATTTGTCCTTAACACCAACCCTTAGCAAGTGCCTGTGGGCACCGTAGCTGTTTTAGCTCTCAATGACTTTCCTCTGTATGCATGCCTGTGCTGTGTGTTTGTACTAACCACTCTGGAAGCGGTAGTCTCATCTCAGCAGGAACTTACAGCTGAGACAGAGCCCGAATCCCAGAGCAGCCATTTCCTGGGGTCAAGATCCCGACAAACATGGAAGCCTCGTGCCCGACTTCCTCACTTCTAAAGGGGAATGAAGGGCGACGAGATGGCTCAGCAGTAAAAGCACCTGATAGCAAGCCTGAGGACAACCTGAGTGCAGTCACCTGACCCCCCTTGAGGAAGGAGAGGACTGACTCTTGCTCATTACCCTCTGAGCTCCACAAATGACCCAGAGCATGAGCATGCACACCCTGCTTACACAAAATAAATCAAACAAATGTCATAACTTAAAAATAAATAGATAAGACTAAAATTGACATGATAGCATCACATTAGAGGGTTTTTAAAAATTAACTAATAATGAGATTCAGGAATGCTGAATGGTCCCAAAACAGAGTCAGCATTCAGAAAGTGACAAGGATTTGTCTGTCTGTGTTTATTTTGTTAGGCCTGTTATTATTTTTATCATAGATGGAATTATCTTCTAAATAAAATTTCCAGGTTAGATTGTTATAGTCATGAATACAAAAATAATATTTTGTTCTCTCAGTGAAAATAAATCTCATTATTTTTAAGCTTTCTGTGAAAATAAGCTTTAAAAATTATAAACATTTCCTTAAATGATTCTTTGCCATTTAATATGCCTCTGTTGAGATTTCTCTGTTTAACTTTGTACCCCATTTTTTAATTGGATGGTTTGGTGTGTTGGTGTTTAATTTCTTGAGTTCTATATAGATTCTGGATATTAGTCCTCTGTCAGATATAGGGTTGGTGTAGATCCTTTCCCAGTCTGTAGGCTGTCAGTTTGTTCTGATGACAGCATCCTTTGCTTTACAGAAACTTTTCAGTTTCATGAGGCCCCATTTATTGATTGTTGATCTTAGAGCCTGAGCTGTTGGTGTTCTGTTCAGGAAGTTGTCTCCTGTGCCAACGAGTTCAAGGCTCTTCCCCACTTTTTCTTCTAGTAGATGCCCTCTGAAAGACTCCACCTAACAGGAAATCCAAGCAGATGATGAGACCCACAGCCAAACTTTGGGCAGAGTGCAGGGAGTCTTATGGAAGAAGGGGGAGATAGAAAGACCTGGAAGGGACAGGAACTCCACAAGAAGATCAACAGAGCAAACAAATCTGGGCCCAGGAGGGCCTGCAGAGACTGATGCACCAACCAAGGACCATGCATGGAGAGGACCTAGACCTCCTGCTCAGATGTAGCCAATTGGCAGCTCAGTCTCCGTGGGGGCTCCCTAGTAAGAGAATCAGGGGCAGTTTCTGGCATGGACTCTGCTGCCAGCTCTTTGATCACTTCCCCCCAGTGGGATGACCTAGCCAGTCTGCAGAGGAAGAGGATGCAAGCAGCCCTAATGAGACTTCATAGGCTGGGTAGATGGTAGGGGAGGAGGGCTCCCCCTTTTTGAGGACTAGGGGAGGGGATGGGGCTAACAGGGAGGGTGGGGCAAAGAGGAGATATGGGAGGGAGTTACAATCGAGATATAAAGTGAATAAAGTATAAAAAATGAAAAAATTATAGATAGCTTGAAAATCTCATCTGCCTTGAGGTGGCATGGGCAAGGGAGTGATGCCCTCCCCCTTTTGCACCTCACCACTGCAGGCAGGAGAGCTAACCCCATTTCTCACTGGCTGCAGCAATCACAATAGCGAGAGTGTGCCCTGCACCTAGCCTGGGCCACACAGTAGAGCTGGCCCTGATGTCGGGGCCCAGGTGAGCTAGCCCAAGGGTTTGAGTGTGGGAGAGCTGGGGGTGGAGGGACAGTTCTGGAGAGCTCACTCTGCTGGTGTAAGTGTAAGAGAGCTGGCAGGCTGACCAGGGCTGGGAGCTGGCCCACTCCAGCATCTACCCCATCTGTGACCTGCTGGAGCAGGTGAAGGGGCTGGCCCTACAGGTCCAAAGCTGCAGGACCTGCGCGACACGGACAGCAGGATATCCAGGAGGAGTCCCAGTGAGGATCCAGTGTTGCTGGTGCAGCAGAAGCCAGAGGCCTCAGCCAGACCAGTGACTCACGGCAATGGACACTTGCAAGAAAAGACGTGTGGACAGAAGGGGACACCGTGGGACACACTGTGTTCATGTTTTTGGTTTGTGTGTGTGTTTGTTTTATTTTAGGGAGAGGGAGTAAGAGCAGAGGGTGGGTATGAAGTGACAGGGAGATATGTGGGATTGGGGTGCATGATGTGAAATTCACAAAGAATCAACAAAAAGCTAAAAAAAAAATAATAAACTCATGGTTTCACAAGCTATCAAAAATCCACAACTCACATCGTTTTCAGCTAGGTATGTAAACTTTGAAGTCCTGTCTAGCACATAAAAATGAGATGAGTTCACAGGAGCCCGTGGGGGTCAAGTACTCCAGCACAGACTGTCAATGCCTGCGCTTAGTAAATGCCTGTAATAAACATTTATGGTGGTTTATATACATATTATTCCACAAGTCCATATATGCTGAAATGACTCGAGGGTGCAAGAAGCAATTTTAAACATATGTCCTGCAGCAGCCTACATGATAGTGAGATCTTATGAGGAACTTACTCTCTGAATAGAGATTCCTTAAAGTCTGCACTGAGCCATGTGCTGGTGTGAACACGACAATGAGTCTAAAGTGAATCATTGCTCTCGTATCTCTCCCCCGCCTGCCTTCTTCTGTTCTGACAGACTTCTGCAGGACCCTGACTAGATCCTCCTGTGTCCCGAAATCTTGTCCCTCAGTGTTTTGAAGGCACGGGCTTTGGGAATTTGATCAGGTGATGAGGGTAGAGAGTCTGCAGCTAATATAGCAGCTGGTTGAGGAAGTCCCAGGGAGCCTGGCAGCCTCCTGCTGCCTGTGAGCTGAAGTCCCTGGGGGCCTGGGCAGCCTCCTGTGAGCCATTACAGACAAGGTGGCTGCTATGTCTATAGAACTGGCCTCTGACCTCAAACCTCCAACCTCCACAAAATGGGTAACAGATCCCATTGCTTAGAATCCATTCAGGCAGTGGGACCTTGTTTCACCAGACCAAGCTAGGCCTAGCTAGCCCATGCTAGCCAAGACAGGTAACTGTGTAAAAGCTCATTCAAGATAGAAAAATTAGTTTTGGTTAATTCAGTTACCAAACTCAGATCTAAGTCATCATCTCCTGTTCTCTGATTCTATGTTGAACACACTCACTGCTTTCGCACTAGGAAATAACATTATGACCACAGCGACTGTGGGGTGAAAGAAGTGATTTGACAAGTTTGCATCAGCGGTTCACTTTATTTAGGCTCAAGTGGATTTACAAATTTAATGTATGATTGAGTTTAAAGTTTAAGCTTTGTTTCAATGTGCTAATGTAGTCAAACAAATACCAGCACATCGCCAAAGTTTTAGTCATGAAACACAAAGAGTGTGTTTTTTACAGTATCCTGCCTTGGGTTCAGTTAAAAGCACAAGCCCGTTTCACAGAAACTATGACTGGTTTTGCATGTAACTATCAGGGAGCCACAAGCACAGTCAAGCATGCTTTCCTTCAGAGCATTTCATTTAGTCAGTGAAGATGAAATGCACTGAGAACTGGGGTCTGGCAAACACTACCCATGGCAGTGGGTAAAAAGAAAAGAGCAAATATTGGTTCTGTTATGCAAACAAGTCATGTTCCTCTGTGCTACAAGTTGAACTAATAGGAAAGTCGGCAGCCCTTGACATCGGGGGGAGGGGTGTCCCAGAGATGAGCCGACTGTGGCTATTGAGTGCATTCTGTTAAAATGAACTACATCAGATATCAGAGGGTGGGGTAGGCAATTAGCACATCCCAGATAGAGCCTGAAGTAGACCCTTACAGATCCTTAGATAGAGCCGTGGATGGACCCTTAGACGTTCCCTGAGATTAAACCCTGAAAAGCATCCATCTGCAGGTAGGGGTGTGTTCCTCAGTGCATTTACGAGTCTTCTAGTGTAGACAAAGCCTGTGTGTCATAAGTGAGGAGGGAAAGGGTGAAAACCCTGTCATTTCCACATATCTCCACAAATAAGCAATTTACCTTAAAGAAAGACATTGAGCATGTTTAAGCATGCTTAATGTCTAGACAGACTGTATGATAAATGGCTCCTAAAACGAGTTCTAAGCACAAAGCAATGCTGTGTGAATATACCGTTTCCATAAAGCCAAACCATAACCCTCCTAAGTTCTGAAATATTAAAATACTTGCTTTCTCCAACTTGTACTACATATGACATGGGATACTGTTCAATGCAAAGCACAATTAGTAAATGTTACAGTAAAACAATGCACAGAACAACTTCCATTTATGTTTCATTAAAAAAAAACAATCCATTGCTCTAAGCATGATAGTCTGAAATAACCAACATTGAGCATTTAACTGTAAAGATAGACACCTGAAATATTAATATTAATCTCAGGTACAAAACTCTGTATTAGATACATAAATTAAATGAATGGAAGCAAATGAGTCTCACCTGAAAAAAGTACAAAATAGAAATTACATAATGCAGCACAAAATCAGCACAGCACTCTTAATTTTTAAATACCACGTTACTGGAATAGCCAAAGCAAATATTTAATATCATATGCATAACATCTAAGTCATTAAAAATGCAGTTTCCTACCAGAAATTTTATCCTCACAAAATTGGCTTGAGTGTGTTCCCGTGTATAACTGAATCAATTTCACACTTACTCACAGCCCTGTCTCTGGGAGGTGGTCCATTCATCGGTTTGATGTTGCTATAGCAACCCTGCAGCATGGAAACACACCAGCTAAGCTCTCCTGGTTGAGGGATAATATTCTACAAACCCCATCATATAAACTCAGAGTTCTGTGCCTCCCTAGCTCTTGGCCCTTTCACACCCACTCTGCACCTTAAACACTAAAAAAATAAATAAATAAAATTAAATCTAACAGTAACTTGTGATATTGGAAAGAATATCAATATTTTAGGCGCACACATAAAAAATTTTAAGGTCCTACAAAGAGAAGTCTGAGCTAACTTGAGTTACTGTGCAGGATGACTGAATAGCCAGTCTGAATGTGCTCTCAAATAAACAGCTGTTGTTGCAGATTGAGGCTTTGATCCTAGTCATGGAAACTTACTGATAGCACCCTTGCTTTTCTTATAAAACCTCATTGGCCCTGCAGATATCTGTTTGCATCAGTGTTCTAACTAGCACTGTAGCAAAATGATACAGTGGAAGAAGATTAAAACACTGAAGTTTCTCTTCCTCTCAGGTCAGGTGGCCAGAAGTGGACAGTCTCTGATGTTTACAGGAATCCTCCCCTTCCAAAGACCTTGGGGTAGGGTGTCGCCTACCATCAATGCCTGTGGCTGTCAGCCTAAGTGTTCCCTTGCTCAGAGGTATGTCCCTTCCATCTCTGGCTCTGTCTTTATGCTTTCATCCCTCTCTACGCTTGTCAGGATACTTGTCCTTCCAGGTTATAGCCACTCCTGGAGGCCTCATCTTCACTTGATGACACAGGAAAGACTTACTTCTAAGTGGTCCACATATTTCTTTGGATTAAGTGCCCTCCAGAGAAGCCACTTCAGACCTTTACCATCTTATTCATAAAACATAGACAGAACCAAGACAAATCAGGCATTCTGTCTGTTTCATTCACTTCCAGGGACAGGCAGACACAAGTACAAAATAGCACTCACTCACATGTGAACAGTGACATGACGTCAGATGTGAGCACCCACCCAGAGACTGGGCATAGCATGCCTTCCTGGGAGCTGGAGCTGCTCCCTCCCAGAAAGACTCATTGAGATCTTTACAGACCTATAAGACACACACACACACACACACACACACACACACACCAAAACAAACAAACAAACAAACAAACAAAAAACCCCAAATACTTGTCAACAAAAAGCATCAGCCAGGGACACAAAGGTTGAAAACATTGAACACAGATTCTAGGGCCATTATCTTGCAACTTGTGGGCTATCATCTCATCTGTGGATTCCCAATTTGGCATCTGTGAATGACACTGTCTTCACTACGAACTCCGCTTATACTTGGCACAGCTATGATGACTGGAATCTGTGTTTTTGAGGATTCTCATGAGTGTGGCAGCCAGGGAGCCTGTCCTCCAGTGGAGGGAGCTTGCATCACTGGTCTAAGCTCTTCATGCTCCATGGAGTCTCTCCCCCTAACCACATCGCCGTGAGCACTGTTCCAGGACTTAGGTGTGGATGGCCTTTCTGCCTGCCTGTTGCCTTTCCCATCAAGGTTGACTCACCCGTGTCTTCCTCTTGCTTCTTGCTCTGTGTGTGTGCTTAAGTTAATGAGTGGGGAAATTCAGCAGTTTTGATCTCCTGTACGAGTTTTTCTGTCCTGAAATTTCTTGATATCTTGGTTAATGAAATAGGTGGCAGCTACACTTGTATCAGGATCATTTTCCAGAAAGAAGTGTAATCACAGCAATCTTAGTGAGCCTGGAGTTCAAATGTCTGAGTTGTGAACAACTTGATAAAAGCAGACATGAATCACATTATGAAAGACTTTTCCTACTGTGATGTTCAAGCCTGGTTTTTAATTTAGTGGAATCTGAATCACATAGGAGACAAGCCTGTTGGGTATGGCAGTAAGGTGCTGTTACAATTAGGATGACTGCGGTGGAAAGGCCCTGCTAATGCGGCATTCACGCAATGAACAAAGAGGATGAAGTGAGGTGATGAGCAGCATGCGTCGCTCTTTCCTTCCTGACAGGAGAGATGGTATGACCAGCTCTCAGGAGTTTGCTGGCATGCTTTCCCTGCCATGCTGGACTTGTGTTCAACTATAAGCCATGATAGAGCCTTTTTCTTCAAGTTACTTTTGTCAGTGTTTTGTCACAGCAACAAGAGTGGGAATGGAGCCCATCCTGGGATAAAGCTGCCATATGGTGTGTAGGCTTGCAAGAGTAACAGGGAAATGTTTGGAGCTAAGGTCCATAAAGGCCTTAGGGAGCTGTAAGCAGAGCGTACTGGGCCAGTCTGGTGGAAATTTGGAAGATCAGAATGCTGAAAGAATGCTGGTGCATGAGGTTTCAGAGTAAGGGAAGCACTCTAGCACGGCACAGGCTAGAAGTCATGCTTGGTACATTCTGCCGAAGACCCAGGTTCCATTTTGTCCATGCCTTTAGAACTTGTCCAAGGTGGAATTAAGGAGTAATGGACTAATTATTTTGGTGAAGGAATTTCAATCTGGGATTGAGTCTGAGGCAGGACAGATGTTCAGTAACCAACAGGAAGAAAAATGTGAAGCTTCATAAGAAGCTATGGGCACAAATGTAAAATTGCAGAAAGGAATGTGATAATATAATCATTCTGAATAATCAATAGGAAAGGCAAGATCCCACCCATTAAGGGAACCAGTCTGTGAAATGCAAGCTCATTTGAAAGGAGAGAGTTAGGAATAAGAACAGCAAAAAGGTTTCCAGTTCCTGAAAAGCAACTGTCTGGGAAGTATTTCCCAGGGTCAGTAGAGAAGCTACTGAAATTATGGTGAAAAGGAGCCAGGCTCCATTCCAAGCTGATAGCAGAATGAGGCAGTATAGTACACAGCACTAATCTTACAGGCATGAAAGGTCCCAGACTAATGGAGTCATGTAACCTTAAACCACAGATCCCAATAGCCAGGGTATGAGTGGTGTGGTTGGGTTTCATGAGCAGAGGCCCTGGGAGTTCACCGCATAGAAACCTAAGTTGCACAGAGACCACTGAGAAAACTGCAAAGCACGGGGTTGAGTCTGCCCCAAAGAGCAGCTATGTGTGCTGCAGAAGAAGACCTCGAAGACTGAGGCTGTTCAACACTTTTGGAAAGCAGATGGTTCTACCTCGAGCCCCAGACGCTGGACATGGAGGTATAGTATTTGTTGTTTGTCCTGCTGGGTGTCAGGTTTCATTGTGCTCTGTTCTGATCTTTCCTTATTGTGCCCCAACTCCTCCCTTTGGAATGTTTATTCTCTTCTACTGTATGTTACATTTTACTTTTTAAACTTTGTATGAGTTCACAGGTAAAGACCGCCTTAAGTCTCAGATGAGACATGGACTTTAGACTTCTAATACTTGGAACTGGTGGAGACTATAGGCACTTTGGCAGTAAAACTGTATTTTGTATCATGACACAGCCACTGCCCCATGAGAACAAGGCTGGCAGTGATGCTTATGTGTTAAATGTGACATATTTAATGTCAGGTTGACAAGGGTGAGCTCGTGTTCAAGGGGAGGCCTTGAGAGGTCATCGGATCATGAGGTCTCCAACATCATGAGGAGATTAGTCCACTGAGGGTTTTGTAGCTAAGCGGGAGACTGGGAGGCTGCGAAGAGTTCAGAAAGCAGAAGCAGACAATGGGGGAAGGGCAGGCCCTGAGGGGTGTGCACGTTGTCCCTGCCCCCCTCTGCCTTTCTTTGCTTTTTGGTTGCTATGAACAGATCAATCGGCTTTCCTCTACTACATAGGCCTGCCATCGTGTGCTTCCTCATGCCACAGGCCTGGAAGCAATGGTGCCATCTCCACACAGACTTAACACCTCTGAAGTCACCACCCAAATAAGCCTTTCTTGACTTGTGTCAAATGGTTCATCACAGAGGTGAGATACCATTGATTTAGGAGGAGATAAGTGAGATGGGACGATATCCGAGAGATCAGAAAAGTGCACATAGAGAAGGTGTGGAAGACAAGGCGGTGTGTGCTCCCCATCAGTCTGAGGGAGCAAGAGTTCACGACAGCTGGGTGGATGGGTGTGTCTGAGCTTTAGAGGACTGGGTTAAAGGTGAAGATTAGGATGTTAGCAGGTGTGGTTGCAAGAGAGAAACCAGGGAACAGACGGAACAGATCAGGGTAGGTATGACGCTATGGGAAGCTGTTGGAAAGGGTGGGGTTCTCCAGAACCCCAATGTGAAGAAGGTAACACATAAGTGTAAACTGAGGGACAGTGTTATCTGATACTGTGAGTGTGAACCCAGGAAAGACGTTTCCATAAAAATGCAGAAGGCTCAACACCAAGTGTTCCAAGCTACAGGTTATGACTATGGCACCTGTCAAACACACCTGTGCTACAGCCATCTTTCCTCTCTAAGATGACCTCTCGGACAGCAAAGGAACACTGCTCGCAAAAGGAAAAAATAAATAAGTAAATAAACAGTCGGGTTCTCCAAAATGCACTAATTCACTTTCAAGTATTAGCAGAAACTCGATTTTTTTTTTTTTAGAAGATCAAATTCAGTCATGGGAGATTGCTCTGGTAAGAGCAATAGCAAACACAGACAGTTCTGAGCTTTCTCCTCCAGCTCAGCTAAGGTCGATGACAAGCCCACAGGCAGCATCGTCTAGCTAAAAGTCACAAAGAGCGCAAATGGCTGCTTTGACCTCCACTGCCTGCCTTTCTATTTTTTTAACCTTGTTTGTACTCCAGCAGGTGGGAGAAAAACTATTTTTACAGTTTTTCTAAAGAACAAAGAGTCCAGATTTGATGTCATTCAGCAGCATGCGTGCTCTGTGTTTTACCCACAAGTGGCTTTTTTTTTTTTTTTTTTAGTTTTGAAGGAGTGACTTTATTAAGTACAGCAAGCCAAAGTAAAAAGATAAGTAACAAATGAGAGAGGAAACAAAAATGCAAATTGCATAATCAAAATATCCAGCAGAAATCAACTAGGGAAGCCCCTTTTTTAAGCAGTCAGCTAGAGTATTTTCAACCTAGTATTCAGGGCCCCAGCTTTACCCGAGATCTCTGAAATCAAGACTACTACAGTATACAGGTGTGAGGTTATGGCCTGCTACTGGTAGTAACCCTTCCGGCATTTCTCAGCATGTACGGTTTGGGACTATATGACAGCCATGTGCGTAGGATAACACTAACAAGCCCCCACTGTTTGGTATAGGGGATTTAATGACATGATTCTCCTACAGGGAACGTTTTCTCTTATTTTTTCGAGACAGGGTCTCTCCATGTAGCCTTTGCTATTCTGAAACTCACTATGTAGATCAAGCTGGCCTTGAATTCAGAGATTCACCTGCCTCTGACCCCCAAGCGCTAGGATTAGAGGCATATGCTGCCACTGCCCAGATCCTACATGGATTTTTATTTACTTAACATAATATAAAAATTGCTCCAGATGTGGTAGTGTACACCTTTCTTTTTTTGTACACAAGTGGCTTTTGAGTAAAAAGCTAACAGCTACAAGGTGGCTCCGACTACCAGACAAGGAAAATGGGGTTCTCTCTGACTGTGCATAGCTGCCAAAGGCTGCTGCCTTGGAAAGGGCGTCTATGCCAAGCAGCAGATGGGTGAGGGATCTTGCCATCAGTAGCTAAAGTGTCTCTGGGACTCACAGTTTCTTCACATGTTCCTCTTCTTCTAGCCAAGAGGTCATCCAGCCCCAGGGTACAAAAGCAGTGTGAATGGGGGGCTGGCCAGCTGGCCCCATGACACAGCAGAGACAGGAAGGAGCGGACTGCAGTTCAACCACACAGGAGAGCAAGACTGAAGCCTAAGGTGTTCAGGGCCCACCACCACCACCGCCAACCACCACCACCAAAGGGGCCTGAGAGTCTGCAGCACAGTTCACTCCAGGAAAGTGTGATTCATAGTCTACTTTGAATTATTGCCAAAATTACTATCTATTCAAAAATTAAATTTCTTGGAAACTTTTTAACCTTTAGTCTCTTTTAAGTATCTTCTAGAGTAAGCATAAGCTAGCTTTAGGGTGTTTCCAATCTTCCCATGTGTCCACTAAGTCTATTCTCTGAAAGCTGCCCTCCTCCATTACAGCAGCCTGTTTCTCCTCTCCCCATGCCTCCACCAAGCACTTCTTCCTTCCTGTCACTGAGAACTGCCGGTCACTCACACACACCATAAACCCTCCATAACATTCAGTGGACCTTTAAGATATTCTGAAAGCATGGATTTACTTACAAACTATGACTTCCATAGCAGGGTGAGCTACAATCAGCAACATGTTCCAAGTAATATAACAATCTGCTATACAATGTGCATATACTAGAACTAGAACTATATAATGCTTAATATATGCATATTAACTATAAATTGTTTTTATGCCTCAAAATCTCAAAGGATTAACCCATACAAGCTTACATCATATTTCTGGACAGAATAAAATTTTCTCCTATATTAGATGGCGACAGGGCTAAGAGAGGAAGTAAAGACTCTGTTTAGAGTGTGCCCTGTGTATTTTCCTATGCAGAGCTGCGGACGGACGAATATGCAGTTGCAGCAAGACCTATCAAAACGTACAGACCCGTGCATACGCTGCTGTTTCTCTCTCAAGTGGGGCTGTGACTCCACCGGCAAGGCCAGGATGCATAAGAGGAGTGTGAAGTCTGCCCAGACTGAACCAGTTGACAGCAAATAAATTGGAACCAATAAGTAATCACACTGCCTTATCTTTTCATCTCCACAAGAAGAAAGACAGATATTCTGGGACATCCCCAGTCAGCAAAACAGCCATTTAACACCCTGGTTTCCATTACGAGGTATGCCTGGCAAAGCCAAGCTCTGTCATGAAGTGAGTTATTCTGATGGATTGCCCTTGCAAACATTTTCTCCTAAATGAAATGAATCACTGTTGATGAAGTGTGCAGATGTGAACGCGCACAAAGACACACACACACACACACACACACACACACACACACACACACACTGCCACATTCACGTTAGCCCCAGCCAAACATGCAGAAGTCACAAAGTTCTGATTCAGCCGTCTTAGAGATTATCAACAATGAAAGATAAATATTTGAAATTGTAGTTACTTTTAAATGAGCTTGTGATAGCACAGAGAATTACAGCAAAAAGTATGAATACTATCATTTAGTAAAAAGGTATTTGTTGACATCTATAGACATAAACCACTGAAGGCATCAAATACACCCTTCTGTCACCATTTAATTGACCATCACCACCATCACATCAGCAACATCTCTACCACATTTCAAACCAATGTACCTACCATGATCATCAACACTAAAATCACCACTATCACCAGCACTCCCCTCATTACCAACACCATCATCATGGTCACCATCACCAACATTATGGCTACTACCACCATTGCCACTATAATTACCACCACCATCAGCAGCAGCACCATTAACATCACCACTATCATCATCCCCATCACCATCATCACAAGTATCATCACCACCACCATTACCACAGCACAGGCATATCTGTCTATTATTACTGCCCTCCATCTCCCCATGCCTGCCATCATCATCAAGACCATCGTAATCATTATCACCACATAGACATCATCAGCACCGCCACATGGTGCGTGAGCATTATCACTGCCACCTTATAGCTCACTGTGCCCACCGTCAGCATCATCACCACCCGTGTTGTGACTAGCCTCACCTAGGAAGGAAAACTTGGCGTACCAGAGCTAACAAAAGGGTACACGATCAATTCAGAACTAACCAGCCAAAACCTGCTCTTCAGTCCTGAGAGAACTTATGCACCTGAGCCTTTATATACACTTTGTTTACACAGCAGATGGCCAACCTCATGAGAGTTGCTTTGTGCCAGCTCGCCCCACACCGCTGTGTCCCCTACCCACCCACATCATAGTGGATAGTAGACATATAATATAGGAGAAACACACTAAAATCTGTACGCATAAAGAAGCTAAGCAAAGAGGAGGACCCAGGGTAAGATGATCAAGCCTCACTCAGAAAGGCAAACAGGACAGGCATTGGAAGAGGAAAAAACAGGAAACAGGACAGGAGTCTACCACAGAGGGACTTTGAAAGACTCTGTCCAGCAGTGTATCAAAGCAGATGCTGAGACTCAT
Source organism: Psammomys obesus (assembly GCF_907164565.1). NCBI lineage: Eukaryota > Metazoa > Chordata > Mammalia > Rodentia > Muridae > Psammomys > Psammomys obesus. The sequence continues at coordinate 8,319,442 of NW_026590699.1, forward strand.
AGTCAAACTTTGGGCAGAGTGCAGGGAATCTGATGAAAGAAGGTGGGGATAGAAAGACCTGGAGGGGACAGGAGCTCCACAAGGAGACCAGCAGAGCCAAAAAAATCTGGACACAGGGGTCTTTTCTGAGACTGATACTCCAACCAAGGATCATGCATGGAGATGACCTAGAACCCCTGTAGGACTACGTAGTAATGGGAACAGGGACTGTCTCTGAAATGAACTCAGTGGCTGGCTCTCTAATCACCTCCCGCTGAGGGGGGAGAAGCCTTACCAGGCCACAGAGGAAGACAATGCAGTGAGTCCTGATGAGACCTGATAGGCTAAGGTCAGATGGAAGGGGAGGAGGACCTCCCCTAATAGTGGACTTGGAGAACAGCATGGGTGGAGATGAGGGAGGGAATGAGGGAGGGGGTTACACCTGGGATACAAAATGAACAGTAATTTATAAAAAAATTAAAATTAAAAAAGAAATAATGTCATAGTGGAATTAAGAGGACATGTGCTTCCCATTACCAACTTTCAGTGACAAACTCAGTTGCACAATCTTGGCATGCTATTACCATCTTTCAGTGACACAGATGATTGAACACCATTTCCAGTCCACACCACAGAATCGCACAAGTGTAAAGCCAAAGGAAAAGGGAGGAAGATACAAGTATATCCTTCCATGTATCAAGTAACAAAAGACAAAATGGAATATGGATCCATTTTTGACTGTGCTTCTTGAGGTTTGCAACCAATATCCTCTTTTCTGTGGACAGATCAAAACCAAAAAATTGATTATTGCTCACTTACAGACCTGAGATTTCTGGATGTTCAATAGTTGACTAGTTAATTAAATATAGCAATAGAATCACAGGTTAGTTCTTTCCTCATAAGGATGTGTTAATAAGACCACTTTAAGGCAAGAACCATCAGTATATGACCACAGTTCTAAAAGTACAACTCACTAGCTGGCAGATCCTAAGCTTCTGACCCACCTCAAAGGTAGATCATCAACTTTCAGCTTCATGTCTGGTTTCCTGGATGAACTCTGAAGTTTAATACATGGTTTGGGCCTCTCATCATTCACATGCTGAGGGGTGAAATGCCACCTCTTCAAGAGCTGGGAGCTGGATCAAGAGGAGCTTACTCATTGCTGCTTGTGTGTGAAGTGTAGATTATGGCTGCTTCTCACTGTACCCTGATGTAGGCTTCATAGGTTTGTAAAGTAATGTAACGTCCATCAGACAGATACTAGACACCCGATGTTTGTGCATCGTGTAAGTTATTAATGTTAAGAAAGTTACCTTTAAGAAGTTTTGTTCAAATACTTTCATTCAAGTGACGTACAGAGTGAAATGCTGGAAAGCGATTTTTTTTTTTTCTGATAAATGACATCTCCAGAAACAATTATTATCTTCCGAATCTGATAGTGCAGCAAGAAAGAAGCAACTGTGGGCAAGGGCAGCAGGGAAGAGTGTGAGCAGCGTGCAAGGCAGAGGGGCACAGAGTGTGCGTATCAGGGCCAGCAGAGAGGCTTGGAGTTTAGGCAGAGGCAGCAGGCTCAGCTGAACTCACTGACCCACTGTCCATTTGAAATCCATTCGGGAACACATGGGTCCTGGAACATTCTTACAGACATGAGAATAGAGTTCCAAACATGGGGCCAGTGTCTGGCCTAGCACAAACACCTTTGTTTTGGTAGAAGACAGGGGGGCATTCAATCATTCCGTGCACTGAGACTGAGATTCTGGCCATGGTTCTGAGTTGAAGGGTGGAGAAACTGTGTCCTTCAGTCACAGAAGAGAGTGGCACAAGTCCACCACCTCAGCAATGGTTCCTCCTAACTCCTTACACTCCCCTTCTCACACCCAGGAGGGTAAGTTTCAACACCCTTACTCAATTTTTGCTCCTGGCATCTTAGACAATGCAGTGTTGAGCTCCAGCCCAGAAGAATCAGAATCCACAGCCTCCTCTTCATTGCCGAGACTTCCCACTTCTCACTTCTCACTCAGTGAGTTCTGGATTCGGATCCCCTTCCCCACCGCCACAAAACACCCATGATGTTTCCCCTGCCAAAGCTACCAACAAAATTAACTTCCTGGAGGCATGGGCCTGCTCACCCTCACCAAGAACCCTTGCCAATGTGAACTTCAGTTTTATTCCCGGAGCAGCATCTTTCCAGAGCTCTCCTTGGTGCCTTGGCTGGGTGCCATCCCTGTTCCGGCGTCACCGTCTCCTTCCTGTCTGTCCTCCGTGTTAGGTCATTTCTCACACACAACAATATGTGGGGCTACAAATACTTTGTGGAGTGTACAGTAGAAGCCTCACAGTTTGTAGCAATTACAACTGTTGGAATTTACTTGGGCTTCTATTCCATTCAGTTTTCCTCAGTCTCTCTATCAGAAAAAAAAGCTTCAGATTTTAAATATTCCAGTTAGTATTTCCATAAGTGTACCTTAGGACATTTAGTCACCCACTCACACATGAGAGGCAGTGAGAAATGAAGCCCCCTGAATCAAGTTGAAAGTGCAACTACATCTTCTAATGTCCCACACATGACACATAATAAGTCATACTGACTAATTTGTTCTCCAGAGTTTTCATTATTAAACAATTAGCTGAGTAACCAGTTCTGGTTTTTGTTTTGTTTTGTTTTTTTCTTCTCTGTTGAGGAAGCAGAGGCCCTGGGTTATCATTTGCAACACTTGCTGATGGGATTCAGCTATGATTGTGGAGAACAATGGGTACCATTAGCCTTTCCATCCCAAGCTGCTGGCTGTCCCTGTGACACTGTCTTCAAATCACAGCCTCCTCCCCAGCCTCAGGAATCAACTGCCCGTGCTGGGTGACTGTGGAGTGGCAGCCGGCAGACTAAACCCTGAGATGTAACGAAGGTTCTGTGAACCACGGCATGAGATTACTGACCAGGGAGGTTAAGCCTGTGGCAATATCTATGCTCAGGTCCTCTAAATGAGACAGGCTAGAGCCTATAAGAAGGACTGACATTTGACCTACACCACACATTCTATTGGCATTGATTTTAGAACGAGTGGTACCTGGCAATGTCCCCATAGTTTACAAAAGTCAACACACGTATGCACACACACACACTAATGTGAGTTCCACTACAGTGAAATTCCTTGGCATGCATCTGCCATCTCTATAAAGGTTTCTCTTACAAATTCTCTACAGTGTGTATCAAGGCTACTAAAATAACTCAGCAGTTAGGAAGGGCTTGCTGCATACATAGTATTTCAGCAGAATAACTGGCCGTGTAGACATTATTCTAAGCGTGTCTCATGAATTTTCCCCTAGGGAAACCTGCACTCCTTCTGTGAGGAAACGGGGAAGTCTGGAAGTCTCTGGTAAGTGGCCACAGCTGTTCTAGTGAAGACCACCACTACAGCAACACAACACCCACTTTCCCAGGAAAGGGCACCAAGACAAAACAAAGCATGATTCCACTGAAGTTCAACTGGGGAGCCAGTGATTTAAGCGTGCTTACTTACAGGGAGAAAGGTTACTCGTAGGAGAGTGGCCGACCTCAGAGTAGCCACACAATCGAAGACTGACCCAGCGAGGATGACTTCCAGAGAGCTGAATGTACCAGTTATGTTCCCACAGCACACACCTCTTACACCTTCTGCAACCATGCAATCAGGGCAGAATTGCATTATGAAAAGTGCAAGGAGTAGCTACAAGCTCAGGTCAGGCACAGTAATCCTCCCCAGTGCTCCTTCCATAAGGAGGCTGGGAAGTCCTGAAGTCTCCTTCGTGTAAGTGGTGCCAGCTGTTCTACTGAAGACCATGGTTAAACGCTGAGAGAGAAACACTCTACAACAGCAACGCAAGCTCCAATAAAGCAACAAACTCCTGAGTGCTGGCTTGACACCAGCCACATAAAAGAAATACACACACACACACACACACACACACACACACACACACACCCCTTACTTTGTTTCTTGCAGCTGTGTTAAGCTACTCAACAAGTCCCAGCCTGAAGAGTGAAAGGGCATGAGGGATGGGAAACGGATGTGTAATAGTCTTCACTCTTCTTCTTCATCTAGAAAATCAAAATGCAAACCAAAGCAAAAAAACAAAAATAAAACAAAATCCACCACCACCACCACCAACAACAAAAAGTCCAAAAATCCAAAAACAAAATACTCACCTGGGACCTAGAGCAACCATCATGGACCATAAGAAGCCAGCGAGAGGGTTCGTGTCCAGCATGGTGTGTGTCACCAAGAAAACTCTGAGCTGTGCAATACAGTAGAGAAGACAGAAGCAAACACTGGCAGTGCCCAAGCAAGTGGTCTTCCTGGCTTTACCTTAGATCTTCAATCCTACCCTTAGCGGCAGCAGATGAAGAAAGTTGAGCTCTGTTGTTCCTTGGGAACTTCCTTTTCTACTCCTATCATCCCCACCTGGCTAAAATAACATGGAACTCCCACTTGTCAGCATTACACTCCCATGTGGAAATTTACTGGCTGTGGTCCATGAGACCTTGAAGACCCGGAACTGAGATATTGAGGGATCAGCCCAGGAGGAGGCTGGATAAGCTAGCTCGGCTATGTTTGCCCTTTTCACACTCCTGAGAGGATCTTCGAAACGACTGATTCTCCCAGGATCTGGGGCCATCCCACGTGGACATGCAGGGACACTTCAGGTGCCGGGTACTCTGGGGACAGCATGACTTGTTTCCCAGCTTTATCTGCTGTCATTATCATGCATCACTAAATGAGGAACACACCTGTGCACAATGCTGTAAATGATATTCTGAGAGCGGTGCCTCTTCTGGGTCCCATGAATGTCATGGGGATGCGACAGGCACCTTCTGGACGCTGCGGAACAGTCCATGTGACTCCACTTTCAGTAAGGGATAAACACAGTGATCTACTGGACAGAATTGCTTCTGAGATTGCCCTGAAAGGATGTGACTAAGATAATGTTCTGTTTGAAGCTGACTTTCTGAACTTCCCATTGGCACAATGAAACAAAGTACCGTTTTGACCCCAGAATGGCCTACAGACATTGAGAGGATGCCAGAGCAGGAAGGAACAGCTTCAGATCAGTAATGCCAGCACTTCTGCTCCTGCATTCAGATCATAGTAATTATGGTTCTAACATGTGTGGGGACCAGCCAGCCTATCTCAACAAAAACAAAATCTGCCTCTACAACTGTTCCAAAGCAAGGGGCAGTGGGCGGCTCAGTGAGCACAGCACGGAGCTCAAGGATTCCTTTTCCCGGACTGTGCATAGTCACAGAAGTAAGGCAGATGAAACCACTAGAGAAGGATATCTGCATATTTTATTCAAGGCAATTACAAATTCAAAGAAATATGAATTAATTTAAAATGAATAAATTATCACCCCAGATAGAAACATTTTACCCATTAATCGCTATTCAGTGACACACCTGACATCAGTGTCTGCGTAGCCACCGGCCAAGGCAAAGACCTCAGGATTAGGGAGCTGACATGGGGCTGCACACAAAGAGCGCTGTATCTTTGTGAGAAACGGACGTGATTGTGTGGCTCCTTCATTCACGAGAGTCAGCCACTCCTTCACCTACAATTATTGGCTAGATTCTGAGAGCATTTTAGTACTTTGGAAAACACACACACATTTTCTTAGAAAGTCAAATTAGAGACACCTATGCCACTCTTTCCAGAGAATTTCCATCCAAGGTACACATGCTGCTCCAGCTCCTGCCCTTGCCCCTCGTTCATGACCTTGGTGGATGCTACAGTCAGTTCACACCTTAATGCTACAGCTGGGAGCTTGCGCATTGCTTCAGATGTGCTAATGACATAAAATTCATTTCATAATCTGATGTGTTCTAGCAGAAAGTCCCATTCTAAAATTCTGCTATCCCTATCTCTAAAAGCTCTCCGTTCCTGGATCCGTCATCATTTCTGCCATTTATGCTATACAATTGGCACACTGGGAGAGGCAGACACCTAGTTACCTACAGCTTTGATTCCAACACCCCAGGGCTCCCACCAATGCCCTGACACAGGAAGGAGTCATAAGGCAAGCGTGCAGATTAGAAACAACCCTGGAGAGATTCTCTCTCCTCAAGGACATGCTGCATCCCAGCATGAATGCTTGTCACACCCACCGCGCATGACAGACCCAAGATCACCCAAGAGTGCTTCAGGGTTTGCTCAAGCTTCACACAGGCATGGCTGCAAATGCACACTGCACACTGGGCTGAAGTTCACGTTTGGTCCAGACTTTGACTCTGTGGTCCAAACCTCACAGAAAACACCAGGGTCTGGCTTTCCGCCCAACCAAACTCACTCTTAGGCTTTGACTGCCTTAAGCTTGGGATCATTGTCCCAGGGCACTGCCTTAGTGATGACCCACCAGAAATCAGCCAAAATCCAGAGGAAAAAAGAAACATTAAAGCAGGTACCGATGAGGTCCTGAAAGGATACAGCAAAAATTTTAATTCCAAAGTTTTGGAAAGTCTGGATGAAACTGATAAATGTTCAAACATGTGTGACCTATGAAAATTATACCTACCAAGAAGACATAAACAACTTGAATTGGTCTATAATAAGCAATACTATTGAAACAATTATAGTTTCCTAACAACATGAAACAAGGCTGGATGTGTTCAGGGCCAACTCCTACCAGACACGTAAATGAATAGCAAAGATCTGTGAAATAGGTATTTGGTAAAATAGACTCTATAAAACTAATTCTGTGGCTATAAAATTGAGTAAGACCAACATGTAAAAAGAAAACTGTAGACCAATTCCCTCCATAATCATAGTTGCAAAGTTTTTGAGTAAAATTCTTGCAAAGCAAATTCATCAAAAGAATCCATTCTTACTTAAAAGAGTATATACTTATGAGCAAGTGAGTTTCATTCCAGGAACAAAAAAGTAATTTAAGCTGTGTTGATCAAATAAATTCAAAGTAGATTAAGGGAAATCACGTTATCATCTGAATATATACAGAAAAGTTATTTGACAGAGTTTAGTGTCTTTTGTTAAAAAAGAGAAAAAAAAAAAAAGAAAAAAGAAAAAAAATCCTTGGAGACACAAAGAACATTCCTTTTCTAGACTGTTTTTCTATTACTGTCATAAACTCTCTGGCCAAAAGCAACTTGTGAAGAAAAGAGTTTATTTGACACAGTTTACAAGTCATCATCCAGGGAAGCCAAGGTGGGACTTCAAGGCAGGAGATTGACGCAGAAACCAGGGAGAAACGCTCTTTCCTGGCTTGCTCCCTCGTGGCTTACTCCACTGCCTTTATTATACAGCCTGGGCCCCGCTGCTCAGGGATAGCATCACAGAGAGTATGTGAACACTCCTGCATCAATTAGCAATTAAGGAAATATCCCTGTAGACACCCCCAGAGGCCATTCTGGTGGAGACAATCCTTCCACTGAGGTTCCCTCTTCCCAGGCGTGTCTGACCACTAAAGCTGGCCTCCACACTTAACAAAGCATATGGAAAACTGAACAGGGAGTTCCCAAAAGTGCCAACAGTCAACAAATAGAAAGGGGAAGTGGGCACAAAGTAGCACTCACAGAGGGGTCAGGGGTAATTAGCGCTCAGAAGGGGCTGGATCTGTTCTCTACTAGGATTGCAGCCCCTTGTGAGTCCACCTTGCTGAGCACAAGGCCACTGTCGGGAACAGCACAGCACAAATCAGTCTTGATGGATTTAATGTTTTTAGAAAAAAGCACAAGTTGGATGGGTATGAAGAGGGATGGATCTTTGACATGTTAGCAGGTGAATATGATCAAAACACAGTTACAAAATCTTCAAATTAAAAAATATACTTGAAAATAATGTCAAAATAACCAAAAGAGAGACATAACAGAAAAAGGATGCCCTCCAAAGTGAAATCACAATTACGGTATGATCCAGCTGCACCACTAACGCACGGACACCAGAAGGAATCTCAGCCAGATATAACAGGGGTACCAGCACAGCCCTGTCTGCTGCGGAGCCGTTTATGACGGCTACCGAATGCCAAAATTCAGGCCAGGCTGTTCATGGTTGCCAGTCACCTGTATCTGGACTTAACTAAAATCCAAACCACTGGGTATGCCTGTGAGAAACTTCCCTTAAAACATTTGAAGTGGGAAGAGCCATCCCCAATCTGGATCTCTGAGGTGGGAAGATCAGCTTTAATCTGGACCACACCTTCTGCTGGAAGCCTGAATAAAGACACGGACCCGGGAAGCGTGCACTTGCCTGCTTCCCTCTGCTAGCACGTTTGTCCCTTCACTGACTTAAGAACCTACCTCTTTGGGATTCCCACATATACTGAAAACTAGCTGAGATGTCCAGCCTTGTGGACTGAACAACTACTGGGTTATTGGCCCTTTCATTAGTGCACAGCCATTGTGGAACCAGCTGGGCCACAACCTACAAGTCATTCTAATAAATCCCCTGTATATGTGTGTGAATGTATGTGTACACACATGTATGCCTGTGTACATAATGCAAGCACACACATACACATATTCCATCAGTTCTTTTCCTCTAGAGGACCCTCATACAGCATCCTTCAACAGATGAATGGATACAGTGAAGCATTATAAAGAAGGAAATGATGTCATCTCCAGGAAAATGGACAAAACTGTAAATCATCATGTTAACTGAAATAGACAAATGTGTCGCATATGTATGTGCTGTCTAGATTTTAACACATACGTCAGAAAAGTAGAAAAGAGACAATGTGGGGAGGTGCTGACAATTAGCAGGAGGCAACGGCACTATTACTACATGCCTGCATGACAATTTCATAATGAAACCTATTGTTCCATATAATATATATATGAATAAAAATCATGCAACAATCAAATATCCACTTTTCACATATCTGCATCCCATTAGTATAATTAAAACAAGTAACACACTCAACTCTAATTTTACTTAAAAAAAAAAAGCTGTGGATATAGTGAAGTCCTTCAGTGCTGGCAAATGGCACCTTCAAATGATCATTGCTCTTTCTTCAGTGGCGTTCAGTTACATCTTCCTTCCCTTTCCTATTTGCTTGTTTGTTTGTTTGTTTGTTTTCCTAGCACTCATAAAGCTATGGTTCTTATTCCCTTTTCATCCTGCCATTTTGTCTGGTTCTGTACATGTGAATGCTGTGAGGGGCTCTTTAGCTCCTTTGTGTCTGGTTGTAGAAGGAGGCCAGGAAAAGGCCAGCCTGCAGTAGCCCAGGGGCTGGGCTGTGCAGCAGGACCTGCAGAGGTGCCTGGGGTCTGAGCTCCCCAAGAGCTGCAGGGAATGGGGAAAGAGGCTCTGATTCCTCAGGAGGCTTTCTGGGGTGGGGGGATGGCAGGGGATCAGTGTGTGGTGTCTTGGTGAAAGAAAACAGGAACATCTATCAACAAGAGATGGCTCTCTCCCTGTACTCTGAAGGAGTGAACCTAAGGACACCAGGGTGGCATGGTCCAGGGACCTCCATTGACTGATGTAATCAAAGACCAGGTCCACTGAACAAAGAAAATCCAGACAAGGCGCTTACTATTCCTTTTGAATTATAAATGCCAGTCTTGGTAGTTAATCAAATCAGCATCAATTATTAAAGAACATTATTCAAAAATGAGGTTTAAAAAGAAAGACCAATGCTAACTTACTCTCCTAATCCAGTTTCACCATCTACAAGTGTCAGCCTCACAGGGAGACCCAAGGATGGCCTGCACAGATCCCTAAGCCCCTGCCAACAACCCTTGTGCCATCTACACCCAGCCCATCCACTCCATCAACTTGCACAGTGAACACGGTGGCCTCTGGTGAAGCAAGGAGCTGTTCCCCTGTAGTTTTAGTGGATGGGAGGACACAAGTCCAAAATGATGCAGAGAGAGTGCCCTTCCTTACTGGAATGCCCGTGTGCTTCCAAGATATGAAACAGGCTTAAAGCAGACATGCATGAGATATCCAGAAGGCCAAAGGGTCTCAGATGCTCTTGTTGGGAGCTGGAATGAACCCCCCCACACACCCATATCCTACACACTCCAGTAACCTAGTAACCTTAAACAGGGGGCGCATCCAAGACCAGAGAAAGCCTGTGGGTGTATTCACAATGACAGACTGCCAAATGCAGCAGCTTCACAGCTGAGGATTAGGAGCCACCGGTGAATGTGCTCAGTATTTGGAAGTGGGAGAATTTTGATGGTAGAACGGATCAGTAGAAAGGATTTCCTGGAGCAAGTGTTTATGTTTTGAAGAATTTGGTACTTGAAAGAAAAAGAGAGGAGCTTACATGATGGTGCTTTGTATAGCAGAGGCTAGTACGGACTCACCACTTCTGAACCAGAGCAGGTTAAACCAAGAACGGCAGGCCTTTGGTTTATGTCTTTCTCTTGTCGTCCTCACTCTCCTTGGTTTTACAAAGTTCTATTTTTTTTCTTCCACCCACATATTTTTAGGAGAAAATGAAAGGTTGAAAACAGATTTGTGAGCTTGGGAGACAACTCAGTGGATGAAGTTCTTGCCACACAGGCAGGGTGAGCTAGGGAGATTGCCCACTGGTTCTTGCAGTGACCTAATTTCAGCTTCTTCACTCTGGTCTCGTGGCTAACGGTCACCTATGAACTCAGCTCCCCTGAGGATCCGATGCCTCGGGCCTCCATGGGCACCAGCACTCACCTGCACACGCTCACACAGCCGTACATGATGAGAAATTAAAGATAAATCTTCAAAAGCTAAGGAAGTGGAGGGCCACCCGTGATCTAACACTCAGGAGGCCGAGACGTGGATCCCTGGACCGAGCTGGCCAGCTAGACTAGAGAGAATTGGTGAATTCTGGGTTCAGGGAGAGACCCCACCTCAATAAAGAAAGTGGAGAGCAATGGGGGAGGACTAGGATGTTATCCTGGGCTATCCACAGGCAGGATCACATACATGCACAAGCACATGTGTGCCCACACATGTACACGCACACAAGAAAATGTGTGTGCTATAAGGAAGACAGAGAAGAAGGAGAAGCAAGTGGATGGTAGTAAAAGAAAATCAGTTGGGGGGAGGGCGAGGAGAGGACACTGTCCTTGTTGGCCATCACTGAGGGATGGTGTGTTTCCTGCTTAACACACGGGTGTGCCCTTCTGCCCTACTATATTTATTCAGGACAAACAAGCACCACGCACTCTCACCATCCTAGGTCTTGTCTTTCCCTTGGCATTACATCTAATGTTTGTTGTTCCAAACTCTGGCCTCAGAGCTCAATAAACAGCCCCAGGCTGCGCCATCTGGTAAGTGTAGAGTCGGTTCCCTGGGAAGTCTGCCCTCCTCTGGTTACATCGCTTTCTGTTGGGACAAAACGCTGTTCTAGCACATCACCCTCTAAATGTCACAGGCACATGCTGACCCGAGTCCACCGAACAAACACAAACATTCGTTCCATGTAATGAGTAAACCTCACCTCCATGTGAGCCCGTCACTTCTTCCTGTTACAGTGGACTCATAGATAGCCTGCAGATACCGTTTTCCCAGGTGTAAAACATAATGGAATAACATGCCAGAAAGCCAACTGCCAGGATGGGCTCACACCTGGCATCGGGCATCACAGAGGTAGCAGCAAGTGATATTCAGAGTGTTCTGTCCTTGGCACACCGGCCGTGACAGAGTGCCAGGAAGCCCCGGAGAAAGCTAGTAATAACATCCAAAGAAGGCAAACAGGTAACTGCGCTGAGCTGGGGTTCCTGCACCCCTTGACCCTCAGGCAGGCCATGGGTCAGTTATAAAACAAGAGCCCACTTTCTAACTTTGGCATGCACCATTGGCCCAAGGACACTAGAAAGGTAACTTCCACGCAATGGCTGCCCTGCTACTCACTACAGGACAATGCAGATGCTCAAACCGCTGTGAAGCCTGCGATAATCCATGTGAAACAATTTCTTAAAGGGGGATTTGTAGTCTTTGATTCCTCAGGTAAATACCTGGAAGCTAGAGATCAGGAAATCTGATTGAAAAAGTATAAGCTCACTCACAACAATGCACTCAAGCAGAGGAAAGCTGTTGACAAGAACCCAGCAAATTTCACCACACCTAAGCTGACTCTAAACCTTATGTGTGTTATCAGCTAAATCTGAGTATCTTGTGAACTTAGCATTTGCTAAGAATGAAAACTGTTTTCCTTTAACTCTGGTAGGGTCTGTAATGACAAAGTTCCAAGCCCTTGTTTGCACATGCTAACTGTGAAAAGCTGCATTTGCAGAACTTTGTCTTGGAAAGCTGTGTTTTTCGCTGAAAGCCACGAGCCACTTTGTCAACGGCTGTGGGTTTTATGTACCAGCCTCTTGGTAATTATCTCGCCATCTGTGACCTCACAGGGGTTTGCAAGTTCTTCCAAATTCAACAACTTGACCTTATTTGTCAGTAAGGGAACAAGAACAGTGTTTGCTGAGGTGAGATTCAAGCCCTTCAGTCCATCAACCCTTCTGAGCTTGAACTCAGACATTTCTCAGCTTTTTCTGGGGTTGGAAGTGAGATGCTAGATGGTATATGAACAGCAGATGTGGAGGTTGGTGAGTACTAGAGGGAAAAATAAAACAGAATCTCCATAGACTATTCAGCACATCCATTAATGGGAGGACTTTGACCGAAGTTCAAACACAGTGGGTTGAGTGAAAATCGAACTAATATGCAAATTATATTATGAGGTTATTAACATTTGAATCTTATTTTGAGGTGATTAATATGCAAATCTTATCCTGAAGTTATCAAAATCCATTCTTTCAACTATATAAAAACTGTTACCCTGAACATAGCAGTCCTCTGGCTGCTTCCTCCATCCCAAACCCAATACAAGCAGAAAGGCTCACTTAGTCTCCCTGGAAGCATCCTGCTTTAAGTCACACAGGACATACATTAAGCTAGCTCTTACTGAAATGTACTTATTTACCAAAAAGTTCAGGTTGGTGAATTAACGAATCCTGTGATTATGATGGGTCCCAATACATAGGGTTTTCATCGAACACAGCATCTGTGGCAGAGCCTCTAGGGTCCAAAGCCCAAAGCTTGCAGTATATGCTTCCAAAGAAAAGAATAAACTATCTAAGAATAAAATATCTGCCTGGTTACTGGCACCCTGAAAGGGCAGGAGCAGCTGCCACTGTCATCAGAGCGTACTCGCCATGTCTGCAGTTTTGAGAGCAGCAAGCTGTAATTAACTCTGCGCTCCCCAGCTGGCCTCTGCCGTCCCCTCCCCAGGCCCCTCTTGAAGATCCCAGTGTGGCGAGATGAGGTGCCTCATCTGTTGCCAGGCTTAAGAAAAGAAATGGTATTGTTTGCTCAGTCAAGACACCCAGAAAGTATATGAAAGAGTGACAGTAATTAAATTTCTAGATAATGCCAGTTGAGTACAATACATCCAATCAAAGAATCCTAAGTATACAGACTTTATTTTTGGGATTAACATGAAAAAAATGTCCTTCATAAGTAAATCATCTGGGGTGAACAGGAGCCAGCTCCACAGCTGGGTGCTCCCTAGGTGATTTTTAGGCCCACCCAGGATGAAAACAAGGTTGCAGAGCTGCTGCTAACACCTCCATCTGAGGTTTTCTGTTCCGAGTGATTTTGCTTCTTAACTATTTTGGTGATGTCCAAGACAGTGTAGTTGACAGAACTGTGCTTGGAGCTTGTTTGTAGAGTGTGGAGCGGATGAACAGGAAAGTCACCACTCAGTGGATTTCCTGGCTCCTGATGAAGTCCAAAAAAACCCACCAGAGCTTAGTGATTCCTAGATATGCTGTTAATTTCTCTGCCTGACTGACCTTTCTAAACCAGAAGCTGTGAACTGGACAAGAAGCTGGGCGACAGCTGTAGGCATGGGAGCACAGGACCAGGCTAGATCTTAGACCCAGCCACCGTTAAATCCATACCATAGATGCCCGTGTGAAGTGGAGAAAATATCTGCATCCAAGGAAGTCATGAGTGTGATTACCAGGCTCAGGGATTGAGAACAGAGAGAATGGATCTCACCATTCTTCAGTTCATTTCCACTTCACATGAGAAACGCCTAACACCAAAAGCAACTTAGAGTTCATCCAGCCAAGGAGTTCAGCTATCACACTGTTGTGGTCTGGAGGGGAGAAGCCCCTTATCTGACTGGGCTAAAGCCACAGGATAGAGAGGAGATTCCAGACGCACCCCCATTGGTGGACCAGAGAACTCAGGGCATGAGGTGAGCTTGCTTACAGACCCGTTTACTTTTCATTGTGTTGGCCTGAAGCTTTTGTTCAGGTTCCTGCCTGCTTTTCCACTCTTGACCATCTCTTCCACAAAGAGCCCCTACTCCCCACCCACCCCCGCCACCAGACATGACCGCTTCACCACCAAAGTGACCACTGCTCTCCCGCCCCTCCCTTCGTCCTGGATTCATTTCTTTAAGTAGCTGCTATGTCTCATTTCTGAATCGAACTGTTTGGGGGCTTTGTGCAATGTGGGCTGTGAGTGTTGTATCCAGTTTCCCATTCTAAAATTCCTGCGTTGAATCCTACAGCTCTTTCCTTGGATGAGAGGTCACTGCGGCCATTTTATTTAAGATATGGTTTTATGAATGTGGTTCAAATCCAACAAGACTGTGTTCTTCACGGTGGAGAAGTGTAGGACGGGAAGCAAGGATAAGGGCTGAGTCCCGCAAACCAAGGATACCGAGATGACCAGCTGACCGTCAGGAGCCAGAACAGGGCTGCACGGACTCTCAGTCGCTACCTGCAGTGGAAGCCACCCTGCCTACACCTTCAGCTTGCATGCCTAACACCTGGAGCTGTGAAATAACTCATTTAGATGGCTGGTGCCACTCAGCTGCGGTGGTCTGTTTATGGTCGCCCAAGGAGATGCACACAGTCATGAAAACTAGGCTCTGGCATCTGGAAGTTATGGTATTTGCAAACTGGATGCTCTTCTGAACTACAATTTAAAATCTGTGGACAGGAAGCAGACACTAAGTGAAGTGTTCTTACGTGATCATTTGTTCCTTAATGCAGTAAACGAGAACGAGTAGATGCAGGAGAAAACCACGTCTGCAGCGGGGCAGCACGCATGTGCGTGCTTAAACTTCCTGTAGGAACCAACCCGAAGTCCGCTTTGAGCCTAGAGACTGACAGTGTCACGGTGGAAGATGGAGAGGGAGCCAATAAGAAAGCCACAGCTGTGGCGAGCAACCAGGGAGCCAATGGGAAACAGGGAAGAGGTATAAGAGAAAATAAGAGTCTTTATTTCTGCAATAAACGAGTCTGCTTTTGCCGCTTGCATGACTCCTGAAGTCTGTGCCTTTGACTGCGCCAGCTCACCCCTGCCCCCAAGGGTCCTGGGCCTGGATTCAAGCAACAAGTAGATGTGCTTAGGTTGTGCTTAATCGTAGGTTTTTGCAACCTGATTCTCCAGAGTTCTCACTTTTTGGACAGGGGATGTCCAACACGCTCTCCAGTTCTGGCCTGTGTCCCAGGCTCTAAAAAACTCCCCATGCTAGCGAGGTGTGGTGGCGCACACCTCTAGTCCCAGCATTCAAGAGCAGAGGCAGGCAGAGCTCTGCGTCTGAGGCCAGCCTGCTCTACAGAGTGAGTTCCCAGACAGCCAGAGCTACAAACTGAGACCCTATCTCCAAGGTGAGGAGGGGAAGAAAAAGAACAAAAAGGTTCCTCATTCTAGAACACCATATGAGACTGCTAAAATACTGACTGGATTTAAGTCTGATCTTTTCACATCATGAATTTGCTCTTATATTTGGAAAGGAATAACTATTTACTACACTGGAAACACTCTGTTGTAAAGAAAGATTGGGGAAAATGCAAAGTAAAATGAGTCCTTGCGTCTCCAGTGTTGTGTAGTTAACGATTAATATTTAGTATTGATGTATCTTCTGGTAACGCTGTTGTTAACCCTAAACAACTGTATAACCAAATCACCACACAGAGACTGGGTTTATTTAGTTAACCTAGAACACAATGCTGTGCAATAAGTACTCCCTCTTAAACCTCCAAGCCCTCACAGTTTCCTAGCATTTAGATTTTACCTATTATACTTGCTTTTTGTAAAATCTTAGGTCTGGTTCATTCTCCACATCGGTCCAAGATCTGTTCGCCAGCCCTGCTCTCCTAGTCTGCCCCAGCCATTTTGCCTCCCACTCTTTTCCTGTCCTCTGGCTCCTCCCTTCTCTGGCCTACTCCTTCTTCTCTGTTGCTCAACATTGTAGCTAGTTGCTTTATTTTGGCCTGTTTACACAGAGTTGAAACAGGATGCTTAGAATAAGTATGGCAATGCAATATCAGATTGAAACCATGAGTGGGGGAGAGAAATCAGCATTTGAATGAACAAGGGTAAAGTATACACATTCCAACATTATACCAACACTCCAGTGAATGTTTATGCAAATCTAAATAAGTTTGAGACCTTTTGTAATGAGATAAATGTAAATTTAGAACAAAGTGTAAAATATCCATAATAATAGGAACATCTCCTAGATGTGTACTGTTCACACTTTCTTTAATTATTTTCACATTTAGATTCAGCCCAGAGAAAGGAAATGCCATTGTATTTACAAAACAGATCATTAACTATAATTACATTTATAAGGAAAACCACTTTGGTCCTGCATCAAGTTCAAGGGTATACTGTCAGGTACACAGAAGACAGTTTCCAGTGTGAGTGGTGCTGTTTTCCAGCCAGCTGCACAGAAGGTGAGGGGGTTAAGTAGCATTCAGGCACCTAAGATGTTTGTATTACAGGCAATTATGTCTGTAGCCAAAGGGATCAAGAAACAAGACTTGTCTAGCAGATAACTGTGTTGCAAATAGAAATTTGTAGATAATTAAAAGAAGTTGAAATCCAATTTAAAAGTTCCAATCATTTGCTCTACTTACCACCCAACATAAATCTACAAAAAAGAATGTCAATAAACTGCTAAGTCTTATACAGTCTCCACGTAGCAGCCATACAAATGAGCTGTGTCCTTCCTTTCAGTGTCCCTCATGAGAGCCACCCACCCAACGCCCTAGTCTCACCAGTCATGTCCTTTCTCTGAGTCTGTGACACTGACATTGTGTCCACTACACTTCCTGGGGCAGATGGTCACCTACGAGTCACATCCCACCTGCCTTGCGCAAGCTGTGTTCCTTTGCAGCTAGACTGACATCCAGAGGACCAGATAACAAGCTTCTATCTCTTTCTCGGCACAATAGATCTCTGGATACTTTGGACAGGAAGGAGAAAAGAGAAAACAGAAGAAGAAAAATAAGAAAGAGGGGGCAAGAGTGAGAAAGAAGAGTAGAGCGGGGGGAGGGGTTAGGAAGGCAGAGGAAGGAAGAAAACAAAGTCCAGCATCCCAATGTAGCCAAGGTGGGTTCCCAACTGGCTGATGGCAGAGACTCGGGCATCTCTGCTGCTGTCTCACCACTGGGAGAGAGAAAACAGTGGATGAACCCAAACAAGTGGTCCAAAATGGCCATTGCCAAGGGTTTGCCTCATGATAGAGAATGCAGGCTTTCTCTTGGGAAGCAATTTCTCTTTTATATCTTCAAGTTGTATATAACTGTACTGCAGAGAGTTAAACGTTTATTGATTTAAATATACCCAAGACAGAAGCGAATTTAAATCCCCATCACTGTTAAATGAATTGTGAAATGTTTCAGATTGTCAATGGATTTTACTAGCTAATTTTCTCTCTGACAAATACCAGCTGTGGTCAATAGGCCATAATTTTCTAATTCAGAAAGAAAACCTACTTTTTCCTCCTAATGAGAAGTTTACTGACAAGAGTTAAAATATAAGAAACTTCATGTTTACAATGAAGATCGTAAAAATAATCTCTAAGGTCCACGTAATAAAAGGCACAGCTCTCTTACATTTTATCCTTGCATTTAAACTGGATTTTCTTCAGGTAAAGCAATCCACAGGTACAGTGAGATTGCAAATCCTATTTTCCTGTGTAGATACATCACAAAGGTCAATTGATTCTCACCACAGCTGAAGCAGCTCAGACTGATGTCCAGCTATCAGAACATTGCTGCGGAGTAGTCAACAACTTGCTCAGGCCACACACAATGCAGGGATGGACAAAAAGAAGGTGACAGCAAGGTTAATCCAGACAGAATGAATTCTGTAGAATCTTTTTAATTTTTTATGAAAATGTCCTACATGGATACTCTATTTGCACCATTTCTGCTCCTCTCTCTTCATTAATTTCCTGCCTGTCCCCCCAACTCTGTTTTCCTCATTATTGCGATATGTGTGTGACTAATATATGTGCATATATATCCAATGAGTCCCCTTACATCTACATGCATTCAGATGCTCAACACTTGAGATCACCTCTAAGGGGTCTTGTCCCTGATAAGGACTGAGTCTCCCTCAGCAGCCAGTGATGGCCAGCGACCTCTTTTTGTCCATCCTTGCTTGTGAGATTCCCTCATCTGTGTTGGCATGACAGATGGAGTAGTTGTTGTTCAGGTCTTCTTTGGGTGGCTACATTCATGGCACTTTGTGTGTGACAAGCTCTTTAAAAATTCTGGTAAATTATTATCTTATAAACTGATGGATCTTGGATTAGAGTTTTAAGTCAAAAGGTAAAGTCCAGCTTGATTTTAATCTCTTATCTGTGTGTGTATGTGCATATATGATAAAAGTAGGAAGTGTGAAAGTAGAGAGGGTTCCATGATAATTAAAAGGAAAGGCAGTATAATCACAGGGGAACAGAAGGTATGTAAGACACAGTAGGGGCATCTTGTTGGGGTGCAGAAGGTCTTCAGAAAAGTCACTGTGAAAGCAGCATGAGGACAAGGTACACAACCACATATGTGTGAAAATGTTACAATGCAGCATGATACATTTTCTAACTAGAAACATTAATAAGAATAGGAAAATATGGAGCAAAGCTTACATCTGCTGGCTTTCTATTTCTTTAGCTTCTTCATTCGACCTTGCTGTAGTTTAATGCACAGGTCTTTCACCTTTACTTTATTGCCTAGTGTTGGGTCACTATCATCCAGCCTTCTGGTAAATCAGGCTTTTTTGTCTGTCTCCTGTTCAGAGACTCCAGACATAGTAGATGCAATTTGTGCTGTGTTTTGACTTTCGATCTTGAGCTCTGGGTGCTTATTCTGTGTGATTTGTATCTTGCATCAACTGGTACATTAGTTCAGCAGTTTTACATAGACTCTTTAGACATTTCTTATATAAAATAATGTCTCCTACAAAAAAGAAAAGGGGTGGCACTAAAATCAGGCTACAGAGATGGACCAGTGGCTAAGGGGCTTGCTATGCACACCGAAGAGGCTGGGTTCAAATCCCCAGCATGTAAAAGCTGAGTGTGGCAGGCACCATGTAACTGCAGTACAGAGCAGGAGAGAGAGGCGGATGCCAGGAGTTCACTGGCCCAAACTGCTTGCCCCAGCCTCAGTGAGAGGCCCTGTCCCAAGGTTATGAGGCACAGAATGATGGAGGACACCAACGTCCTTCTCTAAAGCACTATGTGCACACACAAGCACATACTCACATTACGTTCATAAAACAGATACGGTATTAACACATAAAATCGCTGAGTCCTTTGTGCCTCCTGTTTCAGTTTATATAACGCGTGTTCCTTCTTTTAAGGTGAACAGAAGCAAAACACCACGTTCCATAGTGCTTTTATTACGAACCCTAGAGAGACCTCACTGTTGTTATACAACATCTATTCTTGAGACGGGCTTTGTGAACCCTTAAAGCAGTGTGCACCCTTGGCTATCTGTGTGGTTTCCTCCTGAAATGTGTGTTCTATGTGTTGCTTATCCTACAATTAAATGTCCCCCCCCTTCATGTGGTTGGAATTTAGATGTGAGGTGCACTCAAGCAACTCATATGCTTGTGCATACAAGGAAGAGAATGATCGGATAAAACATTAGCAAGAAAGATAAGAGGAAAGGGGCCGAAGAGGGAGGAAAGAGAGGCTGAGGCAGGGGAAAGAAGGAGAAGAGACAAGCGCATAGGGGAAGAAAGGGAGGAGACAGAGGCAGAACAGAGCTGGAGACTGTTAAATACTTCAGAGAGCTGCCCTCCTGATATGTTTTCACTAAGCAGGTGCACTCCACAGAGTGCTGGCTCCCTACACCTCCCGTGCTTGCTACAAACTGCAATTGGCCACTGACCTGGAACCATCTGCTGTGCAGATTAAACTACGCTGTGCTCTCCTGCATGGAATCGGGACTTCCAGACTCTGGCAAAAACAATCATTTTGGGACAGGGACTTAAAAAATGAGTCACCCTGCTAGTCTCCTGGAAATATGAACATATCTAAACAGTAGGAGGTTACTGTTCTGTTTTGTTTTCTACTTAAAGCACTTTTATCTCGTTCCTATTCCCAAATGCTTGAAGCCAGTATTTCTCTCAAGGACTTTGATTTCAAGGCATACCACCAATTGTGTATGTATGTCCTGCCCTGACAGATTTTTTATTTTACAAGGTAATAACTGAACTTTTAAACCATCTGGAATGCAGACAATGAAACACACTCCCATCCAGGTCTGCTTACAGGTCCTATCCAGCATCAGAGTCCCTGGAACAGGAGTGACAGTCAGGTGGAAGTCACCATGTGGGTGCTGGAGATCAAACTCAGATGCCGTGGAAGAGCAGCCAGTACACTTGACCTTGAGGCTACCACGCCAGGCCCGCGAGTTAACTCCGAAGAAGACGCTGTGACCTTAAGGGCTTCTCTCCGCCTCTGACTTTCCAGCAACCATCCTCTTTGAGGATCTGTGCTTGCCTTTTCCTTTGTTATGACTTTATCCTTTTACAAGCAGTAATTATGTGCATGGAAGGCAGGAATGACTCTCTAAGCCACATTGCACATGTAAGTGGAAGCTATAATTTAGGACTAAGAAGTGCCTCTCTGTTCAAGGAGGAAGATGCTGTGGGCAGAGCAGTTGGAAGATTCTGGGATTTCCCTGTTGAGGACCATGCCCTATTCCCTTCTCCCGAAAAAGGGGGATGTCCTGAGATGACACATAAATTCAGAATCTGGAACATCCAGGGAGGCAGCTCTCCTGATTGGCTGCTTCCTTCCAGACACACGCCACAGAGTATGAGTTCATTTCTCTCCTTATTTGGAACTCTTAAGGTCAAATTTACATTGGCTTATGAGCCACAAGAAACACACTTTATATGAATACTATAAGAAGTTATATATGTTGTATGTAATAGTGTATTAAGTTATATTAATACTGTGTATTTTGTGGTATATCCATATAGTTAGATTTATATCATGTATCTATAATTTTAATAATAAAATATATTACACATAAAAAAGAAACACACTTTAATATAATTTTCCTCTATCCAGCCCACTGGTCCAAGGTCAGCTGCCCAGTAAGCAGGATGCTCGATGCTCGTTTCTCTACATGAAACATACATTCTTTCCCCCATTTCTCTGCTATAAACCTTTCCAGGGAAAAGCCCACACACTTCCCTTTCAGGGCTTTAACAGTTCTGGTTTATTTTCCATGGACCTATTCCATTTTGAAACATCTTTAATTTTTTATGATTCTCTAAAACAAATGCATGGCTCTAAATACCGACCCATTGGTGAAGCTCTGTGGCACTGGCCTGGGTGTCTGCAGGTTCGCTGCCTGTTCTGCATGTCCCGCATGTTTCATGCTGATGTGGCTCACTGTGCCAAGTGTCAATCAGAAGCTGATATCTGGGCCAGTAGTCTCTCATCGAGATGGGCCCTTGACATTTTAAATTTGCCCCATTGGTGTTTCGAAAGCATCAGCGGTAGGTGTCAAGCCTTCCTGATAAATTACCTCTTGTTATTCTTGACCTAAAACATCAGCTTACTCAAGTCAATGCTTTCAGTGTTAATTCATTTGAGCATTCATTGCCAGGGCTTGCTCTCACCTCACTGCCTGGCTCCTCCCTGTAGACATTTTTTACACCTGTGTGCCAGGAGCACAGGCAGACCTGCAGAGAGAGGGGTCACCGCATACGGTGCATGCAGTGGTCGCTGCGGACACAGCCCTCAATGTCCAGGAGCAGTGAACGAGAAAGCACATTCTGGCATATGCCGAAGAACAGACTCATTTAGACATGAATGACAGCCAGTGCAACAATCCTCCACGGTGGCAGTTCTGAACACTCCATCATCCCACTGGAAAAACGACAGCGTTCAGAGGTGGCAGATACTGTCCGTGAAAGTCCATCTTAATACAACTTCATCTAACGCCATTCTCATGCTCCTGGTTCACACTCATGGCATGTGGATCTTCTCTATGGCGTTCTAGTTTTCATCAGAGATGTCTGAGAAAAATCAGGTAAATACACTTGTTGCCAAGCCTGGCCAGGAGTGCAGTCCCTGGGACCCACATGGGAGAGGGAGAAAACCAATCTTACAAACTGTCTTCTGATCTCCACGTGTGTCCCATGATACATGTACACACACATGTATATTTTAACACAGTAAATTTAAAAGGCTTACTAAGGTTAAGCATAAGAAATAATCGTGACAATCCTTCTGTAACCCAAAAACATTTCAGGTTCGGAGTAAAATCACCTGTGGGTTCTGAGTGTAGATCAATTTCAGCCCCAAATCACAGACTCCTGGAGGCCGAGTCAGATTGGTTCCTCCCAAACCATGTTACCACATCATGGGGAAAGCTGTGTGATAAAGGATGACCTTGCCACCCCTCTTTGTATGTATCAAGAGCACACATATCTGAATACCGTATGCTGAGGAACAAGTGTCGGTGCACACAGGCCTGTAGCTTGACGTGGCTTCGCCTTCTTCCTGCTTCATCTTACTTTGCACTATGGTGCTTCCTGTTACGCACTAATCGCAAAGCCGTCTGTGCTGGCTTGAATGAGAATGCCCCCCCCCCGCCCGTAAGCTTGGATACTGGCGTATTGGTCCCCACTTGGCGAGTGGTTGGCAAGGGTTAGGAGGTGCAGCTTGGCTGGAGAAGCACCTCCCTGGAGGTGGTCTTGGAAGTTTCAGGGCCTCTTGCGACAGACATTCTAAGCTCCCCCTCTCTGCTTTGTGCTCCCTTGGTTCAAGATGTGAGTCCTCAGCTGTCAGCCTTCAGGTCCAAGCACCATGCTTGCTGCCTGCTCCATGCTGGCTGCACCATGTGCACCTTAATCTTCCAGAATCATAACCCAAGTGCACTTTATTCTGTAAGTGTTTTACCACAGCCACGGAAAGATAACGAACACTCCTTCATCCTGTTGTGTTCAAGGGTGCAACCGTTCCCTGGTTCCCTGGGCAGAACAATTCAAACTGCCGTGCCATGCAGTTTGATTTGAATTATAATTGGGGCTTTATTTCAGTTTCTCTTCATTCTTCATGATTTGGTCTTGATCAGTCCTCTGCCATGCTTCCGATGAAGTTGCCATGTTTCTTTGTCTTCTCTTCCAAGTGGGTCTCACCGGTGTTGGTCTTTGGTGCTTCCAGGGTGATGCTGGTCCTTTGATATTTTGCTCTAACTAGCTTGACTCAGTCTTTTCCTGCCTAGAGTCTCCTGAACTCGGGTGTTAACTACAGTTGATAAGGTCAATGTTGACATTCTGGAATGCTTGCCAAATATCTTGTTAAAATCTGACTGAATGCCAACACATGAAATGGGACTAGTGAAATAGGAGGTGGCAGAATAGAAACCCCTTGGGGTACTGATGGAAGTGCCATGCCCTGAATCCTGGTGTCATTCAGGGAAAAAACCAAGTTCTTGTTTTGCGGTGATAGCAACAGAAAACTGTGAGCATCTCAGAAAGGCACTAGAGGGAGTCTCTGCATGAGATTTTAAAAAAAGGAAACAGGAGAGCCTTTCACTGAGGAAATACACAGATGTACCCATGGAGAGCCTCTCACTGAGGAAATACACAGACGTACCACCAGGAGAGCCTCTCACTGAGGGAATATACAGACGTACCCATGGAGAGTACAGTCTCAGAAGCCAGACTGGCTATGAAGGTGTTCGCCTGAAAGGAGTCAGTCTGCAAAGACTGAAAAGTTGGTTAATTCTTCAGACACCTGAGTCTCAGTAAGATAAAAAATATGTCCTAAGTTATGCAAAGAAGCAGGGACTCAAGGCGCAAACAAGTGGGTAAGATTAATGTCTGGCAACATACCCACATGCGTAGATATCTGTTAGTGACCTGACAAAGAATACAATGTCTCCTTGTAACACATTGCAAAGAACTTAAATAGAACACAAACTGGCAATTTAAAAAATCAGGAAAACAACGCATGAAGAAGAGAATGCCAACAAAGAAAATAAATTATAAAACCTTAAGAAAATATCCCTGCAGGGCTTCAGTGCAGATGAGTCAAGAAAAAAATAATTATCTCATTTAAGTTAAGTTATTGAGTCAGAACAGTAAAATAAGCAGAAAAGTGAAGGGTTCCACTGGACGGTGAGTGTAGATGCACTGTGGGTGTCTCACGGTTTGCAAGTGAGAAAAAGAGAGAAAGGGCCAGAGGGATGACCCATTTTTTAATTGGGTTAGTTTGTTTACTGGTGTTTGATTTCTTGGGTCACACACACACACACACACACACACACACAGAGAGAGAGAGAGAGAGAGAGAGAGAGAGAGAGAGAGAAATAGGAGGAGAACTAGCTGGGATGAATGTGGGAACCAGGAGATGAGAGGGGACAAGAGGGGAATCAGTGAGGTGAGGGGGGGACAGAAGGGAATCAGGGGGTGAGAGGGTACAAGAGGCAAATGAAGAGTGAATACTATCAAAACACTTTGTACTTGTGTAAAAGAATTACAATAACACATGAGAAATAAGCATGAAAAAGACACTGTACATTCGTGGACTGGAAGAATCTGTAACAGGAAATTTCTACACCACTCAGTGAGACCCACACATGCAAAGCAATCCCACTCAGAACTCCAGAGGTGTTGTGGAAACAGGAAAGGGTGCTCTGGAGTTCATATGGGAGCTGAAAGGATCCCAAGTACCTACAGGAAGAAGGGCAAAGTTACAATGCTGCTGGCTTTACACATCCTGATTCAATGACACATTACAAGCTACAGTCATCAAAGCCGGGGGTGTGTGGCATAAATATGCACACGGGGTCCAGCGAGCAGACTAAAGGACTAAGAAAGATGCTAGTGTTTATCGCCAGTAATAATCCCCAAATCAACACAACTGTCCCAGAAGTGCTCCAGAGATAACGCTGCACATGCGTTAGCCAGATCCCCAGTCCTAGTTCTGAGGGGGCCGTAACACTGGCTTTGTTCACCCCCTCCTTGGGCTATGTATGTGGTCTAGCCCACTGGCACTGACTTAGGGCATTCTTGCTCCTCACCTTCCTGCAAGCTATTTGTGACCTTGTGACACACAGTTGTAAAATTTATGTTTGACAGGCATACACACACCAGTTCCTAGCCTCTGGTTGCTTCCCTGTGAAGGTTGGGATTGAAGGCCGCTTTACCCATTTCCTGATTTCTCTGGCATCTTCATCATGCCCTGAAGATGGCCCTGGCTGAGCTACCCTTACAAGTCACCTCTCTCAGGCCTTAACCTGAGGTTATTCTAACACAGGGACATTTCATTGTGGTCACATGGCATTCACCTTCAACCCGTCTCTTTGTAGTGTTGGTGACAAGCAGAGAGAAGCTGACCCCTGGCTGGGGATCATAGGAAAGAAAAGGGCGTTTTGTCTCCAGCTGTTCCTGGCTAAATGCCACCTCCCAAGTGCACTCTGGAGAGTGGATGGCATTTCCAGGAATCTCTCTTGCTTTCTTCTAACAATGCAGTGACCACAAAGTAACCGTGCGCTTTGAGAGCCTTCCGGTCTATTCACGTCCTATCTAATTTTACAATTTCTGCTCATGACTCTATAATCATGTGTCCTAACATTTCAAAATCCTCAACACAAATTGAGATGTAGAGGCATTTTCCCTAATAGTCTTATCAACTATCTGTCACTGGTGATTCCTGTGTATGAATTAGGCTCGAGCCATTATAGTACTTCATTTTCATTATTTTTATTTTGCCATTTTACCTTTTTAAAAAATATCTCAGACTTTGTAAATCCCCAGACTTTTGCAGAATGAAGGAAACATTCAAGGGTAGGGGTGGTATTGACAAGTTGTCTTGTCCACGGCAGCTTAGCAAAAACTGAGGTCTCCAGATCTCTGGATTGGTGGAAAGCCCTGAATATTTTATCCCATTAAATCCTGCATCTAACCCTGCAAAGCCCTTTTCCTCCCCTGCTGAGCAGACAAGGCCTGGGAAGGTTGTCCCAAGTCTCCATCTGCCTCAGAGAAGTATATCTCAGGCCTTCTCCCACTCAAGCTTGTCTCCCTGTGGATCCTGTTACAGGGTGATTCTTCCCTGCCTTGGGGCAGCACCAGGTAACATCTCTGTCCTGTGCCTGTGTGTCCATGGCCTCAGCAGACTGCAGACCCTATTTGTTGCTTCTGCAGTGTGAATGATCGCTAGCTCTGCTCCCCCAGACTTGTGCTTTCTCTGCTCTGCTCACAGTTCTTTCTTTCTTAGCCTATATTCCTTTTATCTGGCACTGAATTTTAAATCACTAATTTAAAAATTGAATTTCTCTTTCCTAAATAAAAAAAATGAAAGGAATATTAATAGACATTTTAAAGCAGGAATGGAGAGCTCAGAGAGCTATCTCTTCCCAGGAACCCCCAGTCACACAGCACTGTGCTGCTAATAACTGTGAATCTAAATTGGGAAGAAAATGAGTGGCCAAGTGATAGCTTATCATCCTTACAGGAGTTACTGAATATTTTAGATTGTTCACTAAAGCCACAGAGAGCCGAGTGCCAGGGGCTGGAACCTCCAGATTCATCCTAAAACAGGAACTAATTCAGAAAATAAAAATAAAATTAAAATGCTTTCTAGAAAAAAAGGATGACTTCAAAGCTATTACGAATAATTAAATTAGCATACTGTGATTCTTGACTTTAAACTCATCCTGACGCACACCTTCAAGCATCCTTTTTGAAGAGATTTCTTTAATTTGTGTGTGTGTTCCTGCACACGTGCAGGTGCCCACAGAGGCCGGAGGGCACACGGCCTCCTGGAGCTGGAGTTACAGCTGCTTGTGAGCCACCCGTAGTGGGTCCTAAGACCTGAACTCTGGTCCTCTGGAAGAGCAGCAGGTGCTCTGAGCTGCTGAGCCACCTACCCAGCCCCGCACCCGCACATCTAACAACAAATGCTCACAGTGGTATTTACGGGCTGTGAGCCGATTAGATTTCCTCGTATTGCATATAGTAACCATGTGTATTATGGGTAATTGTGTATGGATAAATGATAAGAATGATTTTTTTTTTTTTTTTTTTTTTTTTTTTTTTGTATTTGAGACAGGGTTTCTCAACCCTGGTTGTCCTGGACTCATTCTGTAGACCAGGATGGCCTTGAACTCACACAGATCTGCCTGCTTCCCCCTCCACCTGCCAAGTACTGGGATTACAGGCCTGTGCCACCACCACCCTGCGAGACTTAAAATCTTAACATATGGCTATTACATCACGTATTTGGACATAGTAGGCCTCATATCTTTTTTCCTCTTACAGTTTTCTCAATCTATGATTTAGTTTAAAAAGTATATTTATTTTAATTTCATTTGTGTGCGTCCATGTGAGTATATGGAGTGTGTGTGTGAGTGTGAGTATGAGTGTGTGTGTGTGTGTGTGTGTGTGTGTACCCATAGAGCCCAGAAGAGATTGCTGGACCTCTGGAATGGAATTACAGCCTGTTGTGAGCTTCCCTTATGGTGCTAGGAACTGGACTGGGGTCCTCTGGAAGAGCATCAAGAGTTCTTAACCCCTGAGCCGTCTCCCCAGCCCCTCAGCTGACTTCTTATATCTCCAGTTTGTTCTCTTCTTTCAGCTATCTGCCAACATCCAAATAAACTGTTCCTCCACTTTTTTTTTTTTTTTCAAGATGTGGTTTCTGTCCTGGAACTTACTCTATGGTCCAGGCTGGCCTCAGACTCAGGGATTTGTCAGTCTCTGCACCCCAAGTGCTGGCATTAAAGGTGTGCACCACTACCGCCCAACAACTATCCTTAATGTAAGCTTAATTTTTCACTGTTGCTGCGGATCAAGGCTCAGCAAGCATTTCTCATAAAGGGCCAGGCATCGTGGGCTCCGACCTCTTCAGCCATCCAGTCGGGATCTACAGCATTCTTTGCTTGGACTATGTTATCTTTAACTGTAATTAGAGGATGTAAGGAAGCTGGCCATTGTGGCTCAGTCCTCTAATCCCAAAACTGGGGAAACTGAGGCAGGAAGAAAATGCCACAGGATCAAGGACAACCTTGATTTGAAGGCTTTGAAGGATTTGAAGGCTAGCCTGGGCTATAGTGTCTCATATAAAAACAAGACCTAGACAACATGCCTAGGTGAGAGGCTGTCTGTCAACAGGCCACAGAGCACACATGTCCTGCTGTGTCACGTGTTGTCCCTCCGGTTGGCTTCCTGCATAACACTTTTTTAAATTAAATTTTTGTTTTTTATATTAGTTATAATTTATTCAATTTGTATCCCAGCTGTAGTCCCTCCGTCCTCCCCTCCCAATTTCACCCTCTTTCCCTCATCGCCTCCCTTGCCCCTCTCCAAGTCCACTGATAGGGGAGGTCCTCCTCTCCTTCCCTCTGACCTAGCCTATCAGTTCTTATCAGGACTGGCTGCATTGTCTTCCTCTGTCACCTGGCAAGGCTGCTCCCCCTTCAAAGGAAGGTGATCAAAGAACCAGCCACTGAGTTCATGTCAGAGACAGTCCCTGTTCCCCTTACTAAGACACCTACTTGGAGACTGAGCTGCCATGGGTTACATCTGAGCAGGGGTTCTAGGTTATCTCCATGAATGGTTCTTGGTTGGAGTATCAGTCTCAGAAAAGACCCCTGTGCTCAGATATTTTGGTTCTGTTGCTCTCCTTGTGGGGCTCCTGTCCTCTCCAGGTCTTTCTATCTCCCCCTTCTTTCATAAGATTCCCTGCACTCTTCCCAAAGTTTGTTTATGAGTCTCAGCATCTGCTTTGATACCCTGCTGGGTAGAATCTTTCAGAGGCCCTCTGTGGTAGTTCCTGTCCTGTTTCTTGTTTTCTCCTTCTTCCAACATCCATCCCATTTGTCTTTCTGAGTGAGGATTGATCATCTTTCCCAGGGTGCTCCTTCAAGCTCAGCTTCTGTAGGTGTACAGATTTTTGCAGGTTTTATCCTATATTATATGTCTAGTGTCCACTTATAAGTGAGTATATACCATGTGTCTTTCTGCATGACACTTGTGAGGAGGCTGAAGTGCACAGGGGGCTCTGAGGTAAACCATCAGTGTCCCCAGAGAGTCTCTCAAACTCCGTGTTTCGCTTTTCCTGCCTGCAAAATGAAGCAGGTTTGTGAGAAGAAAGGGCTAGAGGGAGTTAGAAGCATGAAGAGGAGGGCGTCTTGGGTGGAACAGGGTTAAATGCAGCTCCATAGGCCAAGGCTGACGGCCATGGGGTTGGAATATGCCAGGGCAGGTTTGCGAACTGGAGGCAGCCTTTCTTTCATTAATTTCCAGGCATGTTGCCTACACAGAAGGAACCTGACAAACCTAGGAAAGAAAGGAGGTGGTAATCACAGGGCAGGAAAAGAGACATAGAAGCCCAGTCCAGTAACTCAGAGTTTACAGACAAGCATTCCCTGCACCATGGGGGGGTCAGGAGAGAGGCACACACAGCGCTGGATACTTTGAGAGGGTCTTCTGCAGGATTCTGCTGCACAATGTTACACACCCAGCCTGCAAGAGAATGAATACCAGGGGAGTAACGGAAGCTGAGGTCTCTATGGAGAACCAGCCTGCTGGTGTTGTAGAGCAAGGGCTGGGGTTCTACAGAAGTGGAAGAACAGACAGAAGGTGGGCAGGAGGCAGGCTGCACGAGTGATGTGCGCTACCGGGCTCAGAGGAGCCCGCAGTTCACACTGTGGGCAACAAGAAATTGCTGTATCCTTCAGCAAGTGGTCTCATGGTCCAATTTGCATTTAAGACAAATCACTCTGGCAACTGCAAGCCTGACTTGGAGGGGCCTAGTAAAGCAGGAAGATGGATGAGGGCCTGGATCCTGAGCCCTGGTGGGGAATGATGAAGCCTGGATCAGGGCAGCCACAGAAGGTCAGAATAGGGAAAACTAATCTGAGCAATATTCATGAGATAAACGGTGGTGACTCCATGACTGATGGGAAATAGAAAGCGGTGGGGGGAAGGGGGAACAGAGTCCATGGACAAGAGAGCTGTGGGTAGCATGAGCATGATGGACTCGGCTCAGAGACAGCACACGAGAGAAAGCAGGGTCTGCTTTGCATGTAGGAGATCAGGCACTGTACCAAGGATACAGGGAAGAGGTCCTGCAAGCTGACAGTAGGTAAAGACAAAGAAGAGTCACAGGCTGAGGAAGTACAAGGAGAACGCAGCCACAGGCCCACATCGCTGGGAAGCAGGATGGAAAGGGGGAAGTGAGGAAAAGAATAGGAGGAGCAGAGGGACAGAAGGATAGTTCATGGGGCCTGGGAGGGAGGGTCAGAAATAAAGTGGATGGTAGGGTACTGAGTGGGAAGTCTGTAGAACTTACAAATATCAGGTCTGTTTGTTACAAATACAAATTGTTAATAAAATTGTATGTATGTCAGATTGTGTGTGTGTGTGTGTATAATATTTTAAAGTTCTGTGTGCATGGTGTTCTATACCTGGATAAATATAGAGACAAGCATCTAATTCTCAAAAAGGAAGAAGGGAGGAAAGAGGGAGGAGGGACGGGAGAGAGGAAGAGAAAGGAGCAGAGAAAAGAGAAATAACAGGGAAATAGAGGGAGGAAGGGAAAAGTCTCAAAAAAATCATAACATTAGCTTGCCACTGGAAAATAACAACATATTTGAAAATATTAGTATTGTGTATAATTAATTTAGGCTGCAATTAGATGATACAAATCTAAACATTCTCAGTGCTAGTGCTCCGATGCGTTGTCAAGTTTTCCTGGTTATCATAATAACAAGAATTAGCATCTAAGAAAATCCTTCCAGGCTCTTAAGTAGAAAAGAGAGCTGACTCCGCTGGATGGAGACACCAAGCTTGCATTCCTAGACTCAGTGGTTTTCAAAGGAGAGATCACAGGAAAACAGCACAGGGATAATTGTATGTTAGCCTCAGACCTTGTGTCTGCAGGATCAGGGTGCCCTAGGGAAATCCTGTCCTTCCTGTGTGCCTCGAGGGAACCGGAGTCAGCAGCCAAAGCGCTCCTGCACTCAACACTAATCTTTTCAGCATCGGTTCTTGCATGTTTCAGTCACTGACCACCTATTCATTGATTTTTTTCATCACTGTGACCATGACAGATGAGGAGCAACTTAAGAGACAAGAGGTTCTCTTGGGCTCACAGTTTGAGGAACTTCTCATGGAGGGGAAGACCCTGCAGCTTGTGGCTCTGGCTGAGTGTGCCGGGAAGCGTTGGGGAAAGAATGCTAGTACCCAGATGCCCTGCTAATTTTTCTGTCTTTACCCAGCCCAGGTACCCAGCCCCTGTGACTGGACTGCCCTCCTGCAGGATGGGTCTGCCTCCAGTGAGCTCTCTGAAAACAGCCTCACTGACATACAGAAATACTCCTCTCTCTCTCTCTCTCTGAGTTTCATAGTCCAAACAAGCTAACCATGAAAGTACTTAGCCCTCACTAGCCCGCTGTTTGTCAGCATGACATCCAAGTACATCACCTTTAAAGCCATCACAGCACACTTCCAAAATCGTTGCAAAAAAAGCGAGTAGTAAGATTCTTACAGCTTCACACTGTCTAAATACCATTGTTGCCTCATTCCCTTGAAGATGTCCAGGGGAGAGAGAAACCTTGATTGGCCAATTAGTTCCTTCATCCTAAAAAGCATTGCTTCAGCTCTTAGGAAACAGTTTTCAGGGCAGGATGGGGAACCAGGAAGACAAAGAAGACTTGGAAACAGGACACACAGAGAACAATGTTTAGCCCAAACCGCTCGGCTCCCACACCAAGCCTTAGAAGGGAAACACTGAGGAAGGAAACATAGAAGGTGATGTCCATCTCCTCTCTCACAGCCCAACAGACAAAGAGAGAGGGCATGGAATTCAGAGGCTGGAATCAGGGTCCCTGGGGCTGGTGAGCACGCTGGGCCTGCCTCAGGTGCTGTGCAGATCAAGGAAGATCTTAGAGAAAAGGCAAATCTGGGAATGAGGTGTCCCTGTGCCTCTGGGGAAGATGGGCGGTCCTTGTCCCTGCCTTCTTACCTTGTATTTCTGGTGAAAAGCCCTTGCTTTTACTACCTGCCACTTTTGCTACTCACAGGATTGAATTATATCCTCTGTTATGTCAGTGCCGTTTCCTTGTCCTTGGTGTTCACATTTAGCACAGTGAAAATCTTGAAGAAAAAAACCTGGTCTGTGCTAGATACAGACCAGGATCTATGAAAAGGAAGTGGCCCAAAGGATGCCTGGGGACAGAGGAGGCAAGGAGAAAGTCCCATCCTGTCCACACAGGATTCCTGCCTGCTCTCCCCGGGCTAATGCCCACAAGTCCCTGCCAGTCTGCACAATGCTAACACTCCAGGCTCACGGGGACAGTGGGACTCAGCGAATTTGCACACATCCAGCTGGTAATTAAAAACAACAACAAACAAACAAAACTGCCCACGTCCTCTGAGTATTGGTAGTAGGAGGTCGTTGAGGGTTCCTTTCTACATATTGCCTGTCTCTGGCTCAGATTCACTCCTGCGATGGCATCTGCAAGGGGAAGACACCTGTTTGGGGAGCTCAGCAGAATACAGACTCTAACCGGAAAAAAAAAAAAAAAAAAAAAAAAAAAGAAAACAAAACAAAACACCTCACCACTTTTCCCCAAATAGCTGAGATTCGGTGCAATTCTATTCATCACACATGTATGTGGGTTTTTTGCCCACTCACTATTCGCAAGCTATGTATATGTACACATACAGAGACACAAATGTGTGTATTTGAGTTCCATTTGAATTCCGTGCATGGATGTGGCAGAACCCAGCAAAGTTTCCTGCAGAGGCGTTTCTGTTTTATTTAGTCTCCCTCAAGAACGCTCACGTTCTGCAGAAAGCCTGTGTCCTGCAGAGGGCTCCCATTCCATAGACACTCGCTGTTATCTGTAAACCCGGAACTGCCCACAGATAACATTAATGACTTGGTGTATCAGCCACTGGGGTGTCTGTCTGGAAGCATTCCCAGACTGTGGGGAGAGGGTGTCTTTAAAGAACAAAGTGCAAATAGAAGACACTCCAGCTATTTGAGAGCACACAGAACACACCAGCTCTTCTCGTAACAGCTGCCCCAATTCTCACAGGACACACAAGCGCAGAGCATTGGGCCCTCTGGATGGCATTTGGATTAAATTAACTTATTCCTTCAGTAAACAAATGTTAGGTTCTAGGTGGCTTTAATGGCACGTAGTACGGTCTGTATTAGTTCTGGCTGGAGGGCAATGGCGGACACGCCGGCTGCCAGAGTCCGTCAGACACGGTTCACACCGGCCGCCTCCAGCAACTGCACCTGAACGTGGATTGCTGCTACTCGCACCTCTGCATTATTAACAACGAAAACAGCCTCGACACGCTCCAGAGCTCGCTTTAGCCGTGGATAGGACAGGCTGCCTTGGAAGCCTTGAGAGACACTGGGAGCAAACTTGAGGCGATCCGGCGGCGCAAAAGAACCTGCAGCGAGCGGCCCCTCCCGAGCGTGGACTCCAAGGTCTCACGGGTGACTGCTGCCTGCTCCTGGTTCTAAACTAAACGTCTCAGGACAGGCTTGACAGGGCTACAAGAGCAGCACACGCGGTGGCAGGGAAGTGGAGCAACTGTCACCCTGGCAGGGCACCGGGCACTTCCTACCACTCTCAAGGAAACGCCCACCTAAGTGGTTAAAGCTTCTCAGACACACAAACGCACACAGAAGCGCGCACAGGCACTTCAGGAACACACCTTGCATACCTTACACGCACCCGTGCACACACAAACGCGTGTGCGTACACACAGACGCACACGCCAGCGTGAAGACTGGTCCCGAACCCTTCCCTGGCTCACAACAGCCAGCGCTCACTTGTCCTGGCTCTTTGGTGGCTTCTGCAGTGAACACTATAGTCCCTTCAGTTGGCAAGTGCTGAACATCAGAATTTAACACACCGACCCCAGACCCATCCACAGCTTCCCGAACCTCTAGTGAGTAAAAAGCCCAAATCGCTATGGAACTCCAGATATCACCTCTCTTTCCTCTTAGAGGGGTCGAAGGTGTCGGGAGAGGAGTTAGATGGAGAGCTTCCGCCCACCCGTGGGGTTTAGACAGGCAGGGATGGCAGCTCCGAGCCCGGGGCACAGCAGCGCTGCAGGTCCCGACCTGCCCCTCACTTAGGCGCCAGCCTCTAAGACAATGGGCGGACACAGGGTCGAGGCAGGGGTCAGAGCATCTGTGCAGGAGGCACCAGCTGGCAAGCTCCCGCCGCATCTTTGTTCTCCCAAGTCTCCTTCCACCCCCAAAGAAGAGGAAGGAGCGCCTGTCGCCCCGGGAGTGGTCGCATAGGTGACAGCGCCGCATCTCCCATGGCAACTAGGGGCTCCTTCCTACCAACTGCGGGGTTCGCCTCCTTATGGCTAGATCAGAGTTCTGAGGATTCTGCTCTTGGCCTTCTTTCCCACATCCCAAAGGTAGCCTGGAGGTCCCCGCGAGCCCGGAAGGACCAAGAAGCCGCTTCTCCACGCCCCACGCCTGTCCAGCGCTCACCACGGCAGCTGGGACAGGCGCTGGGGACCCCGCGAGGCTGTTCCACGCGCGCTGCACGACCCAGGACGGAGGCTCCTCCAAGTTCCCCACGCGAGAGAGCCCCGCTGCTGGCCCTACCTGCGGGAGAACGATCCTCGGAGCCCGGTGCCCGGCGATCCAGCGACGGTCCCGGCTCGACCCTGGTCCTGGGCGCCTGGCCACCGCGCACACACGGGCGGAGACGCGCGGAGACGCGCTGGGGACCGGACTCCGCCCGCCCGCGGCGCGCAGCCCCCGCCCCTCCCGCCGCTCGGCCCCGCGCCGCTCCTACCCAGCCCGCGGCCGGGCTCCCGGCCTCTCCGCTCTCCCGGTCCCTCCGGGTCTCCACGCCCCGCCCGGGCCTGGTCCGGGCGCCCTCCCGCCTCCCCGCCGCGCCCCGCGCCCCTCCCTCCCTCTCACGCGCTCTCACGCGTTCGCGGAGACCGCGCCTCCCGGCTGGCTCCGCCACCCTCCCTCGGGCTCCTGCCGCCCCTCCCTCGCCCGGGATGCGGGAAAGGGGTTAGCTCCTCAAACTTTTCCGCGGGGAAGCGGGCCGCACTGCGCACTGCACCGGGGCGCTCCTCAGACACCCCTCCAGAACAAAGGCCTCCAGTCCCGGGGACTGTGGCAAC
Organism: Psammomys obesus; assembly: GCF_907164565.1. Lineage (NCBI taxonomy): Eukaryota > Metazoa > Chordata > Mammalia > Rodentia > Muridae > Psammomys > Psammomys obesus. The sequence goes on from NW_026590699.1 coordinate 8,354,802, forward strand.
TGTCCAGACCAATGGGTGACCGATTTTAAAGCTACAGAAGCGAGTGCAGTCTTCTCCCCCAGTGCCAGCCAGGGTCCTGCTGAAATGGGCTCCAAATTAAGAATTTAGGCACAGGGCACCGCGAAGGCAAGGCGGGCCAGGACTGTCTTGCATTCATTTGCCACAACAAAATACGTGATGTACCTGCCCCCTTAAAATTCGTTTTTCCGTTAGCCTTGTAAAGTTTGCTTGTCCGTATTTTGCCAAAATGTGGTGTGGTGTATGGGGTGAGGTGGGGTGAGGTGGGGTGAGGTGGGGTGAGGTGGGGTGAGGTGGGGTGAGGCGGAGAGGGGTGTGTGTGTGCGCACATGTGCCAGTGCCTATAGAGATCAGTAGGATTCGAACAGTATGTGGACACATGGGGGTAAGGCCAGGCGCGTTCTTGAACACATGGGAATAAACTGTACAGCATCAGTCCCTGACAATCAAGAACTGTCAGGAAGTGGTGACACAAAGTGAGTCTGGATTTCTAGTGATCTAAGATAACTCGTGAAATCCCAACAAGGCTACCAAGCCCCATGAATCCTGGCGAGAGCGACTATAAATTACAACTCAGGCACACTATCCATTTCTTCTCCCGCTCCTTCCGCACTTAGGAAGATGGAGATGTGACTGAGTGGGGAATAGCAACCACTTGTATGAGGTGCTGCGTGACATTTGGAATCCTAGCTTCCCATTGTGCTCTGCGATTCCCAGAGATGAGGAAACACACGGGGCCCAGAGCGCCAAAGGTCAGGAGCGGTCAGCAGCCTTCACCGCTGGGTGGACACGGAGCAAACGGTGACAAGAGCCAACTCTCCGCCAAGAGAGTTTGTGTTTCCCGCCGCCGAGCACAATAGATTTCTAAATTACGGCTACGTGCTAGACATATGTTTGACTCTTATTACAGATCTAAGTGTTGGTGTTAGCAGAGACATCGTAGGGTAACCTAAAAGCAAAAACTAATCTAAAATGCAGTATAAGGCATAAACACTTGCACAAGCACGTCACAGTAGCCTTTGCGGCTCGGTCTGCACCTGAGCGGCCAGAGGCCTGGAGCACACTGCGGCCTCTCATCAGGTTTGAAGACGATCACGCTGGCGAGGCCTGTGGGCAATGTATTATTAAGAATGTCAATATTGGCTCAGCTCCCAAAGGTAATTTTCCTCTCTCAGCTGAGATATAATGCTGGTTTGCCGTTGGTCCCTGTGTTTACAGACACACGCTCCATTCTGAAACAGCGATTATTTTGCTACCTACCATACAGGCATGTGTTATCTGGCTTTGCCAGTCCCTTGAGACAAGCAGAGCTGTACCCAGTAGCAAAAGACCTTCAGTGCAAATCCCAAAGAACGTGACCACCAGAAGTTCCGAATTAAGGTGTTTTGTTTGTTTGTTTTTTCTCAGGACAGAAATTGTTCATGGGAAAAAAACAACTCTGTGAATGACCCCTGCCCCGTTTTAGCATACTTTTTTCTACTCTGTCATTACAGATTTCTTTCCCAAAGTAACCAGACACTGAAGCACAGAAATTAAGTCATCTGCTAAACAGAAGTGTTCCTTCTGCATGACACATCACACAGACGGTAAAGTCCTGCCCACAGGCACCTGACTAAGAGAAAAATCAAGGAATCCCACTTAAGACAGTGGGAAATGGACGTCAGCTTCAATAAACACACGGTCCAGTCTCTGCCGCCCTGGTTGCTGTGGACCAAGACCCGACTTGCTCAAGCAGGCTGTAAAGCTTCTGGCATGCATGAGGCAGCACATCTTCACACATCTCACTCACGCCTTCTGGACCAACTAGTCGGTCATCTGTGCGCAGATGTACCCTGGACTTAATCGAGCCAGTGGATCCACCTACACAAATTCACACCGTTAACACACTGTCTGGACTTACTGCGACTTAGTGTCTAAGTTAAAAGATTGTGAATCATCCAGTGTCATTTCCATTGTATCAGATGTTTTTGTCTTCCCTGTCCTCCACTTTTATTTGTGATTCATTACAGATTAATTACTTTGTGACTGACATTTGCAGTTTGCACCCTCACCTAACCTCTGGGCATTGTGTTTGCGTCTCTTTCTCTAGACTGACTTAGGTCTGATTTTCTCAGGCAATGTGGTTGTCACCGTGTGGTTCCACAGGTGCCTGTGGATTCACTGCCATCGCCCTCACGCGCTCTGCTCACCTCTCCGTGTTCACTGCTAGCACACGATCTCGCATCCCGTCCCAAGGCTCAGCCAACAGTTCTAGAAATGTATTTAATGGTTCTGTGAGGGCCTCCGTGTAGCTGCTGCCCGTGTAATTTAAGTGGACTTTATGCATCTCCCTTGCTTGGCTACATCTGTCAGGTCTGTCAGGGTCCAAAAAACGGGGAAGGATTTCCTCCGTGGTTCTCTGTCCTCACCTGAGGCTGGCTTCCATCCAGTTCTCTGTCCTCACCTGTGAGGCTGGCTTCTGTTTGTCATGATTCCTCTTATGAGAGAGAAGCTTTCTGAGGCACACACCTGGCGTTTGCCAGGTGCCCCTTCTGAGGAACCAGGTCGTCCATCTCTGCCTTGTTGATGATTCTGACTGGCCAAGTGTGCAGATTAAATTCCTAATGCTAAACCAATCATGGGTTCTGGAACAAACAACCCTTAGTCATTAGACAATTATTTTGAAATGTTGCTGAATTTTATTTGTTTAAACCTAGTTGGAAGCTACTTCATTTCTTTTCTGAGAGTATTAATTTGTTTTCTCCTCTTGCCATAGCTTTGTCTGACTTGAGTGTTAATTTTCTTTCAGTGTGTAAATAGAAAACTCTTGTGTCTTCTTTATTTTTCTGATAGTTTGTATAATGGGAATAACTTCCTAAGTTACTTCATATAATTAAAAGCTCTCCAGCAAAGCTATCTGGGTCTAAAATTAGCTTGGAGATGAGAATTTCATGTCTAAGTGTAAAGATAGCGAATACAGAACTACTTATATCTTTCCTGTGAGAGCCGGTTTATGTTTAAGGAATTTGTCCTTTCCATACGAACACTCACATTCATCGCCATAAAGATGTTCATTACAGCCTCTTATGTTTTCAACATCTTTAGAATGTGGAGCGAGATCAGGCTTTGCACTCCCCAAACTGGCAAGCAACTTCTTTTTATCCTTCTGATGGCTGTGAGGGGAGATTAGCAGTCTTTCCAATGAGCAACTCAGTCTCTCTGGTTCCGCTCTTGTTTAGTTTCCTGTCACTCATCTGTATTCTAGCTGTTATTTCTTTGTCTCTTCAGCTCTGTTTGCATTGCATAATCCCGTGTGTTTATTTTCTACAGTAAAGGCACAAGATAACTGATCCCTAGCATCTCTTCTGCTTTACTTATTCACCGACAGCCACAAACTCTCAGCTAAGTTCCTCGGTAGCTACACACCCAATCTCTCAGCACTCGTTACCTCCAACGAGTTCAACGTACTTTATAAATTCTCTTCTGACTCATTATTTCTATCTAATAACCATTGAGGTCAAGTTATTATTTGATTTCCAAATGTTTGGGCATTTGTGAGATAGTCTTGTAGTTCTGGTGTCCATGTTAGTAAAAGTGTGCCCTTTAAATCTATCTGTCTGGCCTCAATCCTTTCATTTATTTTTTAATTTTTGTGTGTGCATGTGTGAGGTATGTGTGTGTACACCTGAATGTGTGAATGTTTGTGTGTGTACAGGTAAGTGTGTGTGCGTGTGTGTGTGTGTGTGCATGTGAGGTCTGTCTGCAGTTTTTACCAAGCATCTTCCTTGATTGCCCTTCACCTCATTACTGAGCTGTGGGTCTCACTGAGTCTGAATCTCACTAGTTTCCCTAGTTTAACTAGCCAGTGTATCCCAGTGATCCCATGCCTCTGCATTGGGTGTGGCAGAACTACTCACACAGCTTTTACACGGTTCCTGGGGAGCAGAATCCTGTCTCTCACTGTTACGAGGCAAACCCTTCATCCATTGTGCATCCATCCAGCCCCGCTTCAGTAATTTTAAATTTATCAAACTTTCTTTGGCATCCCAAAACATGCTCTATCATGGCTGGAGTCATTGTTTATCCTTAGTGCCTCTCTAGTGTAGTAATCATTAAAGAGGAATTAAACCTGGGACTTTACTATTTTAATGTTTTTATTTAGTGTGTAAACTTTAGAATTGTGATGTATTCCTGGTAAAATGATTGCTTTAACATTACACAATCTACATCTTTATACTTGATCATATTTCTTCATGTAACTCACTTCTCATGCATGCACGCGCGCGCACACACACACACACACACGACCACTCAGATGCATTTTGACCAGCATTAACATGCATTTTAGTTCTGGCATCTATAATACACCAGGGTTTGAGCAATGCTCACTTCTCCTCCAGTTCTGAGTGCTGGGATGTCCCAGATGGAAGGAGTCTTTGGCATCCAGCACTCTTCCTGCAGACAGCCACCATCCAGTGTCCTGAAACATGGCATGGGGAAGGGGTCCCCAGTCGCTTTGTCTTCTTTTCATGAAGCCATATCTCCCACCTGAACGGCTGCTGCACAGGACAACAGCAGATCATCGTCTGTGTTGCACTGGGGTTAGCATTTCAACATATGATTTGTGGGACTGCGGAACCCAAACGTTTCAGTGCATCGCAGCATGAGCTCATCCGTTCTCGGACATGACGGAAGTCCTAATGTTTTAAGTTAGCTTTTTGTAAGAATCAAATCATTGTCTTGCATTTTAAGGAAGACACATGTCTGGTTTTTAAACACGGCATTTAGATAACTTACCTTTTATGCACACAGTAGTGTGTGCCACAAGACAGTAATACCACCATCGTACTCGGCTGTGGACCCAACTCATCCCAACGGGTCAGGATGGTGTCCCAGGGTTACATCAGGCCTGCTCACCCAGTTAGGAAGAATAGATCCCTAGGCTCCCTATGAGAGCAACAGAGTGTCGGAGGAAAACAACAGAAGCAGGGGGATTCTGCAGCGGAGATGTTTGCTTATTTAGTCCCTGGGCACAGAAAAGCCAGTGCCTCAATGCACAGAAATGCCTCTCTATGAAGTTACTCCTTTACCTCCATTTTACATCTGCAGCCTGCTCTTTAACAGCCTGTTCTGTAAGTAAAACTCCTTATATCTAGAAACTTTTTTTATAACCTGCTTAAACTCTACAGCCCCTCTGTGAAGACCTACTTCAGTTCTTAGCATAACTACGGCTTCTCTGTTAACACCTGCTGTTGCCTTTAGCCTATCAGAAGCCATTTTGCCTCTAAGTATGTCTTTATGGTTTCATTTTGTGTACTTTGTTACCTGGACACTCGATGAAGTCCCCCAACTGCAGAACCAATCAATTTAAAGGTCAGTTAGAAACACTTGGTCTAGCTAGTCAATGATGTAATGTTGTGACCTCCACCTGGGTACCTGGTTGCGGTTTTGTTACCTGGTTCTGGCTTGTTTCCTGCACCTGGTTACAGTTTTGTTATATGGTTACAGGTTTTTGTGTAACAAACTTGCCTTAGGAGCAGACCATCTTCATCGTCTGGCTCCGAGTCCGGGTTATGGCCTGGGCCAGTCAGTTCCTGCTGGCCCTCAAAAAACATCTATTGAGCTGGTGTCTAAACAGTCAGCGGGTGGCTCTTCCTGAACCTGCGACACTTTAAATAGGAGTAATGTATGCATACGAACACACCCTGTTGCTTTAATATCAAGTAATGCTTTTATCATTCAGGAAAATGCTTCTCAAAGCAAACTGCTAATTAATGCTGAGGGGAAAAAATATTAACATTTCAGTCTTACTGCAATTAAGTATTTCATTTAAAAAATTGTTCTTGAAGCACTCACCGGCCAACTTTTCATTCTCTACCTGTCTGTCTGTCTCTACCTTTCACACACATGTATATGCATGCACAAGACAAGTGCTAATACAGACATGTTCAGAACGGTCATTTTAACATTCCATCTTTGAGCTTACCCTGTCCCCGGCATGTTTGTCGACACGTGCCTCTGTGAATAATAAAGCACGATCACAGTATGACAGCCCTTGCTGTCCAAGCATTTCTCACCTCTCCTTAAAGAAGCATCTCTTTGCAGCAGACAGAGGTGATGGCAGGAAAATATAACTGGTCGAAATACAGAGAATACAGAGAATTCAGTGGGTACACTGACCACACAACCCCTGCTCCTGAGGCTCAGGGAGCATCAGAGAAGATGGAGCAGAAAGATTGTAAGGGAATCTAGAAATGACAAGGACACTTCACTCATGATATCCCAACAATATGGTTGCCTGAACAGGACATGAACAAATTCAACACTTTCAGAGGTGCTGACACAGGAGGGGAATATCTTGATGGGCTTTTATTCTGTCTTTCACTGAACGCTAAAAATCAGCAAACTCAACATCAGTCCTGAACTTAAGTGTAAAATCTTGAGAATACCCTTTTCTATTTTAAAATAATCTTATTTCCAGATTTGTTGAAAATTCCTTACCAACAAATCTTGTCATTAAAAAACATACAAGTGCTTTTGGGAGACAGTGGATTACAGAGCCCCCAAGACACCCTTGAATGGGAGAAGGCGACACCGATGAACTAAATGAAGCCAACAAAGACTGCATGTTCCTACCTGGGCCTTCAGCTTCTATATCGTACGTGTTTCTCCTCAGCCAGGGGAACAAGGCAGACACAGGTGTGCCTCCTGGAAGCGCTTCCCACCTGAAGGAGTCTCAGTATCTCCTGGGCCTCCTGGGTGAAGGACTATGGGCCAGAAGCCAGCTGGATTCTCAACCCTGGGCTAGGCTAGGCTTCATCATACACTGAAACAAAGGCAGCTGGCTCTCTGTTGATGTCCCATTTATCTCCATGTTGAAATCTCAGTAATCAATCTCTTCACTTTGTTTCAAACCAACCACTTAAGACCATCACTTTGGGTATATTTGGAAATTTCTTATTCCTAGGATGTATTTGCCAGAGAACATGAATCACAGTTTCACATAAATCTCTTGGGAAGAAAAGTTGTAGGTTTGGGGTGTCACATTTTCATGTAGCTACCTAGACCTGGCCCCTGCTAGGAAGATGTCAGAAAATAAAGACAAAAATATTCTTGTTGTCTGGAATCAGCGTTTACACCTGTGATTTACAAGCACCATCGGCTTCTTTAGCTGCACTAAGTTTAGAAGTGATTGTTAACACTCTGGAATTTGATTTCACTGTTAAACTCATGTTTAGATTCATGTGTATACCCTCATGAAAACACTGTGTGTCTCTTGTATATCCATAATATACATTGTTTCAAAAAGAACCAGACTGTGAACAGCTTTTCTGTGCCATCTTTCAATTTGCATTTATTCCTTTGCACTTCCTAAATGGGCAGGAGAAGGTTTCCAAAGAGAGATATGAAATAGGAATGAGCTGAAGAACACGGAGAGGTGCTAAACGGAGACAGGGCATTTAGATGAAGGTAGTCACTGCTCAGCTGTGTGCTGTGCCACCGTCTTACAAGAGGACGCATCAGCTGCACAAAGGGTGGGGTTGTCTCACTAACCAGGGCCAGGGATGACTCCATTGCACAGGGGAGAGGATGTATCCGTATCCCAAGGCACAGGGATTTCTCAGTATCCCAAGGGATGGGATGCATCAGTATCCCAAAGGTTGGGATGTATCAGTATCCCAAGGGATGGAATGCATCAGTATCCCAAGGGTTGGGATGTATCAGTATCCCAAGGGATGGAATGTATCCAAAGCACAAGGAACGGGCTCCTGGTGAATGAGAATGGCCCTTGATCTGGGAACTCGCAGTTTCTTTTAACAGTCTTAGCAACAACAACCAAATAGATGTAAATATTTCATCAGTTAAATCGTTCATGAAATAAGTGAGTGCTTTTTCTGTGGGAATAGCACACTTTCTTGTGTTATTTTAGTCAGGTGAAAATATCTTCCAGTGAACATTTATTTATAGAAACATACAGCAAAGTTGTCTAAAACCCAGGCTTTTAGGAACAACTGTAACTAACTCTAGCAGCAATGTACATCTGTGTACAATATATGAGCAAAGGAATGTGTGCTTTCAGTCGGGTGAGATCTGAAGATGCCGATCACATTGGTGGGGGGAGTAGAATGGTGTTTGCCAGAGGCCATGGAGATCGAGGGAGAGGGACCAATGGCAGATGATGGATAATTACAGGTGGTTAAGAAGAATGGGTCAAGAATCTGCAGAGAATGGGGGCTATGCACACACTCAACACTGTGTAGAGATTCACTGTGTAGACAGGAGTGTGTGTGTGTGTGCGTGTGTAGGCCAGGGGCTGACATCTGGTGTCTTTCTCATTTGATGTCTACCTCAAATTTTGAAACAAGGTCTCTCACTAGATCTGTTTCACTAGTTCAGTTCAGACTAAGCAGCTAATGAGCACCAGATGTCCTCCTGCATCTCCAGCCTCTTATAACCATGCCCTTTTCATGGCTCTTTACATGGCTGCCTCAGATCTAGACTCCGTCTTCACACTTGCACAGCAGTCACTTTCTGACTGAGCCGGATCCTCAGCTCTTGCATTCTGGAAAACATGAGCAAAGTGGATGTTAGGTCTTCTCACCACAGAAACAACCTCAAAAGCAGCACAGCTAATGGTCGGTTGTGATTCACCATCAGTCATCGGCAGTCACGAGGCTGGAGCAGAGCAGGACCTGAAACAGCTGAGGCTGCACAGCTGGATTCTGCCTCAGAAAGATGAAAAGGGGCATCATAGTGTGGCTAGCCTGCCAGGCTTTTCACATGAAAATAAGCACTTCATCATAACCATATTGAAGGTGAGGCCATCATTTGAGCTACCCATGTCACTCAGTGGCCTGTCAGTTTACCTGACTTAGCAAGGAGAGCTTGATGACTCATGTCCCGAGCCCCAAGCTTCTTCACAACTTCTTGTGGATTTGAGGCAAGCTCTGCTTTCAGACTGGATGGGATACTTATATTTTAAGTTTGTACTGAAAACTTTTTCTTATGGTTTTGGTCAAGGTAACGAGAAGAATTCCATTGACCCATAAAGAACCCTTGTGGGTCTGAAGATTTAGTTGAGCTTCTGGCTCTGGGAAGATGTTTCAGCAGACTGATTCTCACCCCTGGCTGCACACATCGGTCACGGGAAGTCTTGTTAAAAGACGCTGTGATTCTGTGGATGAAGGGCATGCCTGGCTCCGGGGCCTTCGCATCCTTAATGATGCGTTTTTCTATATGCTGCAGTGTGGTGCGACTCCTTTCCATTTGCACATTTTTCCGTTTTTCTCTGCCTTGAGAAAACCACAGCCATCATGTTTAATATGCAGGCTATCATGAACCACCATTGATCTTATTTTACCAATAAAACTGGGTATTTCCAAGAGGTCAGTAGGTGTCCTGATATGTCTGGCTTGCAGAAAGGCAGTTGTAGAGCCAAGCTGTGGGCTAGCTTTCTGACTCAAATGCTCACTCCGCCATGCAGCCACCACTTCAAGGAGAGTGACACTCCGGCCCTTTATTTTGCACTTCTGTGCACGTCCATCGGGACACCGCATCAGCAGGGGAAGGCCTTGGCTCCTGGTACAGGTGCAACCCTCCAGAAGGCTCGTGAAGGTCTCAGAGCCTGGACCTCAGTGTTGTTTCCCTGTGTCCCCTCCCCTTCTGTGGACCCCAGGAATAAGCTAGTGGGCAGAACCAGTCTGCTCCATGATTTGAAACCACGTATAACTCACGGTCTGAACAGCTCCCCTCAGCCCCTCCCACGACCTTCCTTCTCCTGCTGTGCCTTCTTTTATCCCACACTCATCTCTGCTGTTACTCTGCATGCTGCCCAGGGACAGCCCTCATCCTTCCTCTCTCATTACTGTGGCTTTCCTTTAGCCTCCTTTCCCTTCCATTCAAGATGTATGGGAAAAGAAGAAAGGTTTGACAAAGTCGCGGGGAATCTATACATTCTTGTGTTCCTTCTCTGTGCTTATGAGAGAATTGCACTTTATATGGTTTGTGAGGTCCTGGGTCCTTAGTGTTCCACTTTAACTTTCGTCACTGCTGTCGTTCCCTTAGAAAACTGGCATCCGTGAGGTGGGAAGAGCGTGTTATATTTGCATGATTGACCACTCTGCCCCCACTGCACCTTTGGGCACACTCCTCCGCTGCAGATCTGCAAAAGCTGAAAGAGGGTAAGAGGGTCGTGGTGGCCAAAGCCTTATTTCATGGGTGCCTCAATGGTGTAACTGGTGGCTATGGCAGAAGAAATGCTGTCATTCTCACTGAGAAAACCTGTAGTGACATTGAGCAGCTTCAAGGAGTTGTTCCAATGTGGAGAGGCTTTTGGGCACTGTGCGGACCCTACACTGTTGTTCTGCAGGGCCTGTTGTATTACCTGGGAGGCACATAAGTAAAGAAACAGCTCACAGAAAAAGTCTGTCATCACCTAAACTTACAGGAAATACAGCAGCACTCTAGTCTTTGTCCCACATATTTGTTCAGACACTCATTATAACCGGCATTGAAAACACAAAAGAAAAAAAAATCCCCTGACCAAGAAAATCTTGAGTGATTTTATTAATTAAGAGTAAATGTTTATGCTCCATACATAGTCATACATATATGAATATCCTGATGGATGTAGAACAGCCATGTACATAGTTACCAGCCTGCATACAGACAGAGATGTATTTTAAAGTGTAGGTTTCTGGTCATTGATCTAGTGAGATAGCAACGTCTCAGCAGCTGTGGAAACACAGGCTGCCACAGTCTGAGATCTCAAGAGGAGGGCTGCAGGGCAGCACAGGGAAGCACAGCCCGTCAGGAGATGACTGTGGCCTGTGCATGAAGGGCCCAGAGAGGGGAAGGCCAGGACTGGCTAGTCTGGGCAATGTCAACAGAACCTTAGATGCAGCGACAAGGCCCTTGCTCTCTGGTATCTGACCCTGGGTTGATAAGAACAGGATGGTCATGGCCTAAATATAGTATGATCAATAAAAGTGATGTCTGGGAATGTGACTCTGGATGTCTTTCATTTCATTTATGAATGAAAACTACTCCCTGACCAGCTCTTTACTATGAACTAAGCTTTGGGGAAGATTCTCTCTCCAAGTTCAGAAAGGCCTTCAAGATGTCATTGCATCAAAAGTACAGAAAAATTAAAAGGTTAAAGGCCACACACAATAGATAAAAGCATCTACGCCAGTGCTTTATTGTTCATTGTATATATTCACAGTGAGACCTCCTTTAAGGGGGTGGGTTGTAGCTCTGTTGGTAGAATGGTTGGATGAGGCCTGGGTTTGGACATCCTTTTCCCCAACACTGCAAAAACTGAGTGTGAAGTTTTATATCTATAATGCTAGCACTTAGGAGGTTGAAGCAGGAGGATCTGAAGTTCAAGGTCATTCTTGGCTACATAGAGAGCTCAAAGCCAGCTTGGGCTACATGATATTCTGTTTCAAAGGAGAAGTTACTTTAAGAAGTATGGCTAAGCTGGGCATGGCGGTGCACACCTGTAATCCCAGCACTCAGGGAGGCAGAGGCAGGCAGATTGCTGTGAGTTCAAGGCCAGCCTGGTCTACAAAGTGAGTCCAGAACATCCAAGCTACACAGAAGAGCTGTCTCAAAAAAATAAAAAAAGTATGTCTATAAAACTGAGGGACCACCCAGGAATGAGAAAAACAACTGTGATTATTTGAATTAAAGCCAGGTGCAGATAGCTCTTGAAGGGCAGGGTGAACTGTTCTGAGAAAAACCATAAGCAACCAGTTGTAAACTATCTACAACCAGCTGTAAACTATCTTCATGCTATTCTTGCTGACCAATCAATGTATAGAGCAAAAGTGGTCTGATTTTCAGAGTGAATGGAATTTTATGTAAGAAGTGGGAAATAGTAAGAGCTGGAGGGGACGGGAACTCCACAAGGAGAGCAACAGAACAAGATAATTTGAACACAGGGAACTTCCCAGAGAATCATACTCCAACCAAGGACTATTCGTGGAGATGACCTGGAACCCCTGCACAGATGTAGCCCATGGCAGTTCAGTGTCCAAGTGGGTTACATAGTAATGGGAAGAGGGACTGCCTCTGACATAAACTGATTGATCTGCTCGTTGATCACCTCCCCCTGAAGGGGGAGCAGCCTTACCAGGCCACAGAAGATGACAATGCAGCCACTCCTGATGTGATTTGATAGACTAAGATCAGAGGACCTCCCCTATCAGTGGACTTGGGGAGTGGCATGCATACAGAAAGGGGAGGGAGGGTGGGATCGGGAGGGGAGGAGGGAGGGGCTTATGGGGGGGATACAAAATGAATAAAGTGTAATTAATAAAAATTTTTTTAAAAAATGAAAAAAAAAAAAAAAGAAAAGAAAAGAAAACCCTGTGCTTTGCATGTTCAGGTCGTCTCCTGTCTTTGGAGGGATGGCCCTATCGAGATAGCAATAAACCTCTTGCTTTTGCATCAAGTTGTGGTCTGTGAGTGTTCCTGGGAAGGGCGTGATCCTGAGCTCCTGAGCAGTGAGACTCTAGGTCTTACAAGACATTTTCCAAAAAAAGGCCATGAATTTGAAATAAAGAGGGGAGAAGTATATGAAAGGGTTTAGATAGAGGAGAAAGAAGGGAAAAAATGGTGTAGCCATGTCATAGTTTCAAAAAAAAAAGAAAAAAAAATTAAATCACAAGTAATTTTCTACTCAATTGATGCATATTGGTACAATGGTGATAAAGCTCTATCCATGTTTTACACAGAAATTAAAATGTGTCCTTAAAACGTAACCCCATGAACAACAACAAAACAAAACAAAAAACATGCTAAACACATAAGTATTAAAACGAAGCTATGAAACCACAGCACAGCCTGGGTGGAAGACAGGGTGGGTTTTGCATGGATTGAAAAGAAATTCTTAAGACAGAGTTCTAGGAATCTACTGGTTCCTCCAAAACGTCACAGGATAAAAGAGCAAGCACAGTGAGTGCCTGGGGGTAAGGAGCTGGGCGGCAGAGCGCAGTGGCTGTGAATTCCACTCCGCAGGGCCTGACCCACATCAAACCTGGAAGATACGAAAAAGGGGAAGAGTCCTGAGGGCACCATTTCCAACGGTTTCCCATGTGCAGATTTAAATCCTGCAGGGCACAAGACATAAATCCCGGGTGGGCAAAAGAGAATGATGCTGACATTTTTAGCTCACTGCTGTAGCACATGTGCTAACGGCCAAGTGAGACAGGGCCTAAATATGCAGCATGATCCTTAAAAAATGAACGAAACAATGCATACAGAAGGGATTGTATAGAGGCTCCCAGAGAATGTAGACGGGCGCAGCCCTCAGCCTGGGCAGAGAACCTTCCCATTATAGCCTGTGAGGGTCAATGCAGAGTCAGGACTGGAAAAAAGGCAGAGAGTAAGTGACTGATGAGAACTCATGGGTCCTCAGTCTTCAGAGGATACCTTTACCATCTCCCACCTCACAGAGAGACAGACAGGCAGGCAGACACAGACAGACAGAGATTCTAGGAGACTCGGGCTAATTTAGAGACACTCATTCCATGGGACGTGTGGGTAAGTGCTCAGGCACAGCACAGATGGAAAGTCAGATCAGATGTTTAAATATCACGTGGGCAAGTTTACATTCCCACCAGCAGTGGAGGAGGGTTCCCCTTTCTCCACAACCTCTCCAGCATGTGTTGTTACTTGAGTTTTTCATCTTAGCCATTCTGATGGGTATAAGGTGAAATCTCAGGGTCGTTTTGATTTACATTTCCCTAATGACTAAGGACACTGAACATTTCTTTAAGTATTTCTCTGCCATTCAGTATTCCTCTACACAGAGTTCTCTGTTTAGCTCTGTATTCCATTTTTTTAAAATTGGATTACTTGATTTGTTGCTGTTTAACTTTTTGAGTTCTTTATATATACTGGATATTAGCCCTCTGTCAGACATAGGATTGGTGAAGATCCTTTCCCAATCTGTAGGCTGTCGTTTGTTCTGATGACGGTGTCCTTTGCTTTACAGAAACTTTTCAGTTTCATTAGGTCCCATTTATAGATTGTTGCTTTTAGAGCCTGTGTTGTTGGTGTTCTGTTCAGGAAGTTGTCTCCTGTACCAAATGAGGTCAAGGCTCTTCCCCACTTTTTCTTCTAACAGTTTTGGTGTGTCTGGTTTTATATTGAGGTCTTTGATCCACTTGGACTTTAGTTTTGTGCAGGGTGGTAAGTATGCATCTATTTGCATTTTTCTACATGTAGACATCCAGTTAGACCAGCACCATTTGTTGAAGATGCTGTCTTTTTTCCATTGTACAGTTTTGGCAACTTTGTAAAAAATCAGGTGTCCATAAGTGTGTGGGTTTATTTCTGGGTCTTCTATTCAATTCCATTGATCCACCAATCTGTTTCTATCCCAGTACCATGAAGTTTTTTTTATAACTGTTGCTGTATAGTACAGCTTGAGATCAGGGATGGAGATGCCTCCAGAAGATTTTTTTATTGTAGAGAATTATTTTAGCAATTCTGGGTTTCTTAAAAGTTGAGACTTTTTCTTTCCAGGTCTGTAAAGAATTATGTTGGTAATTTGATGGGAATTGCGTTGAATCTGTAGAGTGCTTTTGGTAAGATGGCCATTTTTACTATGTTAATCCTGCCAAGCCATGAGCATGGGAGATCTTTCCATCTTCTAATATCTTCTTCTAAACTTGTATAACCACTCTGGAAATCAATCTAGCACTTTCTCAGACAATTAGGCATAGCTCTTCCTCAAGATCCAGTTATACCACTCCTAGGCATATATCCAAAAGACACTCAAGTATACAACAAGGACATCTATCTGCTCAACCATGTTTGTAACAGCTTTATTTGTAATAGCCAGAATCTGGAAACAACCCAGATGCCCCTCAGTTGAGGAATGGATACAGAAATTGTGGTACATCTACACAATGGAATATTACTCAGCAATAAAAAAAAAAAAAACAAGGAAATAATGAAATTTGCAGGTATATGGTGGGAACTGAAAAAGATCATCCTGAGTGAGGTATCCCAGAAGCAGAAAGACACACAGGACATATACTCACACATAAGTGGATATTCAACTTATAGGATATCTGTACACCTAAGGAAGCTAATCAAGAAGGAGGACTCTGGCTAAGATGCTCAATCCCCATTCAGGAAGGCAAAGAGGATGGACATTGGAGGAGGGAGAAAAGGAAATAGGATAGGAGCCTACCACAGAGGGCCT
Source organism: Psammomys obesus (assembly GCF_907164565.1). Classification (NCBI taxonomy): domain Eukaryota; kingdom Metazoa; phylum Chordata; class Mammalia; order Rodentia; family Muridae; genus Psammomys; species Psammomys obesus. Next base: position 8,370,019 of record NW_026590699.1, read on the forward strand.
CTGAAAGGCTCTACCCTGCAGGGTATCGAGGCAGATGCTGAGACTCATAGCCAAACTTTGGGCAGAATGAAGGGAATCTTATGAAAGAAGTGGGTGATAGTAAGACCTGGAGAGGACAGGAGCTCCAAAAGGAGAGCAGCAGATCCAAAAAGTCTGGGCACAGACGTCTTTTCTGAGACTAATACTCCAGCCACGGACCACTAATGGAGATCGCCTGGAACCCCTGCACAGAGGTGGCCTATGGCAGTTCAGTATCCAAATGGCCTCCATAGTAATGGGTACAGGGGCTGTCTCTGACATGAACTCAGTGGCCTGCTCTTTGATCACCTCCTCCTGAGAGGGGAGCAGCCTTACCAGGCCACAAAGGAAGACAATGCAGCCACTCCTGATGAGACCTAATAGACTAGGATCAGAGGGAAGGGGAGGAGGACCTCCCCATCAGTGGGCTGGGGAAGGGGCACATGTGGGGTAGAGGGTGAGAGTGTGGAATTGGGAGGGGAAGAAGGAGGGAGCCACAAGGGGGATACAAAGTGAATAAACTGTAATTAATAAAAATAATTTAAATAATTAAGTGAATGAATGAATCAAGCGTGAACTTCGGTGGACACCACTGCAGGACCACACTATTGTACAAAGGAGAAAGTATTCGGTCACCGTGCTTTGTGCAGATGCCTCATTCTAGGTGCAGATGATGAAGAGATGTGGAACCAACCGCAATGCAGAGTCAGCCAGACGCACCTCGATGTGACTGAAATACGGTGCTCGGAATAACACAGTTCAGAGGCATTTCTGCCTGTAAGTGGAATGCTGTGGTCCCCTCCTGCCGCTTTCCGCAGGTGACCTGATGTCCGCTAAGAAAGTGAAAATGCAGAGCTGCCCTTCTCAGAGCTCCGTCAACTGCAAACAGGCTGGGCGGAGAGCACAGCTGCTTTCCACAAGTGAGGTGTGCTGAAGGTTGGAGGTGGTGTTTCCAGGTTGTTGTGTGACAGTGGGAACTCTCCAGCTCCCCAGGCCTGCAGCCAGTCACATGTTCAGATGCCTTCTATGATATTTGCAATAAGATAAGGAGAATAACTTAAATTCACATCTGGCCAGTGTGATAGAGACAAGGAAATCTTACAGGAGACAGTCACAAGATCCTATGAGAACTCATTTAATGGAAGCCTGCATGCTGAGCCAGGATGGATGGTAAGAAAATAACACCCCTAGTAATTCACAGAAATCCTGGTGAGGGCATCCAGCTTTCTACAATCTATTATATGGGGATTTTTGAGTCAATCTTATCTACAGCTTAGGAAATAGGCTGACCCCAATTTGCCACTTTGATTGTCAAAATCGTTGGTTTCTATGGGGTCCTTATAAAAGAAGCTTCCAAGGGCTGTAACGGCTGATAAGATTTTCAGGGCAGAATTACATAGCAAGTGTTATAATTCAACATTTTAATGTATAGATAAGACGTGACTGTAAGAACCGCTAATAGTGTCTCTCTGTGGGAGGTGGTGTGCACAGTGATTTCTGTATTCTTTTTTCGTCTCTATTTTATACGATAAGAGCAGTACTCTCTTCCTGAGTCCATCTGAAGCATCAACCCCTCGGCAAAGGTTATCTGTGCATCTACGCATCTTAGGTCAGCGTCTGAAGAAACAGAAGCCCCAAATCAGGTGCCTATTTGAGGCACCAGGTGCCTGTTGAAGTTCCCTGCAAAGAAGTATTAATATAACCGCAGAGAAAAACTCTAGCATGATGCTGGGGTATTACTGGCATGCAGCAATATTCGTGTTCCCTGTAAAACTGACCCTTCTGTGGATCCCAGCATCTAAAGGTGGAAGATGGCTTTAGAAACTGAGCGTGCACCCATGAGCACGTCAAAGTAGCCTGAGGCTCCGGAGATAGAGCTCGGCTGGTACAGAGCTTGCCTGCAGGCATGATGCTGGGAGCCGACTTCCGGCACGTGACCTGAGCGAGGCGGTGCTCCCAAGAGGCAGAGACAAGAGGATCAGAAGATCAGCAGCATCCTTTGCTCCAGAACAGCTTTGACACCAGTCTGGACCAGGCGGTCTTGAAAACATAAGCAAGGCGTTTTGAATCCTTCTGGGCCAGGTCCCTGCTGAAAGCCTGCCTGTGAAAGTCCGGCTGGGTGAGCTGGAGGTGGGCTGCTCACCACGGCACAGTCCCATGTGCCGCTGGGAGACCCCTCTGCCCACCTGTGCGCAGGCTCTGCTCCAGTCTCCCCACTACAGAGCACAGCCTCTCACTTGTTTATGCCCAAACTGTCCACGTCCGTGTGTAATCTCCCTGTCTACACAAGCAACCCGGAGAGTGGAGCTGCCTTCCAATCACAGGTCATACCCATCTGTCACTTGCATCCCCTGCCGCATCCTGACTCAGCCATCACCGTGCACACCTTGAGCCCAAGCCCCACTAGCGAGAGTTTTAAACATGGCTGGTGAAATGATGCTTTGTAGTTCAGGGTCGATCTTACGCCTCCTCAGCTCAAGTCCCTTCAAAGTCCCCGCATTTCAGAGTCCCGTGGCCGCTGTGTCCTCAGCACTCCTCCCTCCTTCCCTGGGCTCCTCTCCACCCTGCCCCCACTCGTGCAGAAGGCTCACTCCTTCCTGTCACTTGGAGCTCTTGCCACAAGCAGCCCCACAGAGGAGCATTCCTGGCTAGCTCCTAGGCCAAGCCTCAACCCTCGGTCCTCCTCTTTCTCCTGATTCAGATCTAGGAGAGGAAAAGGCCTCACTTGCACATCACACAACAAACCAATTAAAAATAAAATAAATTTTAAAATAAATACAACAAACACAAAAATGTAGGAACTCCATTCATTTCTGTGTCACCCTCGAGTGGGTCTCCTAGTTTTTACTCTGCTGTTGTTAGGTCCAAAGCAGCCCCGCCCCATGGAGGAATGGCATTGTTGCTGCCAGTGTCCTAAATGATAGTCAGGGCTTGGCTTGGGGTGGAGGTCTGGTCTTTTCTGGAGAAGCTGGTAAGTAGGGCATGAGTTACAGAGGGAAGGGTGAGAACAGAGGACAAAGAAAGCCAGAACATGGTGGGTCTTGGACCACTTGCCCGTACATTGGCAGAACTTGTCAATATCAGCCAGAAGTTAGTAGGTAAATATGCTGTTTTCTGGCCACTGAAATTGATAGAGTGATTCTCAAGTTTGTATTGTAACCATGCCATAGTGCAGTGAAATAATAATAATAATAAAGCAGTGAGGCTTAACAGTATCTCTAAGTCCAAGGAGGGAGCAAGACTTACAGAGACAGGCAACGGGGGTGGAAGAATCCATTTTTGAGTGGGAAGAGCCCATGGTTGGTTCCAGGGGGAAAAGAAAACACCCAGAAAAGGTGGCAGTAAAGAATTTTTAGCATAGGTTCTCTGTCCCCCAACCCAAGGCCCAGTGTCATCCTCAACTCAACAGAAAACCAGGGGCAGCCTTCCCTGCCTCCCACCTGCTCCCATCCCTGTGGATTCCACAGATCTCCCCATAACCTCCCCTCCTACTTGCTGCTTTGTCCTAGATCTCAACTCCAGCTGGGACCCTGTGCTACACCAAGGGCTGTTCCTCTCGGGGCAACAAAGAGGCTGAGAGCAGAACCACACCTTCTACCTCTCTGGAGATTCTGTTCCCTCCAGTTTATCCCCAGATCTGTAGGAAACCTCTGTGGTCTCCCTCTCCTCTCTGACCCCACACCAATGGATCACAAAGATGGGCTCTTCCAGCCTCCCCCAACTCATCCCAAGGCCCCAGCCTCCATCAGGCATTCTTTGTAGACACACCTGCCAAGCAAGCCAGTAAAACAGACAACACAACACCATAACACTCTCTGAAAATCCAGAAAGGATTTGTGTGTACATGTGTGTGCCTGTGTGTGTGAGTGTGTGTGTGTGTGTGTGTGTGTGTGTGTGCCTGTGTGTGTGTGTGTGTAAACCTAGTACAGTGGAACTCCCTGGAATGTATGAAAGTGGTCCTAATGAAGATGCATAATAACAAGGGATACAGAGTCTCAACAGACCATCTCTTGTAGCCGGGTGAGACTTGCAGTGATAGGACTGGGTTGCATTTAGTTGAGTTGTTGGCCAAGGCATCCCATGGAAACCCCCAAACAACCCAGGCTGTTGACAAGACAAAAGGTTGGCTCTAAGCTAACTGACAGCAAGGCCCCAGTTGCAGAGGACAACAACCAAAGAATTTATTGAACACTGTAGGTCTTTGACCTACAATCGGTCCTGCCTTCAAAATATGCTATGGCAAATGTTGACACAGTTCTTGCGAGAGTAGCCAGGTAAGTTAAGTCTGATTTGAGTTAAGCTTCACCCCACAAGAGGGAACCCATACTTAGCACAGCTTTGAGTAGCAAAGCGCCAGAAAGTAGATAGCTGTGACACCTAGAGTAAAACCAAACACCACTAGTCTGAAGAAAAAAGTGTGAGTAAAATGACTCCTACACTCACAGGTCAGTGCCTCACCTGGTCACCAGAGAGGCTTCCTGCACACCAGGTGAGAGCGGATGCAGAGATCTGCAGCCAGACAGCATATGGAAAGAGAGTCTCAATTGGCATTTCCATGGGATCCCTCCTCTCCGAGCTCAAGGAATCTGATGGAAAACAATGTGGAAAGACTACAAGAGCCAGAGGGGTGGGGGCATCATGAGAATAGGCCTCTGATTCAACTAAGCAAGGTGCGTGCGAGCGGAGCGCAGAGAGACTGAAGCAGCACCTACGGGGCTTACGAGGGAGGGTCTGCCACCAGACTTCAGCATGAAAGCTCAGTGCTTTCATGAGAGTCCTGACTGTGAGAAGAGCCTCTGACTCTTGTGCCTGCCCTTGGGACTGTTTCTCTCTTTTGGGGTTGCTATGTGCAACCTGGACATGATAGCTTTTGCTTCATCTTATTATACTTTATTTTGTCATGTTTGGTTGTTGCCTCTCAGAACCCTGTTATTTTCCAATGAGAGACAGAAAGGGAGGAGATCTGGAGAGAAGGGGAGGTGGGAAGGAACTGGGAGGAGGGGAGGGGTGGAGAAAGGGGTCACTAGGATTAGTTTATATTGTATGAGAAAGGAATCTATTTCAATAAAAGGAAAAAAGGAACTAGTATAAGAGCAGAGACATAGGGAGGGAACAGCCAAGTGTGGTTGGGCAGACTCTCAAGCTGAGGGGGTCCCTGAGGGGTCACAGAAAGGGGCCGAGGATCACAGAGGAGAAGGATGCCTGTCTACACGGTGGGGCGCTGGGGTGGGGGAGACAAGGGGACAATTCCTGGCATGCCCATGCCAAGTACTGCTGAGCTAGTTAAGGAGAGAGACAATAGAGCAGCAGCTCCAGGGGACAGTCTCCAGAGTGGGTAGAGCAGATAAGGGAAGGAGCAAGAGACAGATTTGGATCTGGGGCTGATGTGGTGTCTGGCAGAAGCCGGCGAAGGCAAATGATCCAGGACAGGAGGGTCAAATTGGAAGTTTGGTTTGGTTAGGAGAAGCTAGCTTTGTGGGTATAGAGCAAGGTTTATTGGGGAATCAAAGTACCGGGTTGTTGCTCAGGGGTAGGAAAGAAACAGGGAAGAAGTGTGAGAAGCTTTGGCAGGTCTAAGGGGTCAGGTAGTGGGTGGAGGGAGGGCATGTGAGTCAGAACAAGCCCACGTGGGGCCTTCCATCTGTTAGAGCCTTGTTTGAGTTGATCAGGGACTAGGTGCCTTGCCTGAGGTAGATGGCCATAGGGGTGGATCGGGAAAGCAATGGCTCTTCCTGAGGTTTCTGAGGAAGGCTGAATTTAGGTAGCAATCCTTCTGTTTGTCCAGGCAGAGTTTACCCCGAGCTGAGCCCAGACTGTCATTTAGGACACTGTCAGCAGCAGCACCATTTGGGGGGGCTACTTTGGACCTCACGGTTATCTTCAAATGGATGAATAAAGTACTAGTGCAGGGACTTTCTCCATTCTCCCCACTGCTAGGAAGGACTGTCTCTTTGAAACTTTAGCACTGTCACCCAATGCTCCTGATGCTGAGGATATCTTAACCTCGACTCTGGTGCAGGCACAGAGGCCCAGGGAAAAGGAGTGGTCACAGGTCTGGTGCTCAGCAAGTTTTCCAGAGAAAAAGAACTGCCAGCAGGGACAACGTTCCTTCCACTTCCCTCATAGCCATGCACTGACTGCCTCAGAGAGCTCTCTAGATACTCAACATTCAATATCATTTACGTAAGGTTTAAAAAACGGAGGACTTTTTAATTGTTATTTTTCTTCCTTGCTCTAGTCCGTTAATGGCAGTTGCATTGTTCTCATTCATAAAGCTGCAGCGATGCAGGGGAGCAACCAACAGAAAGTGTATCATGTGGACTAAATGTGGTGACAGATCTGAGCTCTTTCAGAGTACCAAGTACCGCTGTTTTCTACAGATCAAGCCACACGTGTGCCTTTAGGTGGAGGGAATGGGCAAGCTAGCCTTTCTTTGCCACAGTGCCCCTGAGTTCATCATCCACTGCCTGGCAAACAGTAGGATCCATTCGCATCCATTCCAGCTGAATAAGGTCTCCTTGTGTTTGGGGAGGGTGTTACATTTGCTATGTCTGTGTGAGTATTGATGGACGTCTTAGTGAATCAGCATCTTTCTTGCTATGAATAGCACTGCAGTACAAACTGGACAGAGGGATTTTCCTGGTGTTTCCTTTGGGAATACGCCCACCTGTAGGTAGCTGCACCATGCAGTAGTTCTATTTGTGTCTTTTGAGGACCAAGATGTCCTTCCTTCTCCATGGAGACAATGCTAACTTATTTACAGCCCCAGTGTCTGGGATAAGAATCTTCTTCCCTTTGCATCTTGAGCAGACTTTGCCCATTCTGTCTCTTTCACAACAGCCATTCTGACAGTTTGCGTTCATACTTCCCTAGTGGCTTGTAGGGCTGCGTGCTGTCCCTCATGAACCTTTTGGTCTTTTGCATCTTCCTTTGAGAAATGACCTAGGTTCTCTCTCATACTTGGAAGAGAAGAGAATAGAACAGTGAGTACTCGAGAGGGCAAGAGGGAAGACGACGCTGGTGAACAGCAGGTGACAGGCTAGAGCAGTGCAGAAGAAACGGTTTAAGACATAGTGCGGTGCTCAGAGCCTCCAAACACAGAGATGACAAGGCCAGAAGTCCTCTGACCTTCATCTGATATCCAGGCCCTATGGCTGTGTACCGAATTATCCTGCTGTGTCTGACAAATATGTATGTTCTTATTTCTCCAGTAAAGAGAGAAAGTAAAATTAAAACAGCACTCTCCCTGGGTAGAAGTCAGCATACCTCACCGATTCCTGAAACCCTCCTGAAACTGGGGACATACCATCTCTTCACACACCTCCTTTGTCAGCTTTACGCCCTTCTCCCCATCCACTGGACAGGAGGTACACACATGGGGCTCAAGTTCTTCAAGTTCTTCAGAAGATCTCTCTCTTCACATCCTGTCTTTGCAAGCCTGTGAACACCTTCCTCGGTGGAGAACCTTCCTGGTCACTCTTCTTTCTCTCTTGCATCTCCTAATTACTTTATCTACTCATGTTAGTGACAGCACACAAATACTCTCCATTATGTGCCAGGAAGTTGTCTTTCTGTCCCTGGCACCTCCCCTTAGTATCACTTTCCACCATTTCTGTCTTTTTAAGTTAAACTCCGTGTGTCCCGTACTTTACTTACAGGCTACTGCAGCCACTGGACTGTGGTTTTTATCTCTGTAGTTTTATGAAAACCACTTTCTGGGGCCATCTCTGTTTCCCTTGGGGTTTTGTAACAACCCTCTGTGCTGCCTACCAGGTGGTCCTTTAGAAACACAAACTGAAGCGTCACCATGTCCCAGGATTTCTGATACTCTGAACTTGGACTCCCCTCAGATCGATAGTAAAATAAGTTTCTGTTGTTTAAGGCTCCTACTCTGAGATGTTTTGTCATGGCAGCCATACAAGATGAACACAAACAGACACACTGAGAAAACTAATCTACGAGTTAACAGACACTTGCTCTGTATGAGAAATCTGAACACGGATGGCTTTCGGAATTACCCTCCGCCTGGCTCTCACTGGGCATTCGAGGACCCTCAGGGGAAAGGGTTAAGCAATGTTTAGCCAGTATGTAAAGTTAGCTCTTTTTACCTCCCAGGACTTATTAGCACTCTGGGTATCAATTCACCAAGAATGAATAATACTTTGAATGACATCAGCTTCCGCCAACATGAAGAGGTTGCTATGGTGATGGAGCAAGTTTTTCAGAGCACAAAACAAACACCATGCTTGATATATTAGTCAGCCAGGGAAAGCAGGAGCAGGGAAGTTGCAGTATTCACGCAGTGAATGGCCGTCTATGCAGTGGGTATGTCAGCGAGTCCACTGTTTTTCTGAATACCAAATCTGTGGTGGGAATCATGTCAGATTTACAAAAGTACCAACACTCGTGTTCAGAGCCTTTCTGTTTGTTTTTATTTATTTTCCCTTCTTCATTTCTTAGAGTTCATATTTTCAACAGGTTCAAGGAGTTTTCTGTTCAAACACCAAAGCAATGACCTCCCTCAAGCTTCTTTGCCATTTTACTGTGAATTCCCTCTCTGGCCATTTAGCCCTCACACTGTCCTGCTGTTAAATCTAGCTGATGTTTCTAGTATAAGTCGTTGTCTGTACATATTTCTTAGAGACTTTTTATGGACACATTTGAGATAGTAAGGCTCTTTTACTCTTAGATTCCTCCAATTAATATTGTTCAGAAAGGCTTCAAAACCAAAAAGAATAATAGCGACCTATCAAGGATACAATGGCCAATCCTGTCTTTTGGGGTAAGGAGTAGACTTGATTCGAGCACATGGAAGAGAATCCACCTCACCAGGAGAGACAATTGGAGAAAGCAGTAATCCGTTCAGATAAGAACTAACCCTAACCCCTAAGCTTGAGCAGCATTCCTAAAACCAAAGTCTACCACAAGAGGCCTTGCCTCCTCTGTCATGGTATGCTGGTGTACACAGAAAACTCTCCGGGGCCATCTCAGTTTTAGCAAAGTGTTTGCTCTAAAAAGGCATCTAGCTTTCTCAGGCTGCTTTGTCAGTGACACTTCCAAATCCTCACTGGGTAGGATTTCCTGCTTCTGAGACACAGGCAGCAAGGGCCACACAGTGGGTCTACCTTAACAGGCTGGAATGCTGCTGATGCAAATAGCACTGTCAGTGATTGTTAGGACCTCCTGACAGTGAACACCAAACAGGAAGATCTGCATAAGGAAAAGACAAAGGGCCCAACACAGAAGCTCTTCAGAGCCCTTTCCTTATAGAGGTAACTATTGGTGACCAACTATCGGTGCAGCGTAGGGGCAGAGGGAGGCTGTTGGTCTATTAAAATGCTGGCTGGTGATTTACATAAGGGAATGGATCATGAAAACAAAGAATTGAATATTTCTGAGCAATGCTTAAGATGCAACCTCCTTGATGTAGATGTTGATGAACCAGAGGGACCAGGCATCATGATGTCTTGATTTTAGTTTGGCTTTTCAGTCAATGAGTTCAAACATGTTTGCTAGTGAGAAAACATGACTAATAATTTGTTCTTTAGTTACAAAAGAAAAAGCATGCTCCACATGATTGTATATTTGGACTTATCTGATCCTTTAAAATTAAAATGTGGTAAACGTTTGACCATTTCAGTGATTTCCTGTACTTCATCAGGGTCTATCATCTTTCTGGCTGCACCCAGATTCAACTCAATTTTTTCTCTATTGATGATTTCATTTCGATGTGGAAGAATTTAAAGACCCCTGGTCTGATGTGACTTCATAGTTGCACTCTGAGGGTCCACCCTTAGAGTGGACTGCTGTTTGAAAAGATCCTGTTTATTTTATTTCACAAGGATCACAAAGAGAGGCTCTTTTAAAGCAGCACCAGTCACATTTGCTACAGATACGTTAACATTTTACCTAGGACACTGAGCCAACATGCTCAGTAGAGGAGCCAGTAATATCCCGTGAGGAAAGTGGGGCCACTGAACCTGGCTCAGGTTAGGGACTGAAATAATTAAGTTTGGAGGATGCAATTAAAACTTATCTTTTGTTGTTGTCAGAACTTCCTTTGGGACAAAAAATGAAGAGTCACAGCCAGTGACCCCTGTGTACCCCTGACTCTCCTTCACTGTGTTGCTCATGGAATATATGACAAGACTCTTCTCCTTTCAGTGGTGTTTCCAGGTCACAAGCAGGCTCAGACAGTTTCCTAAGTGCCTACCTACAGAGGAATGTAAGGACGTCTGTCTCAGGTTGTTTTCATTTATTTATTATGTGTGTGGTGAGGATAAATGGAGTGGAGTTTACACCCAGTTCTGTACTTACAACTTACAGCTGGTAATTTTTACTGAGTGTATTAAAATAATCTACTTATGCATGCAATTGTCTGACTGAACTGAGTATCACAGGCAACATAACTGTTCTTCCATTCTTTCATGCCTTTGTTCATTAATGGATAAATAGAGAATGCCTATGATGTAAACAAATAGTCTTAATGTAGTGTACACCTGAGAGGGGGGAATAGAGGGGGAGGAAGAGAGAGGGGGAGGGAAGGGAGAAAGAAACAGAAAGAGTACAATTGTTATGGTGTAGGTCTCCAACGGAACTGAAATGCTTCTCACAGGCTCAGATGTTTGGACACCTAGCCCAGGATTCTTAAAAAATCGTTTTGAGATTTTCATTCGTTTATATGGTGTGTTTCTATCAAATCCACCCTGATTCTCTCTCCTCAAACTCCTCTTCTCTCCACCCCACCCCAATTCATTGATTCTTTTTTCTAAAAATCCACTTACTGCTCCTAGTATATGAACGGGTGTAGGGCCATTTACTAGATTACGGGGAGCCGGTCTGTGGCTCCATATATGTTGAGATTTTGTCAGGCTTGATCTTGTGCACTTCTTGAGAATTCAGCCACAGCTACCATGAATTCACGCATGCAACGGACTTGTTATGTCTGGAACGCACTTCCTCACAGCTGACCTCATTCTATCTCCTGTTTTCCCATGATCCCTAAGCCTTTTGAGAAGGGATCTGATATGCATGCCTCATTTAGGTCTGAACTCTCCACAGTCTCTTACTGTCTATTCACTGCCCCGGCTTACTCTTTGGGGATGTTGTGGGGCCTGGCTTTCAGACTGGGTTCCTGAGCAGAGGCCCTGATCCCAGCTCCATTTCCTCGGCTTTCTGATTTGCAAAGATGTGGAAAGAAGCAATCGCAAGTGGCACAGGATGGCTCTGCCTCAGTGGGCCAAATTCCCTGACCCTGTTCACTAGCACACACCCATCTTTCCCTCATTCCCGATAATCCAGTATGTAAATTCCCTGACAGAGCTGGGGGAGGAAGCTTCCCAGGGGGATGGGCACACAGACTGCTGCGGGCGGGCGGGCACTTAGGGCAGGCCATGCAGCTTGTGAATCACACTGTGAAATGTTTTCTGTTCCTCGTGGAGAGACACATTTCGTTTGTCTGTCTGGTCTACCATTTGCTTTCAGAAATGGTTTGTGACACAAATAGTATAGTGTCCACAAAAGCAGACTCAAAACAACCAAAGAAATTGTGTAATGGAAGAGATCTAAGAAGAGACAAGCCACCACCCAGAGAGGCTCCAGCTCACCTCCTGTGAGGGGCTGCACACAGCAGAAGAACAGCTGTGAGCCACCCCATAGGTCCTTTCCTGGTTCCTTATTTGAGAGAGACAGGTCTAAAGACTCCAGCTGAACTCAGTGGCTACATTTCTGATGATGGTGCACTTTTTTTTCTACCATAGTTCCCAACCCATCCAGTCATGGCTGGAACTGAATTACTTGACTGGTATCTGGGACTTAGGGGAAAGCAGCGAGAAAGGCCCCAATAGCTCTGGTTCTCTGTGTAGCAACGTTCACGTCTATGCTCCTTGCCAAGTATGTTGAAAAGCCTGGTTTGCTAGCAAGCTCCACTGCCTTAGGCAGTTACTGTGAATGCTGTAGAGTAATTCTAGAAAGTCACATTTCTGATTGCTCCTATTCTATTGACTCAATCAAGTATCGCCAGGACTCTCACTGCATATACTCAGGGGGAAGCTGTGTGTCTGTGTTAACCCTAAGCTGGACCACTTGTTCCTCATAGTATGTGAGGGATAAAACTACCCTTCTTCTCTGGTACTGTAGAAGCAATGTACAAACAAAATGAAGAAATGTTCAAAAGTGTAAATTATTTTTAAAAATTAAAATATGAACCATGACTCCACACCTCGGAGGTAATACGTCTGCCTTTACAGACATTCCACAAATTATTCCTGAGATATGCTTAGCCTATGGGGATAATTTTTCCTTACCTTCAAATACATCGTGACATGTTTCCTGCATCTTTAAATATTCTTCAAGAAAATAACTATCAATGGTTTAGTAACTATTCTTAACTGGGCTGAATGTTACCTCATCAAACAAAAGCACTAAATATATCTAACAACTGGTCTACTATTTGAAATTTCTGCTGTTTCTAAATTTGGGGGCTGACAATAGGATCTTTGCAAGTGACATGTGTCTTTAATCATCTCTTTGGGGTAAATTAAAAATGTAGTTACGAAGGTAAAAGACATAAAGATTTCAAATTCACTCAACTGAATCACCAAACTGTTTCACAGAGGTCATCCAAATTCATGTTCACACAGGGGCACCAGCCTAAACTGCCTTTGCCAGCTCCTTTCCTGTGACTGGTGTGATTAAAATGCGCAGGTGTGAAGGACACTGAAGTTATTGTATGAAGAGATGACGTTTCTGCAGTACAGATTTAGCCCGCAGACAAGGCAAGGCTCAGATGCCATTTACTGAACCAAATGTTTAGAACATGAAATATAAATGAATTAAGTTCAAATAAGATGTTTACTGTGAATTAGAGAAAGTATGTCAAAATAAAACAAGAGATAAACATTAATGGTATAGAGCCAGATAACACACAGTTGCCATCCTTAGGCACAGATATGAAGAGTGTGGACTGAAAATGGTCAGAACTAACACAGAGCTGACACAGAACACCTGTACTGTGCTAGGCTCTAAGTAGTCCAGAGATGCTTTAAAGTGTGCAGCAGAAGGACTTGTAAATAGTGCATCACTTAATGCATGTGCGTTGTGTGCTGCTACCCTGGCAATTGCTGGAATCCCACCCCCAAAAGATGCCAGAAAGGAATACGTACAAATTCGAGGGGCCCAGGAAGCTCATTTATGTGTAAAGTGCTCACTGTGGAAGTGCGGGACCCCAGGAAAAGAGCAGATGAGGCAGGCCTGCCTGTACTTCCAGCGCTGCCGGTGTGAGGTGGGAAGCCAGCAGGAGAACCAAGATCTGGGGTCAGCCAGCCCCTGCATGCAGCAGCTAACAACCTCAGACCCTGCTTCCAACAAAACGAAAGGTGAGGCCCGACCGCTGAGGTTGTCCTATGATTTTCACCCGCTTGCTATGACACGTGTGTGCTCAGACTTGCAGACACGAATTCGTCCCAAGTACATACACGATTTAAAACATAAAAACATTTTAAAAAGAAATTCAAAAGGTACCTGAATTGTCACAGAGAAGGCCAGGCGAGCATGACATCTCATAACTTTGATTTCTCTTGCCTGTTTTTGGTGGCTGTAGCTGTAGCTAGAGATTGTTGTTTCTTGCCTCAGTTTCAGCATGCATTTCCAGAATCTTCAGGAAGGGGTGAGGGAAGGAGGGGGGGAGGAAAGGGGAGAGGGAGAGAACATTCACATACAACTTGGAGAAGCACATCTGCTGCGTGTGTCTTAGTCTCGTCTTGGAAGCACACATGCACATTCACCCTACAGGCACTCCAGAGACACAGTGACAGAAGGACACCTTATCGGTCATGGTGGGGCCTCAGTGCTGAGGATTCAATGTCTTCCCCCTCAGAAACCCATGGAGGCCATTAATTCCACCTCTGGAGCAGCACCTGCAGCTTAATGGCCTCCAGAAGACCCAGTTCTCAATGCCATCTCCATGGCAACCATGGGTGAGGCGGATGTCCCTGTCCTTGCCCTTCCCCTCTGTCATGAGATGCAGAAGGAAGAGGGAAGGCTGTTCTGGAACCTTGGCTGTGGGCTGTTAGCCTCAGTACTGTGAGCGAAAAGCCTGTTGTTCACGAGTTACCACATTCAGGAAGTGAGCCACGGCCCACAGACAGCTCGGGGACAGGTTCCTGTTGCTGTAGTGTCATCTTTTGCCAGCATAGCCCCTGCAGGTCCTTTGTGGTGTGAATTTCATCTGCCACTTTGAGTTATGAATACAAATCAAGGTTAGAAACATTTGTCATTGCTTGTCTTTTTTTTTAAATATCTTTTGTGTGATCAGTTTTGAGTTGAATGTTTATGGTATCAGGAAATTGTTCAACCAATGTTAACTAGTATTGTGAAACTGTAACCAAAGTTCCCAGTGTAGCATAACCATGGAAAGAGGGTTTATTTGCACGTGAGGATTGAAGAATGGCAAACTCCCCCCCCCCTTTTTACCCTTAACATAATAAAGTAACAAGCATTGTGTAAAGCATTTGGCACCCAGATAAGATGGCTAAAGCATCTTCTTCTCTCCACCCGTGGGCCTTGGGGATCACATATCAGACATCCTGGGTGTCATATATTTACAGTAGAATTCATAACAGTTGCAAAATTACAGTTACGTAGTATCAGTGAAACAGTCTTATGGTTGGGCGTCACCACAACAGAGGAACTGTATTAAAGGGTCGAACTTTAGGGAGGTTGAGGAGCGCTGGACCAGAGGAGCCTGAGCATCACAGAACAGCCCTGTGATGTCCTGAGGCTGTCTGGTTCGCTGGCCGGAACAGTTAGCTGTGTGATGCCTGCTGGGGTTGCACGGGGAAGCAGCTTCCTGAGATTCTGAGTTCAGAGCGACAGATGGAGGACAGGGATCCTGGGAAATGAAGTGGAAAGTGGAGAATCTGGGGCAATTGTCACTTTTAACTTCTTGGACTTGAGGTACAGTGTGCGCGCCAGGCACCAGGCACCATCCGGACGCGTTTCAAGAGAAAAATCAGAAACTGCATTTCTCAAACTTTGTAACACAGGGATAGAACAAATCTAAGCTTGTTTGATTTGTGAACTTTAAGAAATTTAATGGAAAACCACTGGATGGAAAAAAAATCCAATGGGAAACCATTATTTAGGCATGGAGAGTTGGCTCAACAGAGAAGGAAACACACAGCTCCTGCAGGGGACCTGAGTTCAGGTCCCCACCCTACATCAGGCAGCTCACAGCCACTCACAACTCCAGGACCAGGGGAGCCGACGCCCTGGTCTGTCCTCAGCAGGCACCTCCATGCATGTGGCGCGCGCGCGCACACACACACACACACACACACACACACACACACACACACACACAAAGATACACATGCTTGCACATATCTAATGATATAGGGCCTAAAACGGAAAGAAAAACCATCATTTCTCTGTCCTTCCTGTTCACAGAAAAGATCACTACCGGGCGCTGTCATAAACAGCTTGTGAGGTCCATCAGCACTGGTGACCACCAAGGTCATCCTCCTGGGAAAGGTGCACATATCCACACACACACACCGAGGAAGTTACTCACAGTCACTGAGTTAATAACATACAGTAAGTAAAATAATGTGTGTTTGCGTGTGCGTGCATGTGTGTGCATATGTGTGCTTGTATGCATGTGTGTGTGCAGAGTCAGTGTGAACATGGGTAAAATATGGCTATGAAGCAAATGTGGTGTCAGTGCACACCAGAGTCAGGTGCCTCCTGGGCAGGAACCTCCCTTGCCCTCGGTCAACAGTGGAGGGTGAGTTCACCTTCACAGCACACTGAGTGTGAGTGACAGGCTCAGGCCCCCACTTTCCTCCTCTAGACAAGGAAGGGGAACCAGCGCCGAGCACGTCACGAATAAGAGCCCCACAGGGGTGGCCGTGCAGGTGAGAGCTCTGGAGGCGCCTTGCTCGGTTCAGCGCTGGACAGTGAGTGCTGTGAAAGCCACCCCAGGTTTCGGAGAAGAGGTCTCTCATTTCATTTCTTACTCAGCCTTGCACACAGATGGCTAGCCCTGCATCACAGTGATAAAAGAGGGGTCAGCCTGGGCCAGGATACTTCCTGGAGCTGACGAAGCATTGGCCCTACTCTGTGGGCTTCGAGTGGAACTGTCTGGCCATAACCGCCGTGAGAGTGCTGTGGCTGATGAGGCTAAGGGCTCTTCTCTCTGGGGCCTCATGTACAACTGTCCAGCCATGCCTACTGAGAGTACTGATGAGCCTGCTTCATAGGAAACATGTATGCCAAGGGACTGACACAGGGCAGACAGGATCACACGGTGTGTGTGGTCAGTACACTCCTGGTTACTGCTGCTACTTCTGCCTGGTGAGATGTTGGGAAGAAGAGTGCTGCCAAATATCCTTGCCAAAGCCCATAACCCAAACTTATTGAGATGGATATAAAAGGTGGTTAAATCCTTTTATATCTGGAGGATATAAAAACTGGAAATAAAACTGGAGGTCTCTTTTTACATTTTCAGCAAAAATGACTTTACTCATTGGCTGAACACAAGCTGTAAAATCAGAGCTACGGAACTGACATTTAAGCCCTTAATGTGTACATAGAACACAGATGTGTATGCTCTGTTCAAAGCATACACTAGTGGCCACTAATAAAGACACCGACAGAGTTATGGGCTCACCTGCTGGAAGGATGGGTAACAGGGATGATGGGCCTTTCAGAGTGCAGCTCATCAAAGTGCTCCAGAGACCCAGGGCTCTGTCTGCAGGCAGACTTTATGCTCAGTGGATTCACAAACCATTACATCCTGGAATACCCCCATTGGGTAACACATGGATCCATTCCCCCATTCCTCAATTCCAAAATGGTAAGATGTGTAGAAGGGAATTCCTGAAGGAGATCCTGGATTATCTTTGTGGCTGAAGGAGCAAACATGGTCGCAATTATTCTTCCATCAAAATCTTCACAGTCAAGATGCACGTCAGTAAGAATTAATACAGTAATTAGATCTATTGGAAACCATTGTGTAGTGTGGGGAATTGGGAGGCTCATTGTTTTTAGGAGACCTTTAAAAATGTATTAGCCAACATGACTCATAATATTAAGCCATTTGCATACCCTGAATACGATTCCTCCCTCCCTGCCAGAGTATAGCACAACAGACAGCCAACCCAACGGGAACATTGCCTATAATGAGATTTCAGGAGGGTCATGAGTCCCCAGGGTGACAGGTGTTATTAAGATTTGAAAGGGCATTATTATTACAGTTGGGCAGGGACTTTGGCTATTGGCATGGAAGGCCATTAATGCCATCTGTCTTGCTTTATGCTCCCACTGATATCATAGTGAACAGAAACATGCTGGTATGAATTTGAAGGAAGACAGAATGTTAAAACCACAGTTTTAAAGCATGCATTGCCCAGCTGTACCCTTTGTGAGCTTCCGAGTTGATTCTTGTACATCTCTAAATCAACCCCTTTCCTCCTCCATGCTTACCTCTTTCCAGTGTTTAGAGGACTGAAGTGGAAATCACATGTGTGCCGAGTGTGTGACATGAAGCCATCTTCGGTGCTATGGCACTCTGATGTCAGCAAGGTGCACAGACTACCATGGGTTGGTTCTATGTGCCCGGCATTCCCCACACCTCAGGTTCTGAGTGTCCCTCCGTTCAAGCTGCAGACAGCCTGGGTGTGTCTGCCTGGGACTACACGTGGTACCTGTGCTCTCCCAGGGTTGCTGCTCATGGCTTGCAAAGGGGTTCCCCGCTGATTGACGAAGATCCAGCTTGCTCATTTGTGCATCTATTAGCTTGAATTATCCAGGCTGAACACGGCCTTATTTCCCAGGTGCGTCCTTAGCCTCCATTGTTCTGTTCTAACTCTCTGGTTCCGTTCCTCAGTAGTGCTTACAACACTTTCCAAACTGAGATCTGCTCAGAAACACAGAAGGAGTCGGTGTTTGTCCCCACTTTCCCAGCCAAAATAAATATGCAAAGTGCGTTCAGCTCCGTGCTCATCCTATGGTCCCGAGAGGAGGTCGCTGCAATCAGCACACAACTCCTCTGACTGTCAGGCGTCTCTCTGCTGAGCACCAAGGGATTCTCAACCATTTTCATCTCCCTAATTTTTTTTTACACGAAATGTCCCACATATTGGTGAGATATTTTGAGAAAAAGAATTCGTTTCTGTATTGAGTGAAAAAATCTGTATTGTGTTTGCATTGAATGATCAAAGTGTGAGTTCAGAGTCTTCGTACATTTTTCCAGCGGATTAACACAGTGCTCCTGAGGCTCCGGGAAAATCTGTGCTCCAGAAACACTGGCTTAGTTGGTCTCTGCGCTCATTTTTTATGATTTGCCAAGGAACCCAGTGCTGAGGCAGCATGAAACCAAGGAAATTTTCTAGGAAACGAAATGTACAGAGCCCTCACACAGTCACTGCCCTGGGGATTTCTAGTCTGACCCCGTCGTACTGAATGTGAGGCCTGCAGCAGGAGGTCTAAAGGGGCTGCCCGGTCCCAGACTCTGAAAAGTGGAGCTTACCAGGAGGACATGAGGAACCATAGTGCTACACTGGGAAAGGACTGCCTGAAACATGACAGAACTACTTAATGTGTTCAGTGGGTGACGCGGGCTTACCGTGGACTGCCGTAACTAGGGATTTCTTCAGGGCCGCTCATGGAAGCCCTCAAAGTGTCAAGAGAGAACAGGGGGACAAACTGTAATTACAGCTCACTGCTCTCGTGTTCTTTGTCAGGATATTACCTGTGTGCCCAAAATGTCCAAACAGAGGCTGTGTAGATCATCTGACTGACTTTACTCACTGAGCTCACTGCCGTCACAAATCCTGCTACCTCTTAGACAAACCCTTGTTTTGTTTTATCTCTATTTGAAAGCTAAAAAGTTACAGAAAGCCTAGAATCCATACACACAGTGAGAGGAGAAATAGCAGTGGGGAGGGGCACATCGGCAATAAAGACCCTAGATGCAGCTTCAAAGCCCAGGGTGGCATCAAGGATGTGTTCCTCTGCTTATCATCCTCCCTGAAAATAATGCAGAGGAAGGACTTGAGTCCAGCTGCTTCACACACACACACATACACACACACACACACACACACACACACACACACTGGGACCAAGATTGATGATCTTCCTGCAAGTTCTAAATCAGCATGCAGGTGTGTGCTTGGAATACATGCCCAGTGTCAGAAGTGACTAGTCTCTAAAGCAAAATGGGATGTGATGGTTTGAATGAGAATGGCCTCCACAGGCCTACATGTTTGAACGCTTTGTTCTGGAACTGTTTGGGAAGGATTAGGAGGTGTGGCCTTGATGGAGGTGTGTCACTGGGGATCTACTTTGAGGTTTCATTCCAGCTACCCCTCTCTCGCTCTTGCCTGTGGACCTAATGTAAGTGCTCAGCTACTGTCCAGTGCCTTGTCTGTCCACTTGCCAGCTTGTTCCCGTCATGATGGTCATGTGCTCATAATTTTCTGGAACCAATAGCCCCTAGTTTAGTGCCTTCTTTTATATGTTGCCTTGGGCATGGTGTTCTGCTGTGGAAATAGGAGAAAATGGCTCTTGATCTCATGAAACATTCACCTTCCATAATTGTTCTTGGTTATCAGGAAAACAAACAGGAGACATTGCAACCTCTTCCACAGCTTTTGTGGCTTTCTTTGAAGGATGTGTGGACAGGACCTGTTCACTGGACCTGTTCTCTGACTTTCACAACACAAAGGGACCCACATGATTAAGCATCCATCCATCTAGGAAGGGTCTGCAGCCCAGATTGACATGAAGACAGAAACAGTGAGTGTCAGGCTTGCATTTCAGCCAGGTTTGGATAAGGCCGAGCTCTGGCCCCTCACCTACAGTGTGCTATTAGCTGCTGTGACCCCACAGGCTGTTGATGGGGGGTAAAGGTCCCCGCTTAACAGATACATTGTTTACTCTGGAGGAAGAGAACTTCCAGAAGGAAAAAGGAAGACGTTCACGTGAAAGAAGGGATTCAGAGTCTTGGTGGTAAATTTCAAATCCAGAGCAAGGCTAAGCATAGGTGGTTGGGCCTGTGCATGTGGGTCCCTAAACGCTAGGACTGAGTGATTGCGCACAGTTTGGTGAAGATGGTACGTTTATTTCCCCTCCACAGCGTACCCAAGGGAAGCAATAGGACTTTCACTCATTCATAACTATTTTAGAATTATATGATGAAAGCCACAAGGTTATCTAAACACAAATTCAATGTGAGCTTAATCTCATTTCATTTTAATAGAAATTTCTGGACCTAATCTCCACTGAAAGACCTTTTTTCCTAAGGCTGTGACTTCTCCTGACATCTATGATTCAAATATCCCCAAGAAATAAATTAACAGTTACACCTACAATCAGATAGTTACGTTTAGAAAATGAGATGTGGCAGCCTAAACCTTGAAGAAGGCTGTCCTGAACACAGGCTGGCAGTATTTCCACACAGCCAAAAAACAATGTGATAAAGTTCAAAAGGAAATGGAATAGGTTTCTCTAAAGCTAACAAATAACTCTCTCCATCAGAGACCCCGGAAGGGTGTGAGAAACGAGCCCTTCTGCACACAGCATACACCACACACAACAAAACTTCATGTAATAAAGAGTCTGTCTCAGCCTCTCCTAGGCTTCTCTTCCAGTGCAGAAGCTCGCACTTCCAATCACATTAGAGCCTTGCTGAAGTAAATCACCATTATTGTTGGTTCAAGATGCTCCCACTCCTAGATTTTCTACCTTCCAGCCACACTACCATTTGCTGACTCCATGTTATTAGATTTTGGTACTAAGCACCCATCCTTCCTCAGCCTAAAGCAGAAAGGACTGGGTACTCTCACCAAGAACAGCATGAAGGACGCTTAGTCTCCGGAACCCACACAGTGCCTCAGCTCGGCATGCTGAACCTTGTAAGCAGAGCCCAGGAGCATGTGACCTCCTTCCTGGGAACATACCTGGGCGGGAGACACAGAGATGCAGCATTTTAATCTCGTTTCTCTTTTGTAATTTCTTTGTAAGAAAAACATGGCAGTCACTTTCTTTTGACAGAGTCAAGTTTTTAATTTGCACAACGGTAAACTGTAAACATTTTAGTGCTGGACATTTAATTACTTTATTCTGAGTATGTAATACAAGAAGTCTCTAAATGTTCAGATTTATTGTATTCATAAAAATACAATTTAAAGATGTGTTTGTTTTATATACATATTTTTATTTTGTTTTCTACTATATAAATGTAATTTTATATATTTCTACAAACCAGGCCCTTAGCTTCTGGCAGAAAAGGCAACCAGCATGCACTCAGGCAGGGACTCACAGTTGGCTGTCTCCCTGGCACTGCTGAGGTGGGGGGCGTTGTACTTGTGCCAACAGCTGGATCTCTTGGGGTTCTGGATCCTAACACCTCTGCTGTGGGTGTCCCATCACGTCACCACAGAGGCTCATCCTGAAATCCCAGGACTCCACACAAAGCTGGGACAGGGCCCCAGGTCGGCTTGCATGGCCAGACTGGCTGTGCGTCCTGGGCTTTCTTGAGAGACAGTCTTCACGCAAGTTCGGGGTTTCTGTGGCTCCTCTGCTGGCTTGTGACTCATCTGTCCTCTGATGTCCTCAGGCTCTCCTCGGGTGGGGGTGTACCTTGCTCCTGTCTCGGTAGCCAGTAAAGGCACAGGGACATCTAAAGCAAGTCTGTATTTCAGATTTCAGAACTGCGATTCAGTCTCAGAAAATGCGTATTTTCCACTTGATATCTCTAACAAAATTGCTTTTACTAAGATGTTTTGGGGAGTGAGACAAATGAACAGGAAGTCACCCCTTAGCACTGACTACAGCAGGGTGTAGTTTTTAAACAAAGAAATGAAACACAAAGGATCAAGTTAATCATGACTAAAATAATGCCCAAGTTCAGTAAAGTTATGAGTGTGTGTGTTTCACACAGAAGAGACCAGACATTAAGTATAATGCCAGCTTCTGATCCATGAATACAAGAGGCATTCCTGGCATGCCTGGCGAAATTTGTGGGAGTACACCAAAGTCAATACAAATGGGACACTCCAAAAGTGTTATTCATTAGGTCAGCAATACTGACTTAGTAATTGAGCCTAAGCAAATCATCTTATTTTTCCTATAAATGCACCATGGAATGGCCTTATACAGCACTGATAAAACCAGCTAGAGCGAACTAGCAGATAATCAGTGCTAGGCATCAGGCTGCCATGGTGGCGGGTCGCTTTGCCATCTCTGAGCTGAGGAAAGGCATTCTCGCTCTATCTTTGATCTCATGCAAAGCTGTGCTGCACGCGCGGTGCCCTGGGCTGGACAGAAAGGAGAGAATGACCCCAAAGTGAAGGCTCAGTTCTGAGAAATCCCCGGACACAGCGGAAGGAAGAGGGCTGGCATCTGTCCAGCAGCCTGGCTGTAGGCTCCTCTTATTTCATGTTTTGCTCCATGACAGGCCACCTGAGAAATGCCTGATTGTTAGCCGAGGTAAGCTGACGTTTAAACAGGCTAGACATGCATACAAGGAAGAATCTGGAAAAAGCAGCACACAGGCACATTTTTCACTGGTCTCTATTTTACTTCCCTTCCCTTCCTTCAAAAAGCTAAGGCTTTGGTTCATCTCGCTCACTGTGCGAGCCCTGGATGAAGTCCATGCTGCCACCCCTGCTTCATAACGCACACCACAGCTTCGACTTGACCTGGGGCGGCTGCCGGCTTTCCATACATGCAGATGGACTATGTTGGTGGAACTCTCTAAATGAACGTAGCTTCATCCACAAGGATTCTGGCACTTGCTTTTCAGAACACGGCCAGGGGACTATGCCTTTTCCTAACTTTTGTTTTGGTTTTATCTGGAAATGCTTTCGCTTTTTTAAAAATTTTTATTTTATTATACTTTTACAATTTATTCACTTTGTATCCTGGCTGTAGTCCCCTTCCTCATCTCTTCCGGTCCCACCCTCACTCCCTCTTGCCCCATCCCCCTACCCTTGTCCACTGAAATGGGAGAGTCCTCCTTCTGTACTATCTGCCCATAGCTTATCAGGTCTCATCAGGGCTACCTGGATCCTCTTTCTCTGTGGCCTGGCAAGGCCGCATCACCAGGGGGAAGTGATCAAAGAGCAGGAAACCAAAACAGCCTCTGCTTCCCTTACTCAGGAACCCATATGGAGACTGAGCTGCCTACCTGAGCTACGTCTGAGCAGGGGACATAGGTCCTCTCCATGCATGGTCCCTGGTCGGTGCATCAGTCTCTGCAGAGCTCCTGGGCTCAGATTTTTTAGCTTTGTTGGTCTCCTGGTGGAGCTCCTGTCCCCTCCTGGCCCTTCTATCTCCTCCTTCTTCCATAAGTCTCCCTGAGCTTTGTCCAAAGTTTGGCTGTGGGTCTCCGCACTTGTTTCCATCCCCTGTTGGGTGGAGCCTTTCCTTTCAAAGGACCCTCTGTAGGAAGCTCCCATCCTGTTTCCTTTCTTCTACTGCTTCTGGTATCTACCCTATTGTCATTCTGAATGAGATTCAAGCATGCTCCCTAGGGTCCTCCTTGTCATTTAGCTTCTTTAGGTCAGCGGATGATTGTAGTATGGTTATCCTGTATTATACGGCTAATATCCAGTTCCAAGTGAGTATATACCACACATGTCTTTCTGGTTCAGGGTTACCTCACTTGGGATGGTCTCTCCTAGTTCCATCCATTTGTCTTGTTTTTAATAGCTTAATAGTATTCCATTATGATTTGGATGCAGCTACAGAAGGCAGGGCACAGGGCGGGTGTCTTGAAAGGCTGGACACAGGTGCTGTCAAGAGCACAAGCACGGGGCAGATGGTGCATTGAAGGTCATGGGTGGGTGCGTGTGTGTGTGAGAGCCTCGAGGAGTGGGGTGCAGGTGTAGGATGGGGTGGGCGTGTGGGTTCAGGTGCCCGGAAGGGCTCAGGTACAGTTGGCAACTGTGGGGTGACTCAGAAGGGAGCTAGATGCGGCTTGCAGGCTAGCCTGACACTGCAGTACTGGTACTGAGGTTGGTCTGGCTCCACCATCTTGGATCTGGGATCCTGTGATTCTCCTTTTCACCTGGAATCCACAGGGTGAGCAGCACAACCATGGCTTGGAGGCTGGGATGCTGTCCCAGGAATCCTGGCACTGCCCTCAGGGGAGCCAGAGGGATCTGATGTTGTCTCCTAGAGCAGGGATCCAGTCACCTGGCCACTCACCGGTTTTGGAGTCTTCATCCTCTGCGTCTCAGGTGCGGCACACACTGGTCGCCGCCATCTTGGATTCCTGGAAATACTGTTACTTCTTATTTAATTAAAGGATGACTACGTATATCAAGAAAATTAAAAATATCATACATGCTAATTCATGAGTTCACTCATTATGGGGTGCTAACACCATCAGAAGCGCTCAGCTGGAATTCTGCTGAAGGCCAGCTGCGGCATGCCAGGTACCGAGGGCATGAGTGGAGTCAGCAAGCAGACTTTTTCTCTGGGAGAGTAAAACTTAATTCTCTGGGGCTGGGGAAAAAGGAGAAACACACACACACACTTGGGATGACGCAAGTCTTCAACAAGTTCCAACTACTTTACATACATACATACATGCACACACACAGACATGGGTGGATGGAGCAAAATTCCATTGAACAAGCTCCAAAAATTTAACATTTATACATATAAATATTTGGTGGATTAAGGACGCTCCAACAAGCAAGCTCCAATAACTTTATTTTTTTCACTTTTTATATTACCTAAGACAGAAATTCTCTATAAGAAAAAAGATTATCTCATAGCAGAAAGTTACATGTTCTTCAAGACAGCCACCACAAAAACATTCTTCAAAACAGATTAAAATCATTACACAAAAGGAAATTACAACACGATTATTGATTATGCATTCTTCTTTTGAAACTCATACCTAACTAAACATGCCCCATCTATCTCTCTCTCTGTAAGTTTATCATAACCCCAAAGCAATAATTCTTTTTTCATTGGTTTACAAAATTTAAGCAAGCCAAGTCTATAGTAACAAGTTTTTCTCTAGGCTTAGCTGGCAACAATTTGTATTTACCAAGAAACAGATCACCTTACATCTTATTTTTGAAATCTTGTTCAGCTAAACTGGTTAATCATCTATTCTCTATTCTACTTATAATACAATTATTTACTCTTTGTTTATTACCCTGTCCTTTTCATGGTGTGTTACCGAAACCTGTGACCATATCTCTAGATCATAAGATCCAGGAACTAAGACCCAAACTAGAATGAAAGTTTTCTTTTATCATTATCTAGTCACAAGCTTATGTTTCTCTTGCTAGTACTATTACGTGTGTAACACGTGAACACTCACTCTGCTTCTTTTCTAACCTATGCAGTCCTCACTACTCTCCAAGGAGGGGCATAGCCTACTCTTAATTCTAATTTTATTATAGCTTTTCTGCAAAACAACCTAAGCCATCTCCTTAAACTTTCTATTTACTACCTGCTATTTACATCAAATCAGAAATTCTGTAAAATCACTAATTCACCTAAACAATATTATGTTATGAAAGTTCATTTTTATATTGATCTGCAGGAAAATTACCCGGTGGAGTGGGTTGTCTCCCAGGAAACAATCACACCAGACTACAGGCAGTGAGGGTCTCTCCACGTCCAATCACACCAAGCCAAATACACGAGGAATGTAGCAATGACAATCATGAGGAGGCACAGCAGCAGCAAGAAGCAATCCAGAGACAAGATCCCCGGGCTGTGCCCCTCTGAAGTCCATCCACCGCAGCAGTGCAAAGCGCTGGACATCTCCAGGAAGCTCACTTGCCCACTGCAGTCCCTCCGGCATGCTAGCAGCCGGAAGTTCATTTAGTGCCCAGTGTAGCGTAGGCTTTTCATGGTCTTATCAACATGCACGCCATGGGAGGAAACGCATGACTGGTCCAATAAATCCAGCCAAACCCCCTAGGTGGGTGCTCACAGGGCCCAGGGCCTGACCTGCTGCCATTATTTCACCAAATGGGCACAGAGCCAACCTGCCCTTTGTACCTCTACACCCACTACGTACTAGTGACACGCTCCGACATCAGAAGCTTCCTCATGCAGAGGGTGGCAGTTAACTCAGAAGCTTGATTACTAAAATGAAAGCTGCTGCTTTCAAAAGACCGAAATAGACAAGACTTGCACATACTGATTTTAGAAGTTTTTGCAAGTAAATAGAAAACAGGTTTGTGAGTGGCAAATCATTAATGTCATTTATAAAACACTTGAAGACTCACAACAAATTAAATTTTGTCCTATGTTCTAATAGATTTTAAGAGCGTAAAGTCACGACCAGATACGCTGAGAAGTAGATTAAGCTGAAAGCCAACAGCCACTTAAAGTGTGTAATTATGATGGAATCTCTTCTGTATGAGCCACACATGTTCACATGTGTGCCACCCCCGCCAGCAGAAATAACATCTATTTGCAAGTATTTCCTGCAAGACGAAATATACCAAAATTTCTCCAAATCCCTGTATTTTTTTTCAAATAGTTACATAAAACAGAATAGAACTATGATGGCCCAGAGAATCAAAACTGCATAAAAAAACTAGTAGAATGGCAATGCCACAAGTAAGATTTATTAGTTATTTGTATTAACAAAACCTCCCATATAAAACATTAACTACTAAATTTATTTGCTGCTCATGCCACGGTATTATAGGGAAAAAATAAAAACCCTGAAGCCAACCAGTTTAGTCTGGAATCATAGACAGACAGCTTCATGCTGTGACTCTGCATGTCACTAGTGGCCCAGAGTGGAAACTGTCAATCATCTCAATGTCAAAAGTATTAACCCCCAAAGGACAATCAAAACACTTTTACAAGAGATGGGATATTTCCTACCATCCATCTTCCATTAGCCAGTAAGAAAATCACCAGTCATACAACATTCAAAAGACTGCACAGGACAAAAGTGGGCTCAAACCTTGAGACTTAAAGACACAGCTATTCCCAACTGCTGCTATAATTAATGAAGTGGGAATTAAATCTAGAGTGTTATAACACTTCCCAGTTATGAAATAAAGTTTGATGATTCATTTCATAGTGAGAGCAAAGTGGGGTGAAACAGACTCTTCCTTGCCAGTATGGGAGTGCAAGTTTTCACAAGTTGTCTAGACGGAACAGGGTAATATTCACCAAAAATCAAATGCATGCTTTTCCCATTTCCTGTGTAGAGATTAGTGCCCTAACATAAGCACTAATCTAATCACAGGTGTGCTGCACACAGGCCCACTTCCCTCGCACTGGTTATGACTGATGTTGCCATGATTAGCTGCCTGCCAGAATTGTTTCTAAACCGCTGCTGAATCACTGCAGAATGAATGTCAAGCACACTGTTGAAGAAGAGTGAAAAATAATGTCAGGGAGGTTTGTAAAACGAGGCACAGGATTCTGTTACACATGTAGTATAGTAGACACAGTGCCACTTGTGAAAATAAGGCTTGTTCCATAGTCACGCAGACATGCACATTTGTTTGGAAGTGTTTGCTGGAAGGATGGCCTGGGAGCTGGAATCAGCTCTGTGTGACAGGGATGCGACTGTGTGGCATTCTGGTCTTCCCCTCATCTGGGTGGCCTCTCTCTAACACCGCCTCTGGATGCAGCCACGCTGGCAGACACACTGTTGCCCTTGTCATTATCCAAGCTTTGGCCAAGCCTCTCCCAACCCTTAGAGTAAAACAATCAAATGAAAAACCTGTTCTTAGAACAAGAATCCAACAAGCAGATAGGTCTCCATGTCTCTACCTGTAGCTCTTCCCTCCATCCTTCTCATCCCCATCCCTGTTCTATCTCTCTCTTTCCCTCTCCCTCCCTCTCTCCCTCTCTCTCCCTCCTTCTCTCTCTCTCTCCCCATCTCCTTCTCCCTCTTTCTCTCCCTCTCCCTTTTCCTCTCTCTCTCCTCTGCATGTAATAGTGTATGTACCAACCATATCAAAACACTGGTGTTTTGAACCCTGAGGCTCCGCTCACCCTTTCTGATTGACATCTGCCTGCCCTCTCACCATTGGCACTTCTTCCCGATGTCCTGACCCTGACGAATATAAGAAAATGGAGTTGTATAGTCTTATCAATCATATCTAGTCTTTATTTTCTCATCTCCCTTTCTGGGAGATGTTTTCCCCCACTGCTACTGTGGAATGCCCTGTTGTCTACACAGCCCCCAAGCAAGTTCTATTTCACTGTTGACACTCACTTGTGTCACTTCCCATTGGGAGCCAACAAACTAGAGACACGAGAAGTGCGTGCAGTCTACCCACAGGCACAGACTCACTTTTTCCGCTCTGCCGTGGTCACAGGCACTTTGCATCTGTGACTGGAGCAAGCAGAGAGCTAGTGGGCAAAGGGCTGATGTCTAAATCAACAGAGCAAGGAGAACTGTGAAATCACCTCTCAGCCAGTCCTGGAGGAGGGTGGGGCAGAGGGAGAAAGGACTTCCTGAAGTCTCATTAGTTTTGACTGTTGCTTTTGTGAAGTTACAGGAGGGAGAGACAACTTCACTGACTTTCTTGAGTGCTGTCAAGCTTGTCTTTAGAGACAGGGTCTCTCATAGCTTAGCAGGTATGCCAGGCTGGTTGGTCAGCTAACCACAAGGAGCAGCCTGTCTCCGTGTCCCCTGACACACACACACACACACACACACACACACACACACACACACACTTGAATTATAAGCACATGCCACCACACCTGGCTTTTTAGAGTGAGTTTCTGCTGGTTACACTTGGGTCCTCATGTTTGCTTACGGCAAGCAGTTCCCTGGCTGTTCTATAACCCTAGCTGCTTTTTTATTTGTTGTTGTTGTTCTTTTTTTAATAATTTGTTTTATGCGCATTGGTGTGAGGATTTCAAATCCTGGAGTTACAAGCAGTTGTGAGCTGCCATGTGGGTGCTGGGAACTGAACCTGGGTTCTTTGGAAGAGCAGAGAGTGCTCTTAACCACTGAGCCATCTCTCCAGCCCCTGTTGTTGTTGTTATAGAGATGCTCTATTAATTTCCATCCAAGTCAAGACGTTCCTTTGTGTCTGTGGATGCATTAATGTTTTTGACCTATTAACTGACTACTGAGAGAAAGCTATTTCTTAAAAATTTATACTTTCTAGTTCATATTTAAATAACTTTCTGGATCAGTTTTATATGTTATTTTATTTCTCTGGAGAATTATCATTTCACCCAGTTTTCATATTTCTTGGCAATATAATCACATTAACTGTTGTCATTTCCTTTGTGTGTTTTCACTGTTTTGTTTGTTTGTTTAATGTATTGTGCTCTTGTGTCTTCATTAAATTACTTCATTGTCCCTGTGTAAGTGACCAGTTCATGTGTGTTAGTTACCATTTCCGGACAGTTAATTAACTGAAGATTTTGTGCTCATTACCAGAATTCTATGGAATTATTTGAATTCTATGGAATTATTGAATTCTATGGAATTATAGTTTGAATAAGGACTCAATTCTATTTCATCTTCCTGCTGTTTTTTCATTAAATATGTGTGTTTAATTTCTCCTGTTCTCTGTATTTGCCCTTAGCCCAATTCAATTTTCCTAGGAAATTTTTCATCCTGTCTTGTGGAATGGCGAGTGCTTTTCCACTGTCCTTTAAACAAGGAGCTGACACTAAGCCAATGTGCTTAAGGAGACCTTCATTGAGGGTGACCACATCTTTTGTCCCATCCCTTTTACAGTCATCAGAAATAAAATATCATTTATTTCAGTGCCCATGACATAACCCTTGAGAGAGATGAGAGGACAAAGATGGTTGCGGAGGTAGGGAGGAGGATGGGTCAGGGAGAAGTTGTCCAGTCAGGTAATCGATTCTGATCAAAACACATATTTACATAATAAAATGCCAAAGGTGTATTAAATCCTTTCCTAATTAAACTTGTTCAATGTGTCCAGATATAACCAAGTTTCTAGTGTGTATTTAATCCTTTTGAAGACACCAAGGACACAATGATGGATGAGGTAGACATCATATATTATTTTATAATATATATATTATATATGTTGTATAATATATTATTATATATTATTTGACATCATATATTATTTTGGAGGAGGGGTCAAAGTCTGCCATATCCCTGGTTTCTGTGTGTTTATTTAAAGTGCTGTGAGCATCAAATGTTTCACTTATTAGTCTACACAGAAGGCTCATTATTCAGCCTCCAATTTAGTTCTTCAGGAACTTTTTCCTCAGTCTTGACAGTCATAAATGCATACTGTGCAAACAAATAGAAAAGCCAATGAGTGCATGATTCACCATGTGTAATGGGAGCATACAATTACAGTGAATTAAATTCTCTTAAGACAGACATGTTGGTAACCATGATTGTTTCCACACAGGAAGAAGACTATCATTGGTACTGAAAAATCAGTGAACCCAAGACTCAGTTCTTCACTAGACAAGATTGGTACATCCTAGAAAAACTAGCCAGGCAGAAGGGGGAAGATTTAAATTTAGAAAACTAGGGATGAAATGGGGAAATCACGAAATCATAACTAATAGTATTAAAATTAACAGAATTATTGGAAAATACCACAACGTTCTAAATGGCAATAACTTGGAAAACCTAGAAGTGAATAAGTATCTAGACACTCATAACCAGTCATAATTGAACACAGATACGAAAACTTAAATATGTGTATGTGAAGCAGTTGTGCTGGCCAGGTCCATCACCTGTCTGCTAGGAAAAGGCCAGTGTGGTTAGATTCTGTTAAATTCTACCAGATACTTGAAAATGAAATTGCCCTATGTGATTGGCTAGCGTTAAAACAAATGTTGGCAAGGATGAAGGGTGAGTACAAAAAGAACGAGCCAATGCACACTGCTGGTGGCAATGTAAATTGGTACAGCCAATATGGAAATTATTTCAGAGCTTTTTTAAAAGCCTAAAAGTAGATCTGCTCTAGGACTAACCTGTAACACCCAGAGGTATGGAAGTCAGTTACCTGCAGAGCAATCTAATTACTCATGCTTATTGCAGAACTGTTCATTACAGCCAATTTATGGACTCAGGAACAGACGAATAAGACAATACAGTTTGTACATACAATTGCGTTTATCCAGCCAAAATAAGAAAAAGAATTATGTCATTTGCAGGAAAATGAACGGAACTGGAAATCACCAAGTTGTGTGAAATAAACCAGACCGGAGAATACAAGTAAGACATTCTGACTGTCATATGTGAAATGTACAGTATAATAGTACACAATGAATATAATATATAAATGTGACATAAAAATAGAAAAGGGGTTGTTTGGGAAAAGGAAGGAGCACACTGGGCAGGGTATGAATGAGGAGGTTAGTAAGGCATGCATACAGTCAGCTGTATGACAGACTTGGACAATGACGTTGTTGTAAGACCTACCCCTTTTGAAAACAAACAATTACTAGTAATGTTTTAATTACTCCAGCTCAAGTCTACTATTGCTCACATCTATACACTTCTGCTAGGATATCCTTTGGCTATTTTCTCTGAGGTGTTTTAAATAGAATTTATGTGGATTTACACATGTCCCAGGAGTCAGCTTACTGGCTGGTGCACAGAGCACCCAGTTGGCCTGTGCTCAGCAGCTCACAAGTTGGGTCAGCTGGTGTTGGGGGATGGAGGTAGACAAGAGCAGGGCAAGAAGCCCCGGCATCCTCCCGAGAAACCAGGAAAATGCAGGGCATTGGTTATAAGTGCGATCAGTAACTATAACTCACCGATAAATTACTGAAAATTCTTTTATCTTAAAGGGTGAAGCTTAACAAGTCAATCATTTCTAGTATTAATCACATTTTTCCTTAAAAAGAGGCAGTTTGTATATTAATATGTTCCTACTGTAAGATATTCTCAGTTCCTTTTTCACTTGCATTTAAACGAAGTCTCAAAAATACATATATAAACATTCACACATAGAGCTCTAGCTACTGAAATACAGCCAGCTCCTTTTTAGACAGAAATGGCTCTCGTTGGATCAGCTGCACCTGCTGTCTTGCATCTATATTTTACTTCAGCACTCTTTGAGCTGCAAGGAAAATGGGAATTTTATCACTGCACTATCAGAGTTGTGTAATCCTGGATGTGGAAGGCAGCTTATATAGCTCCTTGTCTGATAAATTCTTAAAAGATCAGGGTACGAGAAGAAATGTAAATTTGAGCTATCCAATGACTGACGATTGTATTACTTTATAATGCGTTGAGGTTCTGAATAAAGAGAGGAGCTAACTTTAGCTGAATTCTTAAGAAAGAAATGACACTGGCAGTTTCCTAAATTAGCGTAAGCCCGAAAATACACAGCTTCCTTCTTGGATCCGGGCTGTATAAGACTTGCTGAGTTTGGCTGCTGCTCTTCGCTGACACTTGAAGGCTCTTCTCTCACGTGCTGTGTTTACAGGCTTCTCTGAGACAGGTGTGAGATTCATGTTCTGTGTGGTCATCCCCCTGATGCCTCTCTGCTTGCTAAGGGTGAACTTCAATCCATCCTGGCAAAGCAAAGATGTTTCTCAATCTCACAGCGGTGATGCCAGCAGAGCTTGGGCCTCTGGGGCAGTGCTTTCTAACACGCACAAGTGAGGCAATGCCGTATAAAGTGAGTGTGTCTGCTCTCCAGATAGTAAATAATGGCGTTCATCAGAAAACAATCCTGTTTCAGTACAAAGGCATGTGGAAGATTCCATGCAGATACAGCATCTTTACACACCATTTTATGAAGTAATTCATACCCCATAAAACTCACCTTGTTACGGTTCAGTATTTCAGTACATTTAGAGTCATGAAAATCCTCCTGTGCTGGCCAGTTCTATATCAACTTGACACAACCTAGAGTCACCTGAGAGGAGAGAACCTCAGCTGACAAAATGCCCCTACAAGATCAGGCTGTGGGCAAGCCTGTGACTGTGGGTGGTGCCATCCCTGGGCTGGCGGTCTGGGGTCTCTAAGAAATCAGGCTAAGCAAGCCATAAGGAGCAAACCAGAAAGCAGCAACCTCCACGGCCTCTGCATCAGCTCCTGCCTCCAAGTTCCTGCCCTGCTTGAGTTCCTGTCCTGACTTCCTTCAGTTCAGAATATGTAAGTAAAATAAACACTTTGGTCCCTAAGTTGCTTTTGGTTATAGTGTTTCATCACAGCAGTGGTAACTCTAACTGAGACACCTCACACTATCTAACTCTAGAATGTTCTCATCACATAGACCATCACTCTCTATATTATCAGTCTATTCCCAAGCCCAGGCTCCACACCAACACTAAAAAACATCCTGTCTCTGCAGACCCTCCTCTTCCAGGCACTTCACAAATTTTGAATTGGTGACCCAATTTTACCCTTTCAATAAGATGTTATAAAGAATAGAACATCGCATGGGTGTGATTCTCTCCCCTAACATTATTTCATTTTGAAGAGTTGCATGATAAGAAATATAAAATATATACAAGCAATAATGCTAACTCATTTCCCATTAAACTGAATTATCTAGTTTCTTCAGGGTATACATAAGCAATCAAAATCATTAAAAACAAATTAATAATAAATATTAAGCCATAAAACATTCTGTTTAAAGAATATGCTTTTTCCACTGCTGTTGGGACTAGCTGCTGGGAAAAATCAAATTTTTCTACCTGACATGAAGGGAAAGATGCTATGAAGGTATGAAAAACTGCAGTGCAAGGGAAGGTTTGATCCCAGATGGTCATAGAGCAATCAGTGCAGGCTGGGAAGCCTGTTCTTATCCCGGAGGATATGCCTGACCATAGTAAGTAGTGTAGAGTTGAAAAAGCATACTTTAATAATAGAAAGCATGCCCCTGTGTGACTGGAAGAGGGGAGAAACACCTCATTTCCCAGTCTTCATCAACAATGCTGCTCACGTAGTTCACCCAGAGAAAGTTCTTGGTCTCCCTGCCAGAGCCTGTTGATGTGAGCAAGCAAAAGCACTGTGCAAAAGCAAAGCCATTAAAATGCACAAGGGAGCGGTGGAGGCAAGGGTATCCTTGCCCCACTCCAAGTCCGCCCAATCTCTTCTCACCACGCCACTCCTGAGGGAGCTGTCCTCATGGACCTGATACACCAATGCCTTCCTTATGAAGAGAGTCCACCAGCCACAAACACGCCCTTCCTGATAGAGCCCTGTATCCATGTAGAAACACAGCTCTCTCCTCAAAGGTAACAGGAGATGCTTTATCTGGAGCCAAATGTGATTGACCATGACCCAGGTCACAGATTTACCCCCAGGTTCTGTGTTCCAGCATGGAAGCAGTTTCATCAAGATCTTTATAGTAATGAAAAAATAAATAAAT
The DNA here is from genome assembly GCF_907164565.1 of Psammomys obesus. Lineage (NCBI taxonomy): Eukaryota > Metazoa > Chordata > Mammalia > Rodentia > Muridae > Psammomys > Psammomys obesus. The sequence continues at coordinate 8,404,344 of NW_026590699.1, forward strand.
TCATAAATCAAGACACTTTCAAATTCTTTGGTGGATACATTGGGTTAAAGAAAAGCACAAAAAAAAAAAAAAAAAAAAAAAAAAAAAAAACCTCTCACTGGCCTCAGATGCTATCTCACAGCATTCTTAGCTTTTTGGTTGGTTGGAAGCTAGTGGTCTAAATTAAAATATTTCAAAAATTTCAGCTGATTGTCACAAGGATGCTAGATCAGACAGCGGTGGGAAAGAGTGGGTGATAAGGGGATTACCAACATTCAGGGTGGATGTTGCCTGGGTTCCGGGCCTGCAACAGCGCAACCTCCCCGAAATCTTTGGGATTAAAATTAGTAAGCAGCCCTGCGTTCAGGAGGTCCAAAGGTGTCACTCACCCCTCCAACTTCCGTTCACCATTGCGATGCTGAAGTTTGCTACTCAATTTGGAGTCACTGTGGCTGTGGCTTTAGCACATGGTCCCTGAGAGGCAAAGGAGTCACAGTAGACTTGTGTGGGACTTAAATTTGTCCAGTCCAAGATGAGAGTGCTGGGCATCTGGGAAGAGAGACAGCTTCAAGTGTGGTGCTGTTGATAAGCTAGCTACCTGCACTTTCAGCCCCGGAGAGGGCTCTCTGCCATGGAAATGCAGGATGATAAAGTAAAATCACCAACCTTAAAGAACTCTATGCAATGAGTGGTAACAATTATCCTCAAAGGTAGCAGAAAATCTGAAATAGAGGCTTTACAAAAAGCACTGTGAGGCAGAGTTTCATTTTAAGGAATGTGGGCACCGGGCCTGAGTTTTGAAGAATGACACAAAATTTAGATTTTATCAAAGAGAGAGCAGCGAGAGGGGGCGGGAATTACTCATTATTCAATAGACAGAATGGTTTGCAATGTAACAGACAGAAAGTGTCAAGGTCAGACATCCAACTCACTCAGTGAGCTTGGAGCCAAGTAAAGTGTATGTGACTTTAGCTTCTGTCTATGCAGACTAACTCTTCAGGAAGTCCTGCTTAGAAATAAGAATGCCCTTTGTGCTAAGCAGTATATTCTTCTTTCTGGCAGATAAAAGTTTCATCACATCTTCATCAGTGGTCTCTCCCTTGTTTGTTTTTTTTGTTTTTGTTTTTTAACCCATCCTGTAGCCTATGGTGACAGGACATGTACTCAAGAGCTGTGGTCTGCAAAAAAAGGGAACTGGGCTTTCATGGTGCAGCAAAACAGTCTGGACTACAAGGACTTCTCAAACCTAGGAGACAGAGAGGGGGAAGGAAGTAGAGACTTAAAACTCAGAACCAACCAAAGGCAAATGGTTCTTTTCTTGGTTAGATGCACAGAGAGAGGCAGTGATGCTGCTTCTGGACGTTTGGATGGGAGAGAGGTCAAGTGAAGGCACCCACCAAATGTCTGCATACATTGGATTACAGAAGAGCAGGGTTTTCCCACCTCGGGTGCATTGGAATTCATTAAGAAATCACCCCTGTGTATCTTTGGCTCAGAAGAAAACAGTGTGGGTGCCACCCTGTGTGCAGATGAAAAAGGTAAGGGCATAGATGTGCAGGAATTCCACATGCAAAGGACTGTGGGAGTCAGAAGTCTGGCTGTACCCCAGCTGGGTCCTCTGCTCAGGGTCTCAGGATGCTGACGCCAAAGCCTTGGTTGGGCTAGGTTCCACCGCAGAGGCTGGACGGGGGAAGAACAACCACCAAGCTACCGATGTCACTCTAAATGGCTTGAGCATGTGACTGGGGAAACTCCCTTTTTGTTAGCAGTTGAGTAGGGTCCTCACGACTCACAAAGCTCCTTGTTTCTTTGCCAGTGTGTGTGATCTGGGCTAACAAGGAGCTTTAGGTGATGAGACTCACTCAGCGGAGGCTCACCCCACCCTGGGTGCTGGACTGCCATGGAAACAGTGTTGAGTCCTAGGATGGACTGGCAGAGAGTTGTGGAGTTTGGAGGGGGCTCGGTCTGAAGACAACATTCAGTTTGGCCTGAAAAGTTCTCTGTGGATGGGTTTGTTGGTCAGGAGATCGATGGCCCAGCGAATGGGTGAGGGCAGGAAATAATCTGCAGTGAGCTAAAGACAGATGAGAAATGAGGAAGTGGAGACAGTAAGCAACAGGCATCCAGACCCTTAGCAACGACAATAGAGAAAGTATACCTTGAGGGTAAGGTAGAGAATCTGTGGTCATTGTCCTCTCCTTAGGGTCAGTTCAGGTGTTAAGTAAGAATCTGTTGAATAACATTAGCTAAATTGCAGAAAATCAGAACAGATCTCCTTTCTTTGTTCAGGTAAGACAAATGTAAGTGGAATCATGGTTTTTGGGGCTACTGTGCCAGTGTGTACCCTCTTCTATTAATAGAGCTGCGCCTGTCTCCTATAGCCTTGTAAGTAACCCCAATAATCATGCTAAACCGACCTATAGCTGGTTTTTGATGTGTCATTGGTACCCTAGTTGAAGGGGATGAACACTTGTTCACTCTATCTAAAAATGTCACACAACCAGCATTATAGGAAAGGGGAGGAGACCACGAGAGGAAGAAAGAAGAGAAAATGAGAAGAAGCAGGTAGAGAGCAAGAGTTTCACGCAGGGGCTAATAGGAACTCTCTCTCTCTTCTTTTCTCCTCTCCTTACTCACTCTCTCCTTCCACACCTTCCCGACTCCTGCTTGCACCTGCTTTCCTCCAGAGTGAAAGAGGAGCAGCTAGAGGGCCTGGCTTCCCCATTCCAACCTGTCTAACCAGCTCTCTGTCTTGCCCCCAGCCTTCCTGCCTATGAGGTTCAAGCACCCACAGCCGGCAGCTCACCAGGTACCTTTGTTTATTACTCCTGATTCAGGGAGCAAGGGATAGAACAAAACAAATAAAAATCTCCCTACACTCTCAGCAAGTATCTGCTTTTCTTTTCTTTTTTTTTAAAGTTTTACTTATTTATACAGTATTCTGCCTGCATGTGTGCCTACATGCCAGAAGAGGGCACCAGCTCTTATTATAGATGGTTATGAGCCACCAGCTGGTTGCTGGGAATTGAACTCAGGACCTTTGGAAGGGCAGCCAGTGCTCTTAACCTCTGAGCCAGCTCTCTAGCCAGCTTTTCTTTCTTCCAAGGTAAAAAATTACCTAGACAGTCCTAGCTACAATCTCTAAAAACAAAAGAAGCATTGTGAAGTCTGCCAGCTTCTCCCCAGTTTTCTAAAGTAAGCGTGGTGAAGTGGAAGGAGGCTGCTCACAGACCCCAGGTGATAGCACACTGTGGGGCAACGCGAGGAGAAAGACTAACCCTTTCTTGAAAATTACCTTGATTTAGATGGTGATGGCTGCTGCCACCTGCTTTCTGTGTACTCGAATTCCAGGGGAAGCAGGACTATTTTCAGCAGCCTTGATGAATTTGAGCTACCCCCACCCCAACACTGCTTTCAGAGGAACAAATTCACAAGGGCTGTGTGAGCACTGGAGCACCTGTTTTACCTGTAGGCTCCTGTCTTCAGCGCAGTCTTCTGTGACCTACTAAAGACTCTTGAATAGACTTGCCAGTCAGCACCTTTCCTTTTCCAGAAATAACACTGATCCATGGGCACAGTTTAGGTTAAACCGGCTGTCTGTGTTTGCCTCCTTGGCTTCCAAACATTTGTTTGTCCTTCTCCCTGACACGGACGCCCTGGTTTACTTAAGATGTACTTTTAAATTAGACACGTCCCTCACCCATTCTTGCCTTGAGCATTTTGGCCATGATTTAAGCTTGATGGGCTTAAATATTTTTCCTTTGGGGCCAAGACATGACATTGAAATAGTGAAGTGTACCTTTAGCCGTTGGCTCTTTCTTGTCCTCCCCAGCAAGCATCTGGGATTTGCAATTACAAATGCTTCACCCCACCCCCAGGCTTAGTTGAGATGCAGTTGCCAGTCTCTACTGCTACTGGAAAAGTGTAAAGACACTGAAAGGCTTACCTTGGGTTTTGCAGAGCATGAGACAGCAAAGGGATCTGAGGGTGGCTGGGAGGGGAGTGAGGCCTGGGTCCTGAAGGCAGGCTCTGCTGGCTGAGGCTCCCACTCCTTCTGTGCCACCTCTAGGCAAAAAGGCTCAGATGGAAAATAGCACCTGAGAACTTAAGGAGGCAGAATGTGGGTCACCACATACTGTAGCAGACTCCCGCTCCCAGGCTCCTGTGAGCCAGAAAGATGTGTGGCTGGGAGGAGGTGTGCACATAGCTGAGGGGGAAACTCCCAGCATCTCTCTGGGTAGAACTCATCCTAGCCACATTAATAAAAGCTGCGCCATTTTATAATTTTCATGCCTCGGATTCAACTGTGTCATGTATGCACATACGCATCCAGGACTGTGAGCGCACACTGATGCTTCAGGCTACCGGAAGGGACCGTGGAGTAGGCATCTCTATCTGGCTGGAAACGTAAAAGCCTGTACAATGACTTCATAAAGTGGTGACAGTGAGTAGTGAGCCATGTTTTCCTCATGGCTGTAATGCATGCCATTTCATAGCTCCAACTGTTTACAAGTTACAAACAAATGAGTATCAGCTAGACAATCTTCCTTCAGCATTCTGGAATATGTAAACCTTAGCTTCATGGCCATTTACATTTTATCAGCAGTCTCTTCAGCAGAGAAGGCGTGCACATCATGTGATATAAAGGCAGGCTACAGCAGCAGCTCATGCAAGACATACAATCAGTAAGAAAATGCGATTTGGTACAGCAAATAAGAAAGCAAAAAATCAATAATACAATGAGATTACCGCCTATTCCAGAAACAAGGGCAACGATAGATTTTTAAAGTCATTTTCAAGTGTGACAGTTCGTACCTAAACTTCAGCACACAGGAAGGGAAGGCAGGAGGATGGCCGACATGAAGGCCAGCATGGGCTGCAGAGGGAGGCATGTCTCAGACATCAGGCATGAGAAGTAGCCAAGACTGAGGATGGAACTCAACGGTAGATGTTCCCTGCCCTAGATTGCATGTGGTAGGTAGGTACGTACGTACATACATACATAGACAGAGAAAGACAGACGGACAGATGACAGCCATCTGCCATTGCTCTTTTGGCAATGTGACTGGCAACCTAAACCAGACCTCTAACCAAGTGACCAAGCTTTAGAATTACCTTAAATTCTGTTTTCATGTGGTTAGAACAGCTAAGTTGAGGGAAGGCAGATAAATGGCCTCGTGTGTCATAAAAAGACCCATGGAATCAGCATCTCTTAGAGGAGGGAAGAGTGGGGCCACGGTGTGGGGGCAGGGGAGCTGCTGTGTCCCCACGTCACACCTATGTGCAGCCTCTACATGTGCCAGCGAGCATGGGATTGCCATTGACGTTCTGCATGACACATCCCCACGAGGTTACAGATCCTAATGGAGTGTACACAGGTGGAGGCTTACGGAGTTTTCACACCTGCCTCTTGCCTCCTGTCTGCTTGTGAGTTCCACAGACAGCAATGAACTGAAGAGCAGGAACCCATTTTCTTTGCATTTTAAAGGAAGAGTTACAGTATCTCTGATTCTATTGCTGGCCTTGAGAAGTTCATTATCTCCTGTCAGGTCTCTAGACACAGGTAAGATGTTACAAATGGTGGCAAATGTCGTCCTTTTTTTTTTTTTTCTGATGTTTTCTGAAGAGGCAAATCTCTTAGAAGCAGAGCAGGTTTCTCTCAATACCCCATACCCAACCCACTTGCTAGTTAAAATGCTTTCCATTGCCGAGCTGACAGCACCATCCCAATGGTAACATAGTAAAATCTTCCTGCCTACTCTTCTTCAGAGTTCCCTGAGCCCAAGGGGAAGGAATTGAGACACATCATTTAGGAATGAGTATTGCAAGGTCTCTCACTTTCTGTACATTGTCCAGTTATGGGTCTCTGTAACTGTTCCCATCTACTGCAGAAGAAAGCTTCTTCTGATGGTGGCTGAGCAGGACACTGGTCAATGTGTTTAGCAGGATGTTTTAGGAGGTGTCTTATTGCTGTGTTCCTTTAGCAGAAAATACCATTTTGCTTTCTTCATCTCATGGAGGGAGCCTTAAATCCAGTCAGCAGTGGTTGGCTACTGTTTAAACTGATCTAAAGGCAGTCTTGGTGACAGTGCCTGTCCCTAATGAAGTGAGAGCCATAGAGGCCAACTCAGCTGTGCCGTTTCTCAGTCCTGGGAGGAACATTTTGAGGTCCTCACAGCTGCAGCTTCCTGCACACCCAGCAATCTGACTGGGCTGCAGAAAAAAGCAGGTGTAGCCCAGGCTGGCCTCAACTTCATGATCCTCTTGCCTTCTGCCTCTTTCAGCAAATCCTTCTGGCATGTGTCTCTACAACAGGCTGTTTGACCCACTCAAGCAAATAGGGTTAAATTGGATTGCTTTTCTACAGTGGAATTAGGAAGATTGCCTGGAGTCCAGCAGGTCCATTAGTGTTTCTTGGTGCTATCTAGTCCTGTTACTGAATTCACTGGGAAAGTGAAACAATTCTGGGAGGATGACAAAGAGCCCAGACCCTTCAGCACTGGAGGTGTGGGCCATTCCTCCACAAAAAGGACCAAGACCTGCTGAGGTGCCTGCTAAGAGTGGAAGAAATGAAGAATGGGAAATAAAATAAGGCAGTTATAAAATACCAGCTTAGCTCGTGTGACCAGTTTGCAGAAATGTGGATTATAATTGACATGAGTGTGTCTGTCATAAGTTGTTAAGAATGTTTGTGCACCTGTGCACATCCACTAGGCAAATATTTGTGTTTTCTTTCCTCTATTTCTTTATTATAAGAACCTGACATCATAATATCAGTAAGTATCATATTTAAGCTATGAGACTCTAGAAGAATGGCCCTCAAGGGACAGTGCCACTTCTCTAAGACGTATAATATGTCTGTGGTTGAACATGAGATTGTTGAATTTGTGGCTGTATGCGGGATATAATTATAACCTGGTCATTGTTTCTTTTGGAAATTAAACACCGTATATAGAGAAGTGACTGTGTGTCAAGGTAACAAGGGGTGAACTTGCCATGACTAATCTTGGTTGTGAACACAAATACATCTGGAATTACCTAAAACCCAAGCAGATGTGCGCACCTCTGAAGGACTTCCTTGATCAGATCACTGGAGGTCAGAAGACCCACCCTGAATCTGAGCCACACGTTCAGGTAGCAACATCCTTAAAAGGACTGGGAGGAAGGAAGTTTTTGCTTTTTACCTGATGGCCCTGGCTCTTTTTGGCAAGTTAACCTATCCTGTTGAGGAAGTATTCCTTCCCTGTTACTACGAATCTACTTCTTTGGGATTCCTACACAGACAAAATCTCAGCACAGATCATCCTGGCCTTTCCTCATGACTGTCGACTGCCCGTAATAAATCCACCTTTAAAACAGAGAAGCATGACTAAAACAGAATGCCTGTGAGAGGAAGGGTTTGGAGGAAAGTCCTAGCCTTTGTCTAAAGAGAGCACAAGCTGAGAAATCCTGACTCCAAATCATCTGATATCAACTAGAATTACCAGAACAACATGGGAACCACATCAAGCCAGAGTTAAAATCCCCAATCAGTTAATCCGTCAGAACACAGTCCAAGCCTGTGAGAATTCTGAGTGGCTATAAGAAAACAAAACAAGAGGCTTGTGGCCTCAGTTTCTTCAGAACATGAAATTGCTCTTGGAATGTTTTTCAGCTGTTTACAGGTGTAGATAACAGGACTGAGTTTACATCATATTCTTCATTACAACTGGCTATTATCATTTGTGTCTGTGTCTCTATGGAAAAACGTTTTTGCCATGTATGGCTTGTCCTTGTGATTGGAAACTATACTCAGGTGACTCTTATCCCACAGAGCATGAATTGTCTGAATAAAGTTGACTACTGCATGAGAATAAAAGCAGGAAGTCTGTTTTTTTTGCTACTCATATGACTTGGAAGTGTGAGCAATCTCTAAAACATAGTCACAAACATTCACATATGCAGAGTTGTCACAGTTAATGTCAACTTGACACACCTGGGAAGAGAGATCTTCAGTGAGAAATGCCTCCATCTGGGCATGTTGATGGAGCATTTTCTTCATTGATGATTGACGTAGAAGGACCTGGCCCACTGTCGGTCCAGGTGCTTCCCTGGGCAGCCTAGACTGCAAATGTAGCTTAGTCAGGCAGTGAGAAACAAGCCATTAAGCCCCAGGGCAGCCACTGATCATTTATTAAGGTGGAACCATTGTACTATCTTATTCTAATCCTCACTGTTGCTGAAACCCAGCATGGCCTTAGACCACAGCATCTTGGGAATTGACTCCCCAGTTGGGAAGCTACTGGCTTCCCACTCTGTGAAATGAAGGGGGGCTTGTTATCAATCTTATTATCATTGGCTCAACTGTAAGAGAAAAAAGTATACTGTATAACACATTTTTCCTTTATAAAATTCTCCCATGAAGTGTTGATGCTTGTTTGAGAATTTGAATACTTTACTAACTTATTTATGATTTATGTTAACAGAATATATTAATATAGATTATTTAGCTCTTAAAATTAATTTACTACAATTATATTTATAGAGCAAGTTTACATTGTTCCTGAGAAATGGTTTCTCCACACTGACAGGAACTCTGTGAATTACAGCCATCTAACAATAAACACAAATGTCGTTTTTTTAAAGGACACATTTTTGTCCAGCATTTGCTTCTAAAAAATTTCATCTCAGTAATTAAGTCTAGCTCCCAATTACACTGTCTTTTAGTACTCAGCTTTCATCTGAGAACAATTCAACCCAGATTCCCTGAACACATGGAGATGCAGCTGTTCCAGGAAAATGAGAATGAGCCCTAGAAACTTCTGACATTCTTCTGTGTCCTGGGTCTAGTGACGAAACTACAGGACTGAAGTGACCTTCTGGTGTAGGGTCCTGAAAAGAGCAGAGAATGGGTGATAAACACTTTCTCAGGAATGGAGGGGTGCAGTAAAAACTGACTGCTGGGCCTGAGGTCTCTGTGTGGGGAACAGTGGCGGCTGGAAGCCGCCTTGCCGGAGCTGCTGGGTGACCTCACAGAGGAAGGACCACCTCCTTGCTTAGAGTGCACATGTGTGGGAATGTGGCAGACTCACTTCATCGTGTTCTCGTGTTGCTGTCATAGGCACTAAAACGCGATGCCTTGAATGCTCCCTATCATTTGGCAGTGATCCAGATAAAAAGTCACTTTTCACAAAGACAAGTGTTTCAAGGTTGTAAGTACCCCATCTGTGGATCTTGAGTCTGAAGCCAGAGAGCCATGGTTTGTGCTTTGTGTTTCTCTGTGGTTGCTCATTAAGTGTTTTGTTAGCCACGTTAGTGCTTGAGGCCTACACAGATGTGCGGTCTGGCTTCTGTAGCTCACGAAACCACCTCAGGGGTTGTTGTTGTTGTCAGGCCTGGTCACTCTGGCGTGTGTGCTGTCACAGGCTTGGTCACTCTGGCCTCAGAGTTAGAATGGCAATGTGTGTCTTCACCCTGAGGTAGCATGAGTGGGCGCGGTGAAGCCATGGGCCCTCTCTTCCCTGTGAATACCAGTGCTCAACCCTAGGGGAGCATTATCAGCCAATGGGAAGCTCTCTTCCAGAGGCCCTGTCCTGAGATCAGCTGGGCTCTCTCAGGTCACACTTGTCCTAGCACTGCACAAGAGGACACTCCTCTCTGCCACACCAGCACCTGGCCCTAAGGAATCCATGGTGCCATCTACATGCACAGTTTTGGAAAAGTTCCAGGAAGCTGTGCCCTCTTGGATACTTCTTACCTAGAGCAACTGTCCTCGGCTTCCAAGATCTGCCCCATTTCTAAGTCATCCCAGAGACTGTGGAGCTCCGGGCTCTCACGAGTGTGTATGTCACCCACTCCAGCTCACAGGCCACACACCAGAGCGGTGACACGCTGAGTCTGATGTCCTGACCTTCGGCACAGAGAACTTGCTTGCTCCAAGTGTGGGCCCAGGACCCATCTCCCAGGGCCTGGCTAGGAAAGCGGACTCCTAGGCACACTCTCAGATTGTCAAGATTTTTCACACTAACCTTCTTGTCCCAGCCTGCTTTCTGTTGCTGTGATCAACATTATGACCAAAACCAACTCAGGTGAAGAAAGGGTTCATTTGGTTTACAGGCTAGAGTCCATCATCACAGGAAGCCAAGGCAGGAGTTCAAAGCAGGAACCACAAACCTCCACAAAGGTACATGGCCTCCCGTAACAGAGCCTATTGACGACAAAGTGTTCACACATGAGAAACACCCTCACGGAAGCCACCACAATGTGGGTGGAAGGTGCTAAAACATGTGTACAGCAGTGCATATCAATTACACTGTTTAAAAAGTTGTACTTCAGAATTAAAGGCTAGCCTGAACAGATCACGTGATTCTGTTTCACTCATGCGCCTGGCTCTCAGCCAGGCCTCACAGGAGTGAGGGATGTTATGGGTTGTGACCACGTGTAAACAGTGCTTTCTCTGTTTTGAACACAAAGGCACAGGGTGTAATCCCATGTACCACATGATTGAGAGGGGAGAGGTCATGAATCTGCAGTCGGTGGCCTTCTAGAGGAAAGCAATCAACGTAAAGCCAAAGGAAAGATGATGTTTTGGTGACTAGAGAAGTCCCACTGAGGCACTTAGAAGGATGCAAACCCAGAAACTAGATTTGTTTCATCAATGCGTTGCATGAAATTGCAGTGCTGGATATGAAGGCATGCAGCTCTAAAACAAAATCATGGTGGCGTTTTCTTATAATTCTGCAAATAGCTGCCCTGCAACAGGCCACTGAGTTCAGCACGAAATAGACTCTAAGCTCGCTTATAAAGGAAAGCAAATATTTTGCTGTAAAGATAAATCACAGAAGTAGGCAAATTGGACACATGAGTACATGTGTCACTTTATTTTTATAATCTTTGCTGTGGGTCTGTTTCATTGGTGCGCAGCCATCACCCGGGCTGTTGGGTTTTTTAGGACATTCTCATAGATGTCCCTCACGTGCACACATCCTGTTGTTCCCCTTCTCTCCCCTCCTCACATCCCATCAGTCCACTTTGTCCCTAGACAGCTTAAGTCTGCTTTCATGTCGTATCTACCTAAGTGACGTTGTGTTTCTAGATGAAATATGGGATCCACAGATGAGGAAGAGTGCGCTGTTTGTCTCTCCGAGTCTGACTTCCTTCACTCAGTAGCACAATTTCATTCTCCTTCATGCCTGAATAAAACTCCGTTGTGTGACTTGATGTATCTTCTCCTCTGTGGTGGGACTGACTCCATGGTTTAGCTACAGCGGTCAGTGCTACAGTAAATACAACCTCCCTGTGGGAAATGACTCCACAGTCCTTGGGTCGGGCTGGTGGCTAATAGCACTTGCTGCTCTTACAGAGGACCCTTTGTTCAGTTGCATAAGAAAACCAACAATGACCTGCAATTCCAGTTGCAGAAGATTCCTTTTTCTAATTTTATTAATTACACTTTATTCACTTTGTATCCCCCCCATAAGTCCCCCTCCTCCCCTCCTAGTCCCACCCTCCCTCTCCCTTCTTCACGCATGCCCCTCCCCAAGTCCACTGATAGGGGAGGTCCTCCTCTCCTTCCTTCTGATCTTAGTCTATCAGATCACATCAGGAGTGGCTGCATTGTCATCTTCTGTGGCCTGGTAAGGCTGCTCCCCCTTCAGGGGGAGGTGATCAAAGAGCAGGACAATCAGATTATGTCAGAGGAAATCCCTCTTCCCATTACTATGTAACCCTCTTGGACACTAAACTGCCATGGACTACATCTGTGCAGGGGTTCTAGGTTCTCTCCAAGCCTGGTACTTGGTTGGAGTATGAGTCTCTGGGAAGACCCCTGTGTTCAAATTTTCTGGTTCTGTTGCTCTCCTTGTGGAGTTCCTGTCCTCTTCGGATCTTACTATTTCCCACTTCTTACATAAGATTCCATTCACTCTGCCCAACAGTTGGCCATAAGTCTCAGTGTCTGCTTTGATAGTCTGCAGGGCAGAGCCTTTCAGAGGCCCTCTGTGGTAGGTTCCTAGGTTGTTTCCTGTTTTCTTCTTCTTCTGATGTCCATCCTCTTTGCCTTTTGGGATGGGGATTGAGCATTTTAGTCAGGGTCCTCTCTCTTGATTAGTTTCTTTAGATGTACAGATTTTAGTAGGTTTATCCTATTTATATGTCTATATGAGTGAGTATACACCGTATTTTTGACCTCTGTGAGTACCAAACACACATGGAGACACACATATATTCAAGCAAAACACTGATATGCATAAAGGAAAGACAAATAAGTCTTTTTTTTTTCTTCTGGCACTTCAGGTAATTATCCAAGAGTGGTATTTCTGGATCATATGGCAAATCTATTTGTGGATTAAAGCATTATATACATCATTATAAAATAAAGACTGCAAATAAAAATATTACACATCAAAATTAAGCATACTTAAAGGCTATATAGCTCAATGAACACCTTTTTCTTTCTCTTTCTTTCTTTCTTTCTTTCTGTTTGCTTTTTGCTTCTGTTCAGGGGGCAGCTATTTTGTTTTGCTTTGATTTTTGAGACAGGGTTTCTCTGTATACACCTGGTGGTCTTGGAACTTGCTCTATTTACTAGGCTGGTTTTGAACCCAGAGGTCCACCTGCCTCTGCCTCCTGAGTGTTGGAATTAAAGGCATGAGCCACTACCACCTGACAATGAATCTCTATACAGTTAAAATAAGCAATCACAACAAAAGCTTAGTTAAATTAAAGCTCACTCTCATTAAATTTCAAACTTTCACTATCAAAACATTTTATGTGTTTATTCAACCTTCCAAAAATCTACGGTAAAATGGCACTAAAAACAAGAACAAAAACAAAAATAAAAAACTAGCTTTATGTCCTCTTCCATAACTCTTGTCCATTACCTAACTTCAGCCCTTCCTCATCCTTTTTATGAGAATGTACATTATTCTAAATGGAAATTGTTCTCTTAATGTATGTTTGTTTACATATATACTTATATTATTGGCCAAATTCAGCATATTAAAGGTAACATGTTTTTTTTTTCTTTATGAGATTGTATGTCCTCATTTAATATTATATGTTAAAATTTGGTCTATTTTCCTGCATTTTAAAATTTTTCTTTTTTATATTAAAAAAAACTCATTTCATTTCATCATTTCATCCCTGAGCTGCCATGGGCTACATCTGTGCAGGGGTTCAAAATTATCTCCATGCATGGTCCTTGGTTGGAGTATCAGTCTCAGAAAAGACCCCTAGGCCCAGATTTTTTGGTTCTGTTGCTCCTGTCCCCTCCAGATCTTTCTATATCCCTCTTCTTTCATAAGATTCCCCGCACTCTGCCCAAAGTTTGGCTATGAGCCTCAGCATCTGCTTTGATACACTGCTGGGTAGAGTCTTTCAGAGGCCCTCTGTGGTAGGCTCCTGTCCTGTTTCTTGTTTTCTCCTTCTTCCAATGTCTGTCCCATTTACCTTTCTGAGTAAGGACTGATCATCTTACCCAGGGTCCTCCTTCTAGCTCAGCTTCTTTAGGTGTACAGATTTTTGTAGGTTTTATCCTATATTATATGTCTAATATCCACTTATAAATGAGTATATACCATATGTGTCTTTCTCCTTCTGGGATACCTCACTCAGGATGATCTTTTCTAGATCCTACCATTTGCCTGCAAATTTCATGATTTTCTTGTTTTTAATTGCTGAGTAATATTAAATTGTGTAAATGTACTACAATTTCTGTATCCATTCCTCAGTGGAGGGACATCTGGGTTGTTGCTAGGTTCTTGCTCTTATGAGTAAAGCTGCTACAAACATGGTTGAACAATGTCCTTACGTACTTGAGCATATTTTGGATATATGCCTAGGAGTGGTATAGCTGGATCTTGAGGAAGCACTACTCCTAATTGTCTGAGAAAGTGCCAGATTGAGTTCCAAAGTAGTTGTACAAGTTTACATTCCCACCAGCAATGGAGGAGGGTTTCCCTTTGTCCACACCTTCTCCAGCATGTGTTGTCATTTGAGTTTTTGATCTTAGCCATTCCGATGGGTGTAAGGTGAAATCTCAGGATCGTTTTGATTTGCATTTCCCTAAAGACTAAGGATGTTGAGCATTTCTTTCAGTGTTTCTCTGCCATTTGATATTCCTCTACAGAGAATTCTCTGCTTAGCTCTGTACCCCAGTTTTAATTGGATTACTTGATTTGTTGCTTTTTAACTTCTTGAATTCTTTATATATTCTGGATATTAACCATCTGTCAGATATAGGGTTGGTGAAGATCCTTTCCCAATCTGTAGGCTGTCATTTTGTTCTGAGGACAGTGTCCTTTTCTTTATAGAAGCCCTTCAGTTTCATGAGATCCCATTTATTGATTGTTGCTCTTAGAGCCTGTGCTGTTGGTGTTCTGTTCAGGAAGTTGTCTCCTGTACAAATGAGTTCAAGGCTCTTCCCCCTTTTTCTTCTATCAGATTTAGTGCATATTTTTAACTTCATTTTTTTCCTTAGAGATAAGTAGTATTCCATTTTATATATACACACCAAATCTCCATTATCTGTTTGTTTGTTGCTGGACAACTAGGCTGATTCCAGTCCTTGTCTGTAGTAAATAATGCTGATATCTCTTTGGTAGGACATGGAGTTCTGTGGGTTTATGCTCGGGAGTGTCCTCAGCCTTTGCAGCTTTGGTTTTGTTTTCATAATGAAATTTTAGCTGGAGTGAGATGGAACTTCAGTGTAGCTTTAATTTAAAATTATTCAGTTTTCTTAGTTACCTTTCAATTGCTGTGATAAAGCACCTTGACCAAGGCAACTTATAGAAGGAAGGGCTTATTTGGGCTTACAGTTCTAGAGGTTGAGAGTCCATGACCATCAAAGAAGAGAAACATGGCAGCAGACAGTCCAGGCTGCTGTAGCAGCAGCTGGGGGCACATTTCTTTAACCACAAACAAGAAGCAGAAAGCACAAACTCAAAATGGTGTGAGACCTTAAGTTCTCAAAACATTGAACAGACACCCTTCCCCCAGCAGGCCACACCTCCTAGGCCCTGCAAATAGGACCACCAACCGGAGGCCCAGTATTCAAACACTTGAGAAAAATGGAGACTATCCCATTCAAACCACCTCTCCTAGTGATGTTGGATATTTTTCCTATGTTTATTGAGCACCTTCATAAGGCTATCATTATCTGAGGTGTGTTCTCCCTATTTTCTATAATGCCTTTAGCATGAAGGGATAGCAGGTTTTGTCTGCAGCTGTTTAGATGATCACACGATTTCTATCTTTGAATCTTTGTGATACACTTCATTTATGTTGAACCATCTTTGCATCCCTAGAACAGAGCCACTTTAGTCATGCAGAACATTGTTTTTGTTGTCGTCGTTAGAATTAAGCGTGCAAGAATCTTACGAAGAATATTTGTATCAATTTTCATCAGTTGGTCTGGCTGTCATTGTCTTTTCGTGTGCTTGTCTTTATTTAGTACACACACTAGGATAACAGGAGCCTTTAGAAAAAAAATCAGTTTGGTAACATTCCTTTTCTGTCACTGTGTTGCAATAGTTTGGGCATCAGCTTATCTATGTCGTTAGTTCTGTGAAAGTTTGGTTGAGCTCTGTCCTGAGTGCATCTGCCCTGGACTCTGTTTGGTAGGGAGATTTTTTTTTATTACTATTTCACTCTCATTGTTCATATAGATATGCTTATGCTGTTTTCATCTTCTTCACTTAATCTTGGCAGGACAGGTGTCTAAAAATTAATCTGCTTCTTTTTAATCATCCACAGTGTTGAAATATAATTTTTAATGTATGTTCGAATGAAGTTCTGAATTTCATTGAAATCGGCTGTAGTGCTTCATTTCCTTTTGTATTAGATTTTATCACTTGTATGTCCCCCCCCCCCCCCCACCTCGGCAATAGTTAAGCTAAAGGTTTGTCAGTCTTCAGCTTGTAATTTTATAAAGTGTCAGCTTGTCTCACCGACGCTTTGTACTTTGAGTTCTGCTTCAATCTGCATTCTTTATCTCTAGCTACTGATTTGGGGTTTTGTTTCTTGTTTTTCCAAAGCTCTAGAGTATACCATTAAATTGTTTAAGCGTGATCTTCCCAATTTTAAAACGTAGGTACTTAAAGCTGTAAAGTTCTATCTTACAGATCTTTCATTGTACCCAAGGGGCTTTGGGATGCTGTGTTTTCCTTTTCATTGAATTCTAAGAATTTTTAATTTTTAATTTTCATTTCCTTAATGGCCCCTTCATTAGAAATTTAGAGGCTATTCCGTGGACTGCTGAAAAGATGGTATAGTCCACAATAGTTGATGGAACATGAGACATTTTGAAGTCATTCATACTTACAAAGAGATGCTGAACGCTGCACACATAGATGAATTGTGTTAGTTTGCTTTGCACATCACTGGGATTAAACACCTGACAAATGCAACTTAAGGAAGGAAGGGCCGATCCTGCCTGTGGTTTGAGAAATGCCGTGCAGACAACTGCAGTGTTTCTGACTGTCTCAATCTTAAGCTTCTGCTGTGAGCCACATTTGTTTCTATGCCTTTCCAGCCATGATGAACCAGACCAAGAGCCAAATTAAAGCCCTTTAAGGACACAGCAATGCAGGAAGTAAGGATGGGAAAATGACCAAGTGCTATGGGCTGTGTGGATGGGGTCTAGGGATAAGTCTTTCCAGGAAGCTTAGAGAAGCCCAGAGTGGTTCTGTTTCTTTTCTTTAGGGTCAGGCACTCAGGCCCCAGAAGCTGTCATCAGAGCCTTCTGGATTTGGGTTCACTGTGCGGCACAGCTCTGGGGCCTGGGAACACACATCCTGGGCTGAGCCACTACCTCTGCACTCACTCTGGAGCTCAGTTCTTTAAGACACAAGGCTCGTTTCCTGGGCTGAGTTGCTCAGGAATAAACAGAAGTGGCCTTTCATTCTGCTCAGCTGAATTGTTTCTACAGCAATTACTTAAGAGGGGGATAAATTCCCTTCCTGTGCACCATAGTGGTCAGTAAGATGAGTCATAAAATTGGATGTAAAAGGCATGCAATTTTATTTCTCCTGCTACCACAGCTTCCTCTAAAATGTCCTCATAGTAAACTGCACTCTCTAATTTGCTAAGTGCTGTAGGAAGGCATTTTAGTAAGTCGTGGCCTGTTAGCTGACCAGAGAACCAGTTCAATTTTCAAAATCTGAAATATTTCAATAATGCTATTAAGACTGGTTTTAGCCCCCTTGGTAGTATATCTGTGGGTTATGGGCCACCCTGTTCAAAGTCCTTACTGAGGCTCAAGGGCCTTTCTTCACTGTGCACTTCGGTAAGCCAAAATGCCACGCATTTCTAACGCACAATTGCACAAGGCCAATGGATCCATTCCCAAATGAGGGGATGAGAGGGCCAGACAAAGCTAGGCCCACCAGGGAAAACGCCAAACCTGGAACTCATGACGCAGTCACCTGAGCTTTGATGGGACTGAGCCATCTTTCCCCCGAGGCCTTGCCACCCGCAGTACTTGTGGCTTCCGCTTGGGCAGCCCCACCTGGCACCCGGAGCTGCTGTGCTCAGCGGCTATCCAACCTCCCTGCGGCGTCCAGTCCCCTGGGCTCCAGCGCTTCAGGCTCTACCTTCACGTTTCCTCAGTGTCGCCACGTACGGAATCCAACTCCAACAGCTTTTGCCCAATCTTTACGCTTAAAACCTCGGCACAACCCTTCATCGCTCTTATATTCTGCATGTGTGCAAAAATCAGCGTCCCGCGTACAAACCCAGGTTGCAGGGTCAGTTTCAGTTGCCGCAGTTCTTTTTCCACCAGTCAGCAGAGCTTCGGCAGCCTTTGAGAGCCGGTGGCTGAACTTGAAGAAATGTATCCTGCGGCAGCCCCTGTGGGCAGGACATTCTTTCCCTAGCACTCTGTTTAAGCACGGTATTTCCAACTATTCTTCTCTCAAAGAATTTCTGATTTTCCACCCTAGATTCTTCTGTGGATAACGCTCTGCCCTCACTCCTATTGCCCCCTAGCAAAGGGCCTCATTTCTCTTTACTATCACTAATCTCTTTATCAGCTACAGCAGCACAGCCGGGCACAGAGGCACACACCTGTGATCCAGGCGCTAGGGGAGGCAGAGGCAGGTGGATCTCTGTGAGTTTGAGGCCAGCCTAGTTTACAAAGCGGGTCCAGAACAGCCAGCGGCCTGGTGTGTATCCACTGTGGTGGTTTTGGTCAATGCGACACAAGCTGGGGTCATCTTGGAAGAGAGCAGAGGAAACGCCCCCGTTAGGGTGGACTGTGGGTGTGTCTCTGGGACATTTTCTTGATTAGTAGTGGGGGTTCAGCTTTGTAGGGGTGGGAAAACAGCAGATCAGTCTCTACATCAATGAACCTCACATCTCACACAAAACGTTAACTGACAGTGAGTAACAGAACCTCGCAGAAGTAAGACTATTTAAAAACACACCGAGAACATCTTTGCTACTGTCCTACACAAATAATTCTTGAATATAAAGTCAAAAACAAACACTAGGAAATAAATCAATTTGAAATTAAAACTTTTGTTTGCGAAAGGCATGATCTTTGCAAACTTCAGTGGAACTTTAAATACAATAAAGGATTTGTGTGTGAACCACTGAGAATCTTTAATAAGCTCAGCGGTAATAAAACAACTCAGCGTGAAGTGAGGAAGTGCTTGAGCAGGCACAAATCTGATGGACACGTCATCATATCCACGGCTTAGTGTTCTTAGCCATAAAGTAAATGCCGAATAAAGCCACACAGCTAGAGATGGGATCTTAAGTGAGTGTTTAAATGAGTGAATAAGTGACATTGAGGGCCAGCGGAAAAACAGAGAGAGTTGTAGGGGCACGAGATGAAAAGTTCCCCCAACTCTACTGTCTGGTTGAAATTGTTCTTTACCTGAGAATCAATAATTCCAGTTCAGTTAACATTCGCTGTGAACACTGCCAACACAGAGGCAATATTTATTTTGTACAGAAATTAACAACATTTATAAAATGTTTTCCCCAAAGGACTTTGTTGATCCACACTTAAGAGTTCATCAGTTTCCCAGCTGCAAAGCAGATTGACTAACTGCTATCACTCCAAATGTACGGAAAAGTTGTGTGGTCACTGGGCCCGTTTCTAGCTCCCATCAGCATGATGTGACCGCAGAGAGGCCACCTGGACCAGGCAGCACTGTATCTGTTTCCTGTGGTGCTGAGGCTGGAATTCCTGGCTTGTTCAGAATAAGAATGCCCTCCACACTCCCTGGAGGTCAGCTCCCAGCATCTGAGGCCCCAGCTCTCTCCAGGTGGCGGCCCCCGAGTGCATGAATTTGTACAAATCTACTCTGCACACTTGAACAATAAATTTTCTAGTCTATAAATAATAGCCAACCTTTTAGAAAAACTGTTAGACCACAGTGTGGAGATGTAGGCACAAGATCTCTGTTCCTTGAAAGTCTCTGGACTGTGGCTTTCTTAAACAAACAACAACAAAAAAAATTTGCTTGATATTCTCTTCGCGATACACAAAATAATTCGAGTTTTCAATCTTTTCAAGTTATTGTTATTTTCCTGGCAACAAGATTATTCAATCTATCACTTGAGGCTGACTGTGAGAATCTGACATCTGCCCCTGAACCAGTTTGCCCCACAAACACAACCAGATTGGGATAAACCTTTAGTGAGTCCATCCTTTCATAATGATGGTAGACATTTAGTCTGTGGTGTAAATGGCTTTTGAAAATGTGATAACCAGCCTTATGTCTGGTTTTTCTCAAAATTAAATATTCTGATCCTTACAGCAACACACACTGCTTTGTAGCAAGAACTGCCCCGAGTTCTGTGCTCCTCGGGGAGAAACAGAACAGGGATAGATTAAGGGCCGGGGAACATCTGGGCCCTGGCTGCCTGGAAGCCAGACACTGATTTGAATGTGATACCACAGTGAGGCCCCAGGTTAAATACTGCTGAGTCACTTCTAACTATATGAGTCACTTGTAACTATATTTCCATGTATCCTGAAGTGTTCATTGGAATACACACATTGTGCCTGTTTCCTGTAAATATTGTGGTAAGCTGAACACAGGAGCAAAATGAAAACTGGTCTGGCGTCCTGCTGTACCCGGCACCTTGCCCTGGACAGTGACACGGTGACCTCGTGGAGGTTTGAACAGTACACTTGATGCCACTGCCTTACCTTGTGCTTGGCGAACCTGCACCTGTTCCTTCTGGGCCTGTCATGTCCACCTGTCAGGCCAGACAACTGGTGTGGCCCCTGCGCTGAGCGTGGCAGGTGTGAGACTTGCTCACACACAGCTGACAGCCTGACACTCATCCACATATGGCTGGAGGCTCACACCTTGCCCAGCAGGTCTTCCCACCTGTTGGTGGCTCTTCGGTCATGAGTCTGGCTTTGGCCCTGTCTGGGATTTATGCTCGCTTCAGCTTTCCTCAGCTGTGGCTGACCTTTGTGCTGCTGGGTGAAAATCTTAGCTCTCGATCTACGTTCAGACTAATTCTTAGAGAGACCTACAGCACTGACTCTGTGTTCCTACCCTCCTGGGCTTCCTGGGCAGTTCCCCAACAATCCTGGGAGAAGCAGTTAGGTCCAAAACAAGAGTGATAAGTGGACAACCAGCACACAGAAGCCGTCAGCTCAGCCTCAGAGACAGAGCGAGTAGACAGCTTTTTTTTTTTTAAAGGATCTGGCTTTTCTAAATAAATACTAACCATATTTATTTTCCTTCCTTCCTCTCTCCTCTCTAATACTGTGGCTTTCTATGTTCTAGGCAGATGCTGTACCTCTGAGCTACATAACCACCATGCTTTTAAAAGCCATTTTGTGTTAGGTCCTCCTTAACCTGGCCTTGAACTCACTCTGTATAGTGTAGCAGAGACTTAAACTTTCCAAACGCTTTGCCTTAGCCTCCCAAGTAGTGGGTATTAGGCTTCCCTCACTGTCAAGGACTTCCCAGTCTGTAAATGTATTCAATAGGAAACAACTCCATCTAGCTTCACTGGGATGGGGTGGGGCCTGCCCACTTCCACCACCAAAGCTGCCCCAGCATCCGCCTCCTGGTAGGCACCAGGAGGTAGAGCCTTCCTCTGCAGGCTTCTTGGCCCACCTCCCCTCCTGGGAGTCTTCCAGGTTGCTCAGCTTCTGAGTCGCCGGTCTCAGGACAGCGTGGGTGATCGCAGGAGAACCTGGACCTTGATGGAGGTGCTGGACGCCCTAGGTGGTAAGGGCCCAGTAGAAATGTCTCTAGGCAAGCTCCCCTCTAACACCGAGGCCTCGACACTTAAGAGACTGTGTGGCATTTGCGGTATGATGGTTGGGCACACTCTTCTCTGCCAGATCCCAGTGTTTGGACATAGGCACACCCTTCTTTGCCGCCATCACTCCCTCCTTAATAGGGGGTTCAGAGATGGCACTTGGGCTCTTCTTGTGCATCAGCATCCTGGAAGCTGCAGGGTCCAAGACCGCAGCTGGAAAGGAGGGGGCGTGCAACATGCTTTTTAAAGTGTAATTTCAACAGAATTTCTCCAGGCAAAGAGAAGGGCCCAGGTGTGTAGACTGGACATCTGATGGGCATTGTTGAATTCCTCATGCCTCTGTAAAGTCTTGGGCACACTCGTCGGCTGCTCTGACTGCTGTAATGTTTGCCATCTCCCAAAACTAAACCCAAAGATGCACCAGCATGTTTGGTGAGATAACACCAACATGCTTTCTTCACGCTTACAACATGCTTACCTCACACTTACAGCATGCTTACTCTATGGCTCCTCTGTGTTACACTTCCCGTGAGCACCCATGACTGATGAGTGAATCATAACAAGGGAAGAAGTGCAGTGCTGTTCTGGAGGTTCAGAGACCGAAGGGCGCAGCGAGGACTCCTGTGGCACATGCTGAGCGCGTGCTTCGTGGCAGAGTGCTCAGGGGAAAGCCTGGGTTTGATCCCCAGCACCACATAAACTGGATGTGACCGTGTTCACATATAGCCCCAACACTCAGGGAGGGGAGACCATATGATCAGAACAGTCCTCAGCTAGGCAGCGAGTTTGCGCATGAGTTGGGGTGCATGAGGCTCTCTTTCAGGTAAGAGGGGCAATGGAGAGACGGCTCAGTGGTTCCGAGCACTTGGTGCATGGTTGTGAGGGCAGGAGTTCGGAGCCCAGCACCCTGTGTGTAGGGGAGGACCTTGCCTCAAAAAAATAGACAGAGTGACAGGGGAGGATTCCTACGCCTTGTACCGCACATACATATAAACAAACAAACAAGCAAGAGATTGCCACAAATCCCACAAAACACGGTGTGAGCTGTGCTGCTGTTAACGTCTGCCCTGATAGGTAGGTAGCTGCAGGTTGACGCCACACAAATAAACACGTCTCTTTCAAACCTTTGAGGTGATTCCTGAGATTATGGAGAGCCTTGCTTGTTAGGAAAACAAGTATTTTTTTCCCAGAAAATAAAACTTTAAATTTTCTTATAGAATAAACATGTGTGAAGAAATAGCACAGAATTGTAGTTGGCCAAGTTCATATTTGATTCTGAATTCTACGTTTTATGTCATGATGAGCCCCAATCTACATTTGGTAATCTTGTTTAAAATCATCTCCACGTTAGAATTTATGTTTCAGACACACACACACGCACACACGTATTCATCTCTAGAAAGGTATCAACTATCACCGTTTGTCACCTGTGTTTTGACCTGTCACTTACTTTCTGAAATTTTATCTACACTGCGTGCTGTGCCCCACACTGCGCCTCCTTTACGGTTCACCAGCTTAAGTCTGCAGTGATGCAGGAGCGCACGGCGTGTTCTGCGCTGTGGCCCTGAATAAGAGGTGGGTCATGTGCACCAGGGGACACAGTAAAGAAACCGCCGGCACAGCTGCTTTGTTATTGGGGAGAAGATTTTATTGTTAGTAGGAGAGGGAAAATATCCAGAAGCATCTAGAAGATTTCAGAATAGAGAGAATGGAAATCAGAGCAGACATGGACGGGGCTGTGAAAGTGCGAAAGCCGAAGAGAATGATGGGAATGGCAAGAGAGCAAGAGAATTGGGGGAGCCCAAGAGGATGAGGGGCGGGGGAGGAGAAGAGCAGCGGTTGCCTGACAGGTTGCCCCAAAGACGAGCAGCTGGGAGGGGAAGCCAGGGAGCTGGAGGGAATTAAGGATAGAGAAAGCGGTGAGAAGGGCTCGGATGCTAGCATGGACTTTGAAATGCACAACGGATACTTCTGACCTTGAGAGGGCCTGGAGGCTAGCATGAGCTTTTTATATGCTGATAAGCACCACAGTTTCAGTTTGTTCTGAAACCCTGCACTGAAGTTTGTGGCTGGGTTGCTTTGTAGTGTGCCCTGAGCAGCAGGAATCTCAGTCTAGCCCGAGATCCCAGTGACTAGAAGGGTGGAAAGTTCAGACCCTCACATGGCCCATTAAGATCATTACATGTCTGCCTTCCCTCCGGAATATTGACCTTCAGTCTTATGAGCACCAAACCCTTAACAGTACTCAGAGCAAGCACTGTGTCGCCTAGTTAACCAAGGGAAAGGTGAAAAAGCGATGTCAGCACTGAGTCAGTTCTTGCTGTTCACAGTCATCATTTCCAACTGCTTCACACTTGCTCTCACCTGCTGGTGTTGACATCAAAGTTGACTTCCTCAAAAGGGCCGAAAGTTCATAGCCGTGATGTTGACAGTCGGGTAGGCTTCCTCAGAGTCTCACATCCACAGCGGTGGGGCTGACAACAGGGTGGACTTCCTCTCTGAAGGCTTAAGTTGATAGTGCTGTTGCTCACGGTAAGAGAGACTTCCTTCGCCGACCCTCCTGTCCTCGTTGGCAATGCTCACAAGGCAGACAGACCTCCTCGCTGGAGGACCAAGTCAACAGTCTACCGTGCTTGAAGAATGAAGTAAAATGACCACATTCTGGGGTCACCGATGATGCCGAGTCCCCAAAGACAACACGAAAAGAACAGGGAGTGTTGGATGCGGTGTGCCCTACTGATAGCTCCACACACCTCCTCCAGTGGCTGAATGCATTACCATTTCCGTGAAACAGAGTGCAAGCAGAAATTGATGCCCAGCAAGAGTCTGAACGTGCCACAATTTCTTTTCTTAATCAACCTTTACTCCTCCTAATCTGAGTTTTAAGCGATACTTAGGAATTTTACATCCTAATCTGCATTGGCTGAGGGTAGTTTGAGTGAGTGCTTTGCCCTGTGTGCGCTTTCATCTTCAGAGGATGAAGTGTTGGGATCAGTAGTGTCCCGGGAGCACAGTTAGCAAAGATCCCATGAAACCCTGTTCCTGTGTGTTTACGCATTGACCAAACGCAACTTCTAAATTTAAGTAAGATTTCTACCCTGTTTTTCTGATTTTTGTGTCAGTTTCTACCAGTTTATTCAAGTATGTGCATACCTGGTGTCTTGCTGTCAATCATCTGCCCAGACCCATTTCTGTTCCTTTTCCTGCTTCACCACCAAGCCCCCTGATGGGACCCACCCTGCGAGCCTGTGTTGGAGCTGTCCACGAAGCCTCATGCTGTGGTAGTAATTGACAAGTCGGATGCAGATGACAGGGATCACAGGTTTTCCTTGGAGCAGCTGTGGGTTCTGGCAGCCCCAGCCAGCTGTCCAGGGAGCTATTTTTGGTGCCACACTCTACACAGTGGAGGCGGCAGTCAAAGAACCCTTTAGAGGCAATATCATGTCAGATCTTCAGTCCTTTGCTTTTGATTTGGTTTGGTTTCTCAATAAGTTCCTTCTTTGGAGGACTGATATGAAGGCAAATGTTGAAAAAGTAAGGTCAGGAATGTACCATCCTTAGTTTCTTCTCTCTTCAGATCCTACAGCCATGGAAAACTAGAACCTTGTCTGACAAAAGAAGATCCTAACGTTACCGCTGCTTAACAGACAGTCACATGCTGACTGCTGTTAGGTACCTGGAGTGCTGATGAACTGTGCAAAACTAGACAAGTATGATTCTTTCCCTGTGTGCAAAACAAGGCTCTCCCTGTCAACCTGAGCTACATGGGGGGGGGGGGGGGGGAAAAAAAGGGAAAAAAAAAAAAAAAAAAGGGGGGGGGGGGGGGGGGGGGAGGAAAAAAAGGAATAATTAAGACTAAAATAGGAGGAGAGATGAGAGTTAGATGAGATTTACCAGTGAAGAATAAGAAAAACAAAAACAAAACAAAACAACAACAAAAACCCCAGCAGGTTCTACTTGAAAATTCAAGAGCTAGGAAGCTAGGAAGAAACCCCACCCCCCTCCAAAACAAACAACCAATGTATGAGCCCATAAAGCAGAAAAGATGAAAAGCCGTGTTTTTCTCAACATCCCCAAGGTCCAAGTCTTAAAAGCGTTGCCAGCTCAGGGGCTGTCACACTTCTCCACTGAGGAATAAACCCAACATATAACATAAGCAGTGTGAGAATTGTAAATGTTTCAGAATTGGGGTGGCTGGCATCATGACAGGGGAAGCAGTGTTCCTGCCAGGGCTCAGGCCTGGGAGGCACCTTCGCACCGCAAGAGTGCTCACAGCACAGGGTGCGAGCTCCTTCTCCAGGGCGGTTCCTTCCTTCTCCTCTCTGTCCTTCATATTCCAGGCGGCACCGTCGCGGCCTGAGTTAGACAGCAGGCACCACTGCTGTCTTCTATGTGTTTTACACATTTTCTCCACTTACAAATCTAAACTAATAAAGTGGACATTCTGCTTCAATTTCACTTTTGCAAAAAATCCAAGGTTGTGTAATTAGGATGTTTATTTAGAATACTAAATGCTGAAATGGAATTCAAAAGCTGGAAAAAAAAACACAAAGCTTTTAAAATCTGTACTGTGTGTGTGTGTGTGTGTGTGTGTGTGTGTATGTTGACTGTTGGATGTAATTCCCCAAGTTCACAAGGCTGAAATTATTTCTTCTTTATCCTGACATGTTATTTCATTACTTAAATTTTAATACATACTGTATATGCATAGATAATCCACTTTCTGCTACTATTTACTATTGCAATCATACACAAATCACAACAAATTACTGCATCTAATTTGAGAAATCTTAATTATTAAGAATATTTTGATTTAAAACATCCATATATAAAACACATGAGGAAGTACTTATATTAAATGAGATGCAGAGTATTTTATTTAAAAGAAGCATTGACAATAACTTTTAATAGATTAGTAATATTTTGAGATATATGATATTAAAATTCTTAGGATAGCGGATCTAGAGTTGTAGCTCCCTTGGAAGGAGTCAGCCTGGCATTCAGAAGGCCCTGGGTTCACAGAAGTCCACTTAGGGAAAAGGCTGTGGCAGTATTTCTAAAGGTGTGCTGTTAGAACTAAGTATAACTGCCAGCTGATGCTCTCACTGTTGCCGCTGCTGACGTCACGGATGCCAGATGTGACATAGGTGAGTGTCAGATACTGGATAAATAACTTCTGCTTGTTACATAAAAATAATGTGCCCAGTCAATTCAGATAACATATGTTTCCTATATTTTAATCTAGTTAGCATATGCATTTCCTGTTTCAGTACACATAGAAATACTTGCTTACTTTCTTGGCAGTGTCCTTGCTGAAGTGATGAAACATCCCCTTTCTGCGCACTTCCATCTTCCTCCATGGTGCAGCGGTGGCTTCCAAGCATGCAGCGTCCACACCCAGGATCTAACGTGTGCTGAGCCAGGCCATCCACTGTGTTAAGAGGGAGCTGTTCCCAAGGAAAAGCCTGGAATTTTCCTGGTGCCCACTATCTCACGTGACCCCACTGAGTTCTCCAGGCTTGTCAGGCCTTGATTCAAATCCTCCTCCCTTTGCCATTTCTGATAAAGCATTTTAAATGCCTACTGATCATCCTGTGGATGGAAGTCCTCCTCCTTTCTTCAAATACTGTCCTTTGGGAACTACATTCCTGCTGCCCACGTTCCATCCCTATCATTTCACCCCATGGGTCTTCCACCTTCGGGCAACGGTGACTGTGGCCTCCAACCTTCATTCCCTTCCTCCCTGCCACCCACCCCTCACGGTAGGGAGCCGGGTTTTCTTTATGTGCTTGTGGCAACTTCTTGGTGAAGGTAAGCAAGCTTGCTTTAAATATCTATCCTTCCCTCCTCTCCTGGTCTCCCTGCTCCTCTGAGGTCTGTTCTCCACACAGCACTCAGCATGAGCCTGTTAGAAAAAATCTTGTCCTACGCTATAAATAATTATCCTGACTCAGGGCAAAAGCTTAAGTTCTGCACACCCCTGCCTTCCCACCTGAGCTTACCTCTGGCACCCTCCTTCATTCATCATCTCCTGGCCCAGTGTGCTCCCCCGAACACAAGGGCAGCCCCCACTCAACACTGTTCTCTCTGCTCCCTCTCTGTGCTATGTCCCACATGCCAGGCTCCCCATTTTCTACACTTTGCACCCGGAAGCCAGGCTTTCTACAGGTTTTTCTCTGGCCATGCTACCTAAATCTCTGTCCATCCTTCAGCCTCCAACTCTGACAAGCCAAATTCTCCCACAGTGGAATCTTATCCTAAACACTAAGTCTGCTTCATACACTATGTGCTTTATCTATGTGTGTTAACTTCCATACGCCCCACCCCCACCCCAGAAACATAAACTTCCTGGGTAAAACCTTTTATCTGCTTTGTGCCCTACCAGCACGTAGTAGACTGTCCACAAAAGTGGTTTCACAATTCCACGTGGTCTTGGAAGGATTCGTCTCCAAGGCGTGTGTGATAGACCCAGCAGGACACAGCTTTGTGGCTTTGTACACAAGCCCCCCAAACAACAAATTGCAGAGGAAGGTCCAGCTAAATAAATGACATGGTAACAAAGCCAAGGCTTATATTTGAATGAAATACATTCAGTTAACTCATAGACAATAGAGACATCCTCCCAAGCCGGGGTCATGAACTGCTCAAGTACCAGAAGTGAAATATTACACGGTCTTTGGAGTATGTTCTTATCAGATGGGTTTCTTAAATGTCCTTCGTTGGTCAGTGAATCAGAAACTCCACTGCCCCCCCCCCAACTGTGTGGACCCTCAAAGTGTGAATTGCAGTGACAGCTCCAATAACTGACAGCATAGTTTTCAAACACAGAGGCAGAGAGCCTCAAGCCGAGTGCTCCTTAGATGGCTGAAGATGATGTGTGGTTCCTCCACCATGGGCACCTTATTGCTCAGCCCTGTTAAGCATTAACACGGGACATCATCCTTCCCAGCATGAGCAATCTCTTCCACATGGCTCTTCTCCTGCATCTGATGCAGAGCATAGCACAAATGCTGAGGGAGGCAGCTGGTCCTGAAGGGCTGGCTCCCTGGCTTCCTGGTCACTGGTCATTCACAAGTTCCAGTAAGAGTTAACAAACGCCTAACAAGGTCAGATCTGCAGAGCTGGAGCCTGGCAACCACAGACAGGGTTACCTGAAAAGGGGGGCATGTGTTTCCATCCTGAACTGCAATGCTCTGCCCTGTGACTTATAAGCTCTCAGATGACTGCTGGCCAGATGATTTTAGAAGCAAAATGTTGCACCCTCAACTTGGCTTAGTGGATGAACGCTGTTGCCACTAGGCCTAATGACAGGCGTTCGTTCAATTCCTGGGACCTCCTGAGTAAAACACCTAGGACCCTCCTGGGTAAAATCCCAGAGATGTGAATGGTAGAAGAAGAGAACTGACTCCCACAAGTTGCCACACATGCAGCACGGCTTACACATTCCAACATACATACATAGACACACGTATACGAATCCATGGTTAAATGAAAGCGGGTGTCTTATCCAAGCAGGCCAACTATAGCAAAGCAGACATCCAGACTGTGGCAGTCTGGCTTGCGTTTTTACTCACTGAAGGGCTGTCTCGCTAGCTTTCCTGTCAATACCGTGTTGATGGAGAGGGTGCAACATTCACCTCCTGGTCTTTCTGTCTGCACACACTTCAACTTGGTGATTTTTCAAGTACCGTGTCCTAACGACAGGACACTTTTTACTACGCTATTTCCTCTATATCGACTTTCAAATACATCAGCTGCTTCCTGCCATCGGTCTTCTTTGACACCATAGACTGTGAGGATGGCCTTCACCACTCCAAACATGAGAGTGTTGCTCAGAGGGGTGAGCGACCTCCTGGACTCACTGGTGAGAAGGCTGAGCCGGCCATTCTGCACAAAGAGGTGAGCTCAACAAAGACTCCAGTTCTGCCTTCTGCCTCACAAATTCCATAGACACAATGTCACAGGACTACAGTGTCCTTGAGATTTGGCAGGAGGAAACCTGGGCTTTTAAAGAATTCTGTCCCCAGAGGGAAGAGGAAGAGCTGAGGCAAAGCAATGACAATGGGTCACCCTTACTGCCTGGCAGAACCATGCCAAAATCTACAAGGAGCAAGCTGCAGGATTTCCCTGGGCGACCAATCACAGTGCCTGTCACTGTGCTCAGGGAAGACAGACGCCGAGCCGCGACTCAGTCTGTTCGTTCAGCAGCCACCGCTGGACGCCTGTCTGTGGAAGGGCATGCCTGGTCTTTGAGGCCGCCCTGCTTCTGCAGCTGAGGGGGCCACAGTGACGTCTGGGTTCATGCAGAGCCCAGGGGGTGTCAGTTATTACTGACCCTGTGAGAACTGGAATGGCAACAGTAAACACTAATGATATTCAGAGTGGTTTGGTCAAAGTGGCTGATGGTAGCCAGGCATGGTGGTGCATGCCTGTGATGCCAGCAGCAATGGGGAGGTGGGAAGAGGAAGATCTCAAGTTCCAGGTGACTCTGGGCTACACAGGGAAATGCTCCCAATGGTAGAGTGGAGAGGGGTAAGGAGAGAAAAGAGACAAACATAAAAATGTTCAGATCCTGTCTCACTTCATAATGTTTGTCTGTTTTCATCAAACCTTTCTGTGACGTCCTGTTGTCCCATGCAAATATTCAACCCCCCCCCACTTGGTTGTTAATGACAACAGTCAGAACTTAGGTTTCACAGGTCCTTGTAGAGAAAGAACATCAGTTTGCTCTAAGAACGCACCAGGAGCTCACAGCTCTTCCTTTCTTTATCTTGATGCTCAAGCCCCACTGTCAGGGCTCCCTTGGCCCGATGCCATCCTCATCTCAGACTCCATTTAAAATGTGATGTACAAATGCTAATTTCTAAGCCTTTAGATCTGAGGGCATGTGTGTGACATAGGCTCTCTGGCTTGGGGGTTCTTATCTCAGCATGTTTAATTTAGTCTTACTTAGTGTCTGGAGCAGCCCATTGTATAAATGATCCTCAGGGTTGGACACTTCAGCAGCCTCTCCTAAATGCCACTGATGACTATTGTATCCAAAGCTGGCCACTAGGGCATCATGAAAAATGCTGGAAAAAAAGCTAGACTTCCCTTCTTCACAACCAAGGCTCACATCAAAATCACTGGCTAAAGCATGGAATCAAATTAAGCACAAAAGTACTGTGTGTTAAAGGTAAAAGGAAGTTGTTAGTTTTTCCAAAGTACTGTTCCTTTTTTTAAACAGGCTAGTTGGGCCTACTTGGTGTGATCTATGACATGGGGAATGAATTATCTCTGGAGTACTAAAATCCTCAGTAAGACTGCAAATGGGTGGGGTGCTAGAGAGATTTTTCACAGTTAGGAGCACTGGCTGCTCTTGCAGAGGACTCCAGCTTGGTTTCTGGGAATGACTCAGGAGCTCACATAGCTCCATAGCTCCAATTCTGAAGGGACAAGGTACACAATGTGGATCATTTACATACATGCAGGTAAGACAGGCATAAATAAAAATAAATAAACCTGTAAAAATAAAATTAAAGATTTTTCACTCTCAAGCTGTGTGACTATGGGAAAATTACTTAATCCTATGGAAAGTTCAGGGCCCTCGTAGACAAAATAAGAAGAGTTCTGAAAACAAAATGATTTGAGAATGGAAAATAAATGGAGAGTAAACACCACCTTTAAAATACTTGACTAGCCATTCAGGTGTGATGCACACCTTTAATCTTTAATCGCACAGAGGCAATCAGATCTTTGTGAGTTCAAGGCCAGCCTAGACTATATAGTGAGTTCTAAGACAGCCAGGGCTACATAGAGAGACCCTGTATCACCAACCCCGCCAAAAACAAAAAACACTTGACTAAACAGCTCTAAGAATGGCACATGTAATCACAAAGCCAATAGGGATATGAGAAACAGTGCCACGGAGCTTCAGCCGCATCTCCACAGAGAACCTGCGGGGCATGAGGGAGATCATGCCATGGAATGGGAGACAGTATGTCCACTCTTGCTTTCAGAGTTCCCTGTTCGGAGGTCCACCCAGCCCCACCAAACCCATCCAGACACAGTTTGCATTCCACAGTTTGAGGGGACTCCAATGCCAAGCTGGTCTTTTCCTTCAAAGATTTTCAAGCCACCGTTCAATCAGTCATTGTGTGTCCCAGCTGGCCTCACCTGCCGCTTCAGACTGCCGACAGCTGCAGATGCTGTGTGGTCCCTTCAGATGCTGCCTCCTTCTGCTGACAGGGTGTCTTCACCGTGAGGAGCCCTTCCTCCCGGGAGCCTCCAGTAGGGCCTGAACCTCACACTTCAGCTTTACCCACCATGCATCCAGTGAGTGCCATTAGAGGTGGAAGGCTCAACACTGGGGGTTGAGAAGAGCCAGGGAGAGCTGCAGAAGAAAGATGGAACATGGAAGAAGAAGGGCTCAGGGTAAGATGAGCAATCAGCTGAGTCGGAGGAGGGTGTGGGCCCTCAGTGCTCTCTGCCGTGCCAAGACCCCCGGCCTTTCCCTCTCACTCAGCCTCCGGCCTTCAACACTTACTTTTTCTCCCAACAAATACTTCATATTGGCCAGTGTTTTTCTAAAACATACACATGGTAAGCTTTCTTCTACTTAACGGGACAAAAAAGCGTTGCTCAGATTTCCAAGACCGAGTTTACACTTTGTTTGCCAAATGTAGACTTTCCCATTATATAACAAAACTTCCCGAGGGCCATTGTCATCCCCTTCCTACCCATTTGCAGATACCCAGGAGGCAGGGCTGACAGATACCTCTCTGTAGGCCTTAGAGTACCTGTTCCTATGGAAAGGCAGCAGGCCAACACCATTTGTTAAAGAAGTCAATCCCTTCCCAAAGAGCTAAATACAATTTGTGTTTAATATTTCACCTCATGAGTACTGAACTGTTTCTGGCTTCTATGTGGTTAATGATATTTGATTCACCATTTGGTTAAACAAATCTATTTACCTACCTTTGCGGAAACCCCATATTGAGTTGATTCCAGCAGCTTTATCATCTTTGCTGACATCTCCTAAATAGATTTTAGAAGAATTTCTTTGCTATTCCCTAAGGCTTACATTTCATACAAATATTAAAACCACTTATCCAATTGCAAACCAAATAAATTCTCTTGGAAGTTTGATTATAATGTTATTAGATTTGCATATTTATGTCAAGAGAATCAACCAGTGAGGGATGAATACTGCTTGTCCTTGTAACTGACTTTTTGAAATGTCAGATCCATTTAAATTTCCTTGTTAAAAGCCTTATTAATTACTTTCCCACACAAACTTAACAAATCAGAGTAGCTGTTTGGGCATGGCAAGGCTATTTTGCCATTTTTAGAGCATGGATAGAAAGATATTAGAAGGAATAGTTGTAGCAACCAGGAACTGGCAATTATTTAAATCTAACTTATTGTACACAGCCTCTGAAACACAATGATTACCACTAACAAGATCAACAACAACAGAAAGGAAAAGCAAAGAAACAACCTAAGTACTGTGTCTGCAACAGTACCACAAAGAGGGACATAGAGTAATATGGCAGAGCTGAGATTGGTACCATCAGTCAAGTCAGTATTTTCAGTTTGTCCCACAAAGAGCCAAATGCATGCTATGCTTATGAGATTCACCTTAAACAAACAATGCAGAAGTCCAGGGTCTAAAAATATGCAGAGAATGAAAACAGAGTCAAAGAGAAAGTCCAGTAGATGATCCTGACCATAAGTAGAATTTCAACCTCAAATATTAACGAGACAAATTAAATGTGAATTGCCTTAGTTTATGTTGAGTCATGGGGAGCGTGAAGATGGCCATACAAACAGCACATCAAGCCCTCCACAGGCTGGGAGCTGTGGGGATCCTGAAAAGGCAGACGCACCACTCAGCGCAGGCAGTATCCAAGGGAGGCGAGGAAGGACAGTCATGAACCCAAGGGTAATGCTAGACAGGTGTCTCCTTGAGCAGATGCCTTTCCATCATATCTGGTGAATTATTGTGTATAAAAGAGCATGCATGTGTGGCAGACACAGAGAGAGAGAGAATAGAAAGTGTTCAAAACCCGAGGGAAGCATTCCTCAATGGAGGAGAACAGCCACCAGTGCCCAAGAGTGAGCAATCTGAACAACAAAAACACACAAGGGCTGGGAGACGGCTCAGTAAATGATTGTTTCACGTATGAGGACCTGAGCCTGACCCCCAGGTGAAAAGGCACACGTGCTGACACGCAAGAGTGAGCCCAGTGCTGTGGAGGGGGTCCGCTGGGAACCCTGATCTTCCGCCTAGCCAAATAGCAAGCCCGAACCCACTGAGGAGAGTCAGTCTCAGAAAAGCTAGTCAGATGATATTCCTGAGGTAGGCCATAGGCAGCCTGGCTTCCATAGTCGAGGACGTACGACTGCACACAGCAGCCAGACACAGAGAAAACATACAGTGTTATCGCACAAATATGCCGGAGTCCATACGATCTGAATACCCGCATTAACAAATACACTGACAACACATTAATAATGCAGAAAAGATCACCCTACCCCGTGAAAGAATTCCAAATAGTTAGGTAAAACCCCCCCCCCCGGAAGTGCGCGGTGTCTCCACAGGCCTGAGCAGCAAGCAGCACCGCGTGGCTGCCCCCGCAGTGCTCAAAGGGAGCACCGATCATCCTAAGTCACACTCAGCATGTGAACTCACGTGTTGTCAGAGCGGTAACCTTCCCCACCTGAGGCTTGCCTGTGCTCAGAACATCAAAGCCCAGTAGGCCCCTGCTGACATGCCCAGGTCACCCCGCAAAGCTTTCCAGGTCCTGCTTCACAAGGAAGTCGGAGAACCTGCCAGGAACGTGCCAGGAGACGGGACGCTCGTGTGTGATGTGCTGTTGCTGACTGCATTCCCCAAGGGTGGCTTTTCAGGGTCTATGTCAAAAGACTCGGCTCTCCTGGGTGGGATCATCCACAGGGCTACCACTGGGGTTAACGGCCAAGACGCAAGCCCAGACTCTTTCTCACTGGAGCTCCCTGACCACGCAGGGTCTGCGGACAGAAAAGGCACACTAGGAAAAGACAGGACAGCCTCACTGCTGCTTCGTTGATACCTGCATACAGGATGGAACATACTGAGATCCCTTCCTGACTCCTATCCCCAAATCACACATGATGGAAAGAAAAAAATGACACCAACAAGTTGTCCTCTGACGGATACTCATGTGCCTTGTTGGGCGAGCAGCCTCCTTCCCCAATATTAAACAATAAAACAATATTCTTTTTAAATAAATAGTTAAATAAGTATAAATAAATATTAAATAAATATTTAAATACTTATTTAAATATTAGTTTTAAAAGAATAAAGCTTATTAACTTACTAAAAAGTTTGACTTTAGCTGAGAATAATGGTAAATACCTTCAATTCTAACACTTAGGAGGCTGAGGCAGGAGGATTACAGTGTGTATGAGGTCAATGGTCTACATAGTGAATATGAGCGAGTATTCACTATGTAGTAAGTGTAAGACATACTATGACACCGTCTCAAGAACACCAAAACCAAGCCAACAAAAATTCTCAACTTTGCATAAAGCCGAGTCCTAAATCAAATTTCAGTATTAATCTGTATAGTTTTAGGATTACTGGGGCTATGGAGTAAGTAATTTGATGAGTTTAAAAAAAAAAAAAAAAAAACCAACAAGATGCAGTCAATGTTATTAGCGTTTCATACTTAATCTCAGGATCAGTGTGTCGCTGAGCTTGGTGGCTCCTGCAGGCTTCAAACCGCTCCTGGTCGGGCATGGTGGCCCCATGGCTGAGACAGCCAAGAAGTGCTTGCTGATGTGTTAGCCAGTCTTACAGGTGACAGGAAAATTTCTGCACCAACCATGAGATGGCCAGGGCTCCGGAGGGATGAAGTGACAATTGCGATACAGAGTAAGCTTGTACCCACTTGGGCTTGCTGTGGATGCAGGGAAGAACTCACAGTTGATGAGACACAACAAAGCCTCAGGCAGACATGATACCTGCTTGCCTCCTCGGATCCTCATGCTTGCACGGGACCGTCAGTGGTCAGGTGAGGCTGCATGGGCCAGAAAAGCCACTGCAGACACGCTGGTCTCCTCAGGCTGCAGCTGAAGGAATACCACAGTCTGAAGTAGGCTATGCCACCCTGTGGCTTACACTGGCCACTTCCTCTGGGGTGTGGGGAGCTTGTGTGTGGTCTGCAGGACCGCTCTAGCTCTTCCTCTCACCCTTACGGACCACCCTTTCCTGGGAGGTCTGGGTAGTCTTAACCAATCGAAGCGATGCAGCAACTCTGTTCCTGTTCAAAGCAAACCACTTGTCTACTCCCACTGTGTCCCGTGTGACTGCACGTGGACTGTACCAGCGGGGACACGGCTGTGGAGAGCAAGCGTCCTCGCCCTCTCCAGGCTCCCTGCTCCGGTCTCAACGCCTAGCCTCTTCTGTAAAGTCTCAGCACACTGGTCTGGGAGCCCCTCTGAGGACAGGAGTAGAAGGACAGATGGACGTTGGGAGTTTTAACCTCAAGAATTGATCCATTAGGATAAGACTGAAAGAAAACACTAGATTCCTGACCTGGAGCTCACGGAGGACTCCTCAGGAGCAAATAAATAAATACGGGTCAGAGCACAAACAAACTGTGCTTTAGGAATATTCCTAGCTATTTCCAACTTCTTCCTTGTATGAACGGGGCACAGGAGCCTAGAAACGGCGCTCCCTGGCTTGCTTGCAGGGTCTCCACCTGGGTCCTCCTACAGCACTGAAAGCAGACCGTGAGGATTAGCCCCAGGGAGGGCTGGCTTAGGTGTGAGCTTCATCAGCCTCTGGAAGACCGCTGCTCATCTGCCTCAGAGTTCAGCAGCCCAAAGCTCCCACCAAACTCAGGTCCCTCCTTCCCCAGCCTGCAGCCATGCTTCTTCCCACGGCGCTCACTGGAGGTCCCTGGGTCTCAGAGCCTTGGTCTCCTGGGTCGGATCCTTTTTATCTGGAACATTCAGGGGAAACCTCCACTTTGGGGATAAGCTTCTTTGATCCTCACTAATGCGCAACAGCTGCTGTGAAAGCATGGGGAACAGCGGAGAATATCTGTTCAGGTGATGAGGCCAGTCAGACCAGCAGGCCCCAGCCTCACTGGAGGGCCTGTAGGCAAGGACTGCCCCGGCTTCCCCTCTTCACTCTGTGCCACATGGCATTCGCCCAGTGTGGACCCAAGGTCAAGATCCACTTTCGTGGGGTCCTCTGTCAAAGAGCACTGAGACTCAGCCTGCCAAGTTCAGGATGGTGTGACCACCACAACACGCATCTCTCAGTCTCCACGTAAGACTAGTAGTTATGCCATAGTCAGTAAAAGACAGATAGTGTTCAATTTTGTCTAGTCCATGAGACACAGCCTGCAGCTTGCTCAGTGGTCCAGAGAAGTGTCTGAGAGCCAGGCCTCACTCCCCAGCTGAGCACGGTGTGCTCCCTCAGGTTTGCCTTACACAGTCAAATCAGGGATTTCCCAATCCATCCAGCCACTCTATGTCTCAAGATTCTTTGATTTTAATTTTACAGGTTGGAGTGTCTTGTTTGCATGTATGTACCGCACCATGCATGTGCCTGGTGCACAGGGAAGTGAGAAAAGGCTATTGGGTTGGATCTGCTGGAATTGGGGTTTCAGACAGCTGTGAGCCATTGCGCGGGTGCTTGGAACTGAGCCCCAGTCCTTGCA
The DNA here is from genome assembly GCF_907164565.1 of Psammomys obesus. Taxonomy (NCBI): domain Eukaryota; kingdom Metazoa; phylum Chordata; class Mammalia; order Rodentia; family Muridae; genus Psammomys; species Psammomys obesus. The sequence goes on from NW_026590699.1 coordinate 8,441,234, forward strand.
AGAGCAGCCACTGTTCTTAACTGCTGAGCCATTGCTCCAGCCCTCAGTCTGTCCTCAAACTGAAAAAATTAGGCATCCCCACCACCACTCTCAGCACACAACTGATTTTTAACAGCTGTAAACAACTATGCTTCAGAGAATTTTCCTGATGAAAAAAGTGATTTTTTTTCCCAAGGAGTTATGGATAGTCACCGTGTTTAATATGTAAAAATTTGAGAATAACACTGTTTTATAAAGTGCATAGTCAAAGATCATCAGTTTTGGCAGTCTAGAAACCAGAACCCCCAACAGCGAGCAGTTTGGGGCCTGTCAGAAGCTGCACAGGGTTCTCTTCTTTGTCGTCCTGGTCACATCAAAAACAAAGGAGACAAAGCTGGAGACGTGGCTCGGCAGCTAAGAGCCCTTCTGCTCTGGCAGGGCACCCAGGTTTGGGTCCCAGCACCAGGTCGGGCAGCTGACAACTGCTGGTGACTCCAGGTCCAGGGGCCTAACTCTTCTGGCACTCTTAAGCACCCAGCCACATATGTGTGTGCCTGTGACTGCAGTACATGTGCATGCACACACACACACACACACACACACACACACACAGAGAGAGAGAGACAGAGTGAGTGAGAGAGACAGAGAACATACAAAAGCAAAGTGAGGTTCCACAGCTGTCATTAAAAACGTCAGGTCCTAAGCGCCTTTCTAAAGGCTTCATTAAAATGAATCTTTGCTTTGTGGTGTTAACAACCAACATTGAGCTTTTGCTATGCTGCCCCTCCCTCCTTTTCTCGTTTTCCAGAAATTCCCACACTCTCCATGTGTCTTCTGCTCTGCCTTTGCTCACCACCTCGGTCTGGCTGTCACCTGCAGCTCTCCCTTGAAAGGAGGGAAGAAGGTCTAAGGTCCACTGATGGGCTGTCCCAGAGCCGCACAGGTGACGTGGAGGTAAGAGTTCCCTGTGGTTGAATTCAGTCCCCCTTTACAGAGGAATCTTAGAGCTAGCAGAACCCTTCCAGATTGTGTCCCCTCTGTCTCGAGAAAAGCCTTCTATTCTTAGATGCTCACTGCAGAAGTAGCTGCTGCCACTGTCCCCACCTAGCGGTAAACACTGAAGAAATGGTGAGGCCTTTTGTGCTCAGCATTAAGAAGGATGGGACTGAGCCCAATTTTTTCATGGTCTTAACCTTTCCCTGAGATAAGTTAAGTCACTTGAAAATTACACAGACTTTTTAATGGTGAGAATATGGTCCTGTGAAGCCTTGAGCTCGTGATTAACAAAGGAAGTGTTTCTCATAATATTAAAGTTACATGAGCGATCATTTCAAGGGGCATTGTGTCAGACAGGGGCTTCAATGAGTAAGTATGCTTTTGCCAAGCATTCCGGCTCTTTTGAGAAGATGTGGTTTCCTCACAAGCTCCTAATGCTGGAAGTGAGATTTATGGCCAATAACCTTCTATCCCCAAGGTGTTTGCTCCGAGCGGCCAGTTTTATGTTTTATGTTCTCTCTCTCTCTCTCTCTCTCTCTCTCTCTCTCTCTCTCTCCCTCTCTCTCTCCCTCTCTCCCTCTCTCTCTCTGTCCCTAGCTCAGTGATTCTACCATACTCCCAACCCAACTGAGCCTTCTTAAACAAGCGACAGAAAGAAGGCAATCCCGACAGTTGACAGCTGCAGACGGGTGAGTGTTCTGTTCTTCTCACAAGCTCTATAAAATGACTGATCCCTGAAGACAATCTCTCTAATGAAAGAGAACCTTCAAGGCTGCTTCAATTAATTGCCCATAGTTACAGAAGGCTCTGTATTAAGAAATAGCATCTGATTAGGCTGAAAGCAATTTAGCCAAAGTAATTTTGCTCACTACAACTGGGGTGAACCTGAGATGTTCCACTTAAAAGCCTAATTCAAAATGAATATTTAGCAAATGAGTTTTTCATTATAGTGCTTCTTAAATAAATCACTAAAATATCTGACTCTATAAGACCTAGTAAGGGGAGCAGGAGCTGTCTGTGACACGGACTCTGATGCGTTCTTTGATCACCTCCCCCAGGAAGGGCAGCCTTGCCAGCCACAGGGGAAGAGGGTGCAACCAGTCCTGATGAGACTTGATAGGCTGGGGTTAGTTGGTAGAGAAGGAGGACTCCCCTTTCTGAGGACTAGGGGAGGGGTAGTATGAGGGAGGGAGGGTGGGACCAGGTGAGATGAAGGAGGGGGCTAAGATGGGGATGTAAAGTGAATAAATTTTAAAAAAATAAATTTAAATTAAAAAATTGAAGGGACAGAATTCTACTCACTCTTTACTTTGTGAATTTATCATTTATTTTGCTTTTTTTATGATAAATATATGAACAAACTCAGGTCCCTAATATTGGTTATTCTGGCGCTCTTAGGTAGTATTATTTGGAGGGGAAATAATTTTTCTATATCAATGTATTACAAAGATTTGAATCAATTAATACATGTAAGAAATTGATAGAGATATGAGAAGAATGAAAGACAAGACGTTACAAACCCTAGTGGGAGACTGAAAGAGTTGCCATTACAAGAACAAGTGAGTGCTATTTCCTTAATTGTCCTGGGGCAAAGTGCACCCTTGGTTAAACATTATTGATCCAATCACCTGTGGGCGTGCAGGGATGGATGGAGAGGGCTGGAGACTGAGCTGAAGAGAGCAATTGGCTGGATCTGGAGTACGAGGAGTTCCTAGAGGCACTGACATGGAAACAACCCTCTGAGTGAAACAGTTTGTTCAAACGTGAACAAGCAAGTCTTGTTTCTATAAACAGAAAGAAATAGTGTCAGAAAAACCCCCGTGCCTCTGCCACAGTGAATAAAAGATATTATGAAGGAATCCCTCACTCAGGACCAACATTTATTAAACCAAATTCTCATCCTACCTAGGGTAACCTCTGCACCCAGTCCCGGAACAAGGGGGCGTTACTGTGCGAACATTAAACCGGGGTATGGCAGATGCAACCCATAGTCATCTACTTTCCTGCAATAATGGAATGCGACCTGGAATTACAAACCAAACAAACGCTTTGTGCCCATGTATTGCTTTTGGACAGGGGGTTTCACCACAGCAACAGAAGTGAAACCAGGACAGGTTCTCCCTCTCTCTCTCTGAATGCTGTGCTTCCATTTTGGTCTTCTCAGCATAGTAGTCTCCGCTGTTGCCTCTCCTCATCTTCCTCACCTTCTCCGGAAGTCAGCTGCCAGCTTTCTGCGGAGTCAGAAATGCTTTAATGTTGCTGTTCTCACACAGTGTCATTTGGTGATGCTGTGATGTGATCTGTCATTCCCTTGGCACAGGTTGTGTAGACTGTGAAGCGTGTGTGTGTGTGTGTGTGTGTGTGTGTGTGTGTGTGTGTAATTTGTCTTTCATTCATCACTAAGGATGGTGACATTGGAATAAATCATGAGTGGGAAAGTGAAATCTCTGGTCTGCATCCCAGTGCCCTCAGAGCACTGAACAGATGCACATAAAGAGAGCTGCCTGGTCTCCAGGGGCAATAGTGGACATAGGAGAAATTAGGGTGTCCAAGACTGGTAGTGTCTCCCCACTCTTACACAGTCCCTCAGTTAACTTTCCAAAAGCTGGCCAAAGGTCTCCAGCTCTGGTCTATCCCTGGTCTGAAAATTCCAAAACTTTAGTGCAGCCTCCCTTTTGGAGCCCCTGCAGATTGCTGCCCATTAGCATGCTGGCTCCAGACAACAAAACAGTGGCTGTGGCTGTGCCTGGGGACACAGCGCTCCCCCTGCTCTCCTCCCTTCCTGGCATCAGCTTGTGGTGGGGGCGGTGGGATGCCCACCTCTAACTGTCAGAAGCCTATAGTGTTGCCCCAAAGGTTGGGACCAGCATGGTGAGGCACACGCACATCCACGCCAATGTCCAGCAGATGCAGCCATGTCTCAGAAACTGCCTGACCCACTGGGCAGTGAGATAAAAGGCTGTGTGTGCTGATGCAGGACACTGAGGAACACAGTGGACTCAGAAATGAAAAGCGAATCCTAGATGTTTCCCAGGAGAAGTGTGCTAAACATTCATGAATGGAAATACAAATACATAGGGACATAAATTAACCTTATAAATTCTTAACCCATAGGAATACAGAATGAAAAATTTAAAAGATAAACAGGAGTTTTCATTCCTTTAAAGATGCTTATTTTTATCTACATGGAGTATACAAGATTAATGTCTAAGACTAACTGTTATGCCAAATTTTCTTTATATATATATATAATTTATATATACATGATTTATATATATATATATATATATATATATATATATAATTTATTTACTTTACTCCTGGTTGTAGCCCCCTCCCTCCCTCTTTCCCCTATTTTCCTCCCCTACTTCTCAGAAATGGGGAGCCCTCCTCCCCTACCATCTGACCCCAACCTATCAAGTCTCATTACAATTGCCTGAATCTTTTTCCTCTGTGGCCTTGCAATGCCCTCCCTCCACAGAGGGAAGGGATCAAAGAACAGGCAACAGAGTTCATGCCAGAGACGGTGCCTACTCCCCTAACCGGAGGACCCACATGGAGACTGAGCTGCCTATTGGCTACATCTGAGCAGGGGTATTAGGTCCTCTTCATGCATGATCCTTGGTTGGTGCATCAGTCATTGTGGGATCCTCTGGGCCCGGATTTGTGTCCTCGCAACTATTCTTGCTTGTAACCACCATTGTGTTCTGTTTCTCATAAGGTTACAAAAAGTTCTGATTGCTTGGAATACATTTGTCACAGCCTCAGTGCTGCTGTGATCCAGATAGATAGATAGATAGATAGATAGATAGATAGATAGATAGATATGCTTGTTTTCAAAAATAGAAAATACTTGAATATATTTAGTATATTTAAATGTAGATAGTTGAAAATATTTGAGTGTACAAGGCAGTCAAAATTATGAATTATACATAAATATGTCTGTCCCTAACTGACCCAAATCTTTCTTTCTTGAAAGCAGCATTGCTGTGCCTCAGTATTCCCGGGTGTGGGGTGCAGATTGCAAGGCTCCCGCAATTGTATGTCGTCATGATAGCTGGGTCAGTCTGAGCCTCGGTTTCTCAGCACTAGATAAGGCCTTAGCTCAGACACGTTGATCTTAGCTTCTGGTACAATTCTGTCCGAAGCCTATTCGGCAGTCAGCCACTGATGCCCACAAGCAGATTCGGAGAATACACCCTTCTCTTCGGGTCTACGGGTCCTCTAAGACCCTGCCTTATTGGTTCTCTTCTGGTTCTGTGGAGTAGAAAAGCCAGGACACACTCCCACCCCACCAGAAGAGCCCTACCAGTCAGCTCCTTTCAGAAAGGCCTTGCCTTTGTCACTCCACCCTCAGCCCCACGTGCTTTCATCCTGCCTCCCAGGCTTGGCTCCCCAGAGCGTTCCCCAAGAGTAAAGCAACATTCCCTGAGAAAGTCCACCTCAGAATGCTATCATAGGTTTGCTGCACCAACCCCCACAGTTATAACAGATCACCAAGAAAAGGGACATGCATTGTACCAATTAATTGAGACACAGGGCTCACACCCCGAGGGCCTCCAATGAGACAAACAGGTGCTTCCGCCACATCACCAGAGCCTTATTCTGTGATGTTCATATCCAAGAATGGGAGAAGATGAAATAATTGTCCTTATTAGATATAGATATGTAGGCTATCAGAACATAAATTACACGTATCAAAATAGAGGACACAATCTTTCACAAATCCTATTCACGGCATGAAAAAGAAGTTCACCTTTACAGTTACCTCTGTGACCTGAATTGTGACTCAGTAGGCACTGTTTGCCATTAGTAAGCAGACTGACAGCACACGCTGTTGAGCTGGTGTGAATACACAGGGATTGCACGCACAGGGAAGTAGGATGCTCAGAAAGTCAACTGTGGCCATTTTAAGCTTCTAGTTCAGTCTCGTAGTTAGCTGAGATGGTGCAAAGGAAAGAGCTTCTGTCTCGTTACAAAACTGACCTCAAAAGAAAACAGGCAGAAAGTGGCACAGACTGACAAAGCAGGGACACACAGCTTCCCGGTTCTCCTGAGCAAGAGTGTGTCCCTGTGGGCATGCGTGCAAATGGAGCTGGAGGATGACCTTGGTTCTCTCCCAGGAGCTGTCGGCCTTCTTTCCCAGGCGGGCTCTCACGGTCCTGGAACACACCGAATGGTTGAGGCTGGTTGGCCAGGGGACTCACCTGATTTCGCCACCCCAGTTCTGGGTTATCAGTAAAACAACCAAGCCTCGGTTTTTAAGTGGGTGCTAGGTGTCCAACTCAGCTCGCCATGTGTATGCACAAAACACTGTATCATCCAAGCCACCTTGAGGGCCTGCCCCAGCTGACTCGTCTGGTTTGTGAAATGGAGTCTTAGCGACTTCTCAGCTAGGAAACACGAACACATAGCTCTTGTGGGCCAAAGCCTTCACTAGGCAATGGAGATAATAAAAGGGCCAAGCTGGAACTAGCCTTGACCCCAGTGGACCCCAGTCTGCTGACAAAGGTGAACACAGCTGTGTGGACAACTGTCACGCACAGCCGCACACATTACAGAAACTGCTTTTTCTACACTTGTCTCTTTCTCGCATCAACCCTTCTGCACACAATGGGAAACTCGGGCCCAGAGAAGTATGACTCCCATCCAAAAGGAACACAGCTGGAATCCCAGCCAGCTCACAGGACTCCAGGCCCCAGGATCATATCTCCTTGCTTGTCAAGAACACGCAGTGAGATATGTCAGGTTTTAAGTATTTCCAAAGGAGAGCTGAGCAAAGCTAAATGGAGAGATCTGCAAAATCTCCATGGCAAAGACAGGCAGCGCCTGTTGAGCAGAAAGCTGGCATCCAATTGCAGACAATGAAGACAAAATAGAAGCCCTTCCACCCCCGCAGCCGTGTTACACACACATCCATCCACTATAATTACCAGCGTGCAGCTTGTGGGTCATGGCAGAGTGTGTGGGCGAGGATTTACAGAAAGTTTTTCCTAGCTGAAGTCTGAGATGTGCACAATTCCTGAAATCCAGCACAGGCCTGGGTTCTCACACGGCTATGGTCTGGTACATTCACCGAGAAGAGAACCTGTGGGTTTCGACTCCAAGGTCAATGTGAAAACATTCACATTAACATAGTTCTGCATGTCAATAAGAACCAGCAGGATGGCCCTGTCTGCATCAGCTCACAGACCAGATGAATCCTTGTACTTCAGGGATGCCCTGCTTGGCTGCTCCATCTCAGCCATGTGTGAACTCAACATGGCTGCCTCTAAGGCTCAGGGACTATTAAACTGTATTCATTGTTATTAAGACCAAATGACAATTAGAAATGAATTAAAAGGCAGGGTAGCTGCAGCCTCCACCACAAATGAAGACAGTTTGGTTTAAGAAGTAAAGGCCAGACTATGCCCATTCATGGAAGGTCACATTCAAGAGTTCAGTGAGACAGGGATTTGCTGGGTTTTGTCAATTTGACACAAGCTAGATTCACCTAGAAAGAAAGAATGTTAATTGAAGAATTGTCTCCCTCAATTGGCCCATGGTCAGTCTGTGGTGCATTTTCTTGAATGATTATTGATGTGTGAGGGCTTAGCTCAAGTGGCCAGTGCCACCCCCACCCTGGGCAGATGGTCCTGGTACGTTTACAAAAGCAGGCTGAGTGTGAGCCATGAGGTACAAATGGATTTACAACATTCTTAAATATTCTTCAATGCCCCCCGTGTCAGCTCCTGCCTCTTGATTCCTGTTTGAGCTCCTGCTCTGGATTCTTTTCATGATGTCTGTGGTCCAGACATGAGCCAAATAAACCCTTTCCTCCCCAAGCTGCGTTTGGTCATTGGTGTTGACCACAGCAGAAAACAGAGTAGACAGGAGTCAGCATAAAGGAAATGTGCCGCCGCATCCGAAGGTAGAAAGGAAAGTTCTGAGTGCTGTTCCCTCACTGGGGTGATGATTCAAGCACAGGAAAGGGGTTTGGATAGTGAGTTGTGGGCAGACAGCTAGGAAACTGTCAGGTCATATTATGGCTCAGTCTTTCCAATTGACATGTGTCATGACATACATACTGTGAGTCTCAGGATAGCCACATGCTGGCCACTCAGACACCAAACTCAGACTGGAAGTTTATTAAAAGTTTAGCAAAGTCTGGACCATCAGGGACACTGTCTGGATTCTGGATCCAAGACTGTGACCCTGAGCTATTCTCAGAGTGAGCTTTTAAAGGTAAAAGACCATAACCAAGCAGGAAGAATCAATTCTGCCCAAGATGCATTGTGCCTAGGTAGCTAGACAAAGCTCAGTGAGCTGGTTGGCTGGGATTTAGGGTAGAGGAACTTAAGGATTTTCCTGTTCCCCACCCTTCTGGGAGAAAGAAACGTAGCAGTGTATTATAGTTTTTGTTTAAGTAGAACATACATTTATCATTAATTCAAGAGAATATATATTTATCATTCCTGATATTATTATATCCAACAAGTATTGAATTGTAAGTTAAAGTCTGTTCTTATATCAGGCAGGCAGAGTCTGAAAACTTGAACTTAATTTCACCTTATGACCAAAATGGAGACTAAAGACAAAATGGCTACAGTTATGCTAAAGGCTAAAGCAGGTCTCAACAAATACGTACATACATATGTATATACATACATACAAACATATAATTTAAATATTTTGATACATGTATATAATACGTGACCAAATCAGGGTAAACAGCACTTCTGATTTCTCTGTATTGATAATTTCCTGTGTTGGGAACATTAATTTCTCTTCACTATAGCTCCTTTTATAACCAAATGAAGATTAATTAACACTGAGGATATTTGAAGACCCCATGGGAATGTACCAGCCCCTGACTCTCTTATTTCCTTTGCCTGTTATTATTATTTTTATTGCGGGGGGGGTCAAGGCACACATGCAGAAGCCGTGCAGTACCTTGATGGACCCTGGTCTCCCCTTTCACCGTGTGGACCCTGGGGCTGAGCTCAGGCTGCCCAGCGTGGCAACGAGCGCTTCACTCCACGGCTCATCTCACTCGCCTCCTCTTCCTCTTGTCCGGGGTCTCATGTCCTTTATCCTCCCGAGAGTGGCCCATTTGCTCCCTGCGGTCAAACTCTGTCTTTGCATTTCTGTGTTCAGCTGTGTGCCTGCTAAGAAGTCCCACCGTGACTGTCCCACTTCCTATGTCCTTCAGATCGCTAGAAAGCCTGTCACTTTCTGTCATCAGCCCCTCTGCTATCTGGTGCCTCTTTGTCCCCAATTCATACACACCCCAGCCATGGTATCCCATGAACTCACTGTCCTCTTTCCCAGGCTTCCTTCCTCCAGATGTGTGCACTTGACAACAGCTCCCAAATCTCCTTCCTGGGCCTTCCCCACGCCTCACTCCAGTGCTGATATTAGGGCACCAGAGGGCACGCCTCTGCAGCCCCCATATCTGCCATGTGCCATCTCACCCAGAGGTTCTGAGGACAGTGACAAAGTGGACCTTGAGACACACTGCCCAGAAAAGGACCCTTCTGCCTTGTGCCAGGGGAATTGTGTTTCTGGCTAAGCTGAGCTGTGTTCTCTGCAGCTGTGCAGAACAAAACCCCAGTGATTGTTTTGGCACACAGTTGTGCCAGTGTAGGGCTACAGTGGACACCTTCAGCATACACACACAGTGCCACTGAGCCACTGGCATTTCCAGCTTCCTGCACACTTACCATTTCTTGATCTGGAGATTTTGAATTCCTCCTCCCATTCCTTCCTAAGATATAGAACAAAAGGCCGTCAACTGCTGTCCCTTCAGCCTCCTGCAGAGGGCCAGAACTCTCTTCTTTCTGGCTGCATTTTGGTGCTCAGCACCTACCCCCTCCACCATCTCTCTCCAGTCCCCTTTGGTCCTGTGTCATTCTTCTCCTGTGGTAAAACATGTGGAGCAAATGCTTATATGGATTACACTCCCCAATTATAAACATTCATCAGGCAAATAAAACCTTTATCTCCTAACTCTCCTCCTGCTCCAAACTATAGTCAAACATAAAAGCATTTCCTGTTCAGTGTCTTTTAAAACATAAACTTTAAACCCTGTGACATTTTGATACATGTGCTCACTATACATGTCCAACTCTGCCTCGCAAACCTATCTGTTCCCATGATCATCTCTCAGCTTCTTTAAATTCTCCAGAGACCACCATTAACTGCAGTCCCTCTGCTGTGCGCACCACACCCTCTGTTCCTCCTGCCCGCCTGCAGCTTAGCACCGTGCAGCAGCCGTTCCCCGTGCCCAGTTCCGCCCCGCTCTCCCAGCCTCTGATAGCTGGAATCCTATCCTCATCCTCGACCTTTCAATTCCACCCATGAAGGGATGAAGTGCGTGTGATCATCTGGAGAAACTCACACCCAGAGCAGGACACACATGCTTGACTGCCCACCATTTCCTCAGATTGTTCTGTGTGCTGGACACTGTAAATGGGAGCTCTGGGTCCTTTACAGTGGAGAACTGTTTGTATCATATTTAGTTTGTTTCTGAGAACAATAAAGTGCATTTGCCTACATTTGAGAGCTCCAAACACCCCTGGCCATACCCTCTGTGTTGCAATGAGGAATAACCAACTCCAAGCCGATGTATGGAGGAGAAACTCGGGAAGAGAAGTAATAATCCATGGGTACCCCAGGTGGGAATGAGCCCTGCCCTGAGCTGGGACAGAGAGCTGCAGGCCAAGCCTGTGGCTCCTGGGGAATGTGACTTATTGAGACCCATCCACAAGTCCACAGCTGAAGCTTTTGTCTTCCTGTAGGGCAAAGGTGGAGCAGTCTTAAGATAGTCACCCTCAAAGCAAGACAGGACAGCCACAGATGTTCCGTTGCCTACAAACCAGGCTTGGGACAGCATTACAGCCTTTTCCATGTAAAAATATCCTTACTATTTGCTCACTGGAGATGGTGCATGAGTGAATGCATATTTTTCTACCAAGACTGTTTCTGGAGACTGGAAGAATCAATCTCATGATACACTGCAGAAATTTTTTTGTACAAAACAAAAGTGTGAGGTGTGTGGTGGTTAGAACCAGGGAAGAAGACATGGTGAAAGTGACCATCCAAGAGGGAACCGCCATCCTCGGGTTTCTGGGTACAGAAACAGAATGAGGAAGAAGCGTAGAGGGAGGGGCACGGGGCTCCCATGTTCCTACGTCAGCCTGTGATATGTCATGGTGCTAGCTCTTAGAACAAAGCACCGAAAGCTGAAAGGTCAAGGGGCAACTGAACATGAGTCCTCATAGGACTCACCCCACCCTTATGAGTCTCAGGAGAAGCCTGAAAGCGTAGCTATAGAATGCAGTCCGAGGGACCACGGGCTGCAGACATTAATTCAGCTGCCCCCTGAGGACGAGGCCCGCTGTGAAAGTGGGTACACACTATGAGTTACCCACCGAGGAAAGTCACCACCTAAAGTATGTGCCTTGAGCTTTGGTGGGAACCACGGGCGGGAGGGGGAAGATGCTGGAGGCTTCAGCCACCGTCTGTCACTAGTGTTCGTTCACACACCGAGATGGAGGCGTGTTGAAGGTGTTGACTGTCACAAGAAGTCAGGTCAGACCCGAGGATGGGCAATGACGGTTTCCCCTCGGGACTGAAACAGTTTGACCCTGATCTGCAGGATGTGAAATGTCAACACTGAGAAAGTTTTGTCGTTTGGCCGTATAGAATATTCAAGCCAAAACAGAGTGGCCTTTTGCTTCCTAGAAGCGCCAGCTTTGCACTGGGACCACTGTTGCAATGTTTGGGATGTAAGTGTTTTGACACAATGGGACTTCCAGCAAAGATGCAGGAGGAGAAGATGTAGGCACAGCTCAGGCTGTCACCTTGAGGAGATACTCATGGTGTCCGTCTGCTAGTTTAGTGTCCTTTTTGTCATCTTTTCACTTTTACCATTTGTTCAATCTTAGTTAATAAAGCAGTTTCATTGGTTGTTCGAGTGCTGCCCTCTAGTGGTCGCATGTGTGTGCAACAGGGCACAGGAGGGCACCACTTTGATGAGAAAGACTCATCCACTCTACAAAACATCCAACCCCCCCAGAAGTTTTGCTAATCTCTTCCTCTACATCCATACCTGTCCTGCACTCTAATCTCAAATTTGGAATATTTTAAAGCAGTTATGTGCCATTATGCATAACTCTGTACAAATATTAACACTGCATTTAAGATTAAAAGGTGATGTAATTTATATTGTATCCCAACAAATGTTCTAGAATAATAATTTTAAAAATCTGGAGGTTCTGCCCTCTTCTGATAATTTTACATTCAATGCTATTTCACTCTTTAAATATTGAAAAATTCCCTTTCTTCCTTCCTTCCTTCCTTCCTTCCTTCCTTCCTTCCTTCCTCCCTCCCTCCCTCCCTCCCTCCCTCCCTCCCTCCCTCTGTCTTCATTTGAGCAAGAGCACATGGAAAGATTGTGAAGCGTCTGTCTCACAGCTCTGGAGGCTCGGGGCCTGTGGACGCGGAGGATGACTGAGGAAAGCCAGTCACTGGGGAGGAGTCGCAGGCCATGCTTGTGGCCAGGGTCTGGCTTCCCACGCTTAGTATGACGGGATGAACGCTCTCCTCAACCAGGGACCAAAATAACGAGCCCTCTCTTAATTTGCTTCTGTCATGAATGTCACCACAAGGACGATACAAGTAGCTTCCACGGAACACCAGTGTCAGAGAAGTGAGGTTACTGTTAAGCAAGCCTGCCGCAGGGCGTTTGGGCCCTGGTGAACGGTTTTCAGGAGGGGTTGGAAAGGGGCTGGAGCTGTGCGCACACATGTCCTGGGATAAATGAGGCTCCACACAGTGGGAGATTTCGCTGGGAAGCTGGACCCCCGCCTGCCGAGCAGCGGCCCGCAAAGACAGCACTCATGGGGGTCCGGGGGAGCAGGGCTTGGTGGACACATGCCATGTTTGTGCAAAGAGCCAAGCTGTGCTTTCACTGTGCCCTCAAAGCTAGTGAATTCGAACTCGGCACTAACGGAGTGCTTGTGTTTGTGGAGGAAGCGTTCTGCAGCAGCGTGTGCTCACTGTGCCGCTGTTACTCCTCACAGCTTGAAGCCAGACTGACCTGAGATCCCGCTGAGGCTCAGAACAGGATGTGAAGTGTGGCCCAGAAAGGACTGAACGCGGCGGACAAGGCGGGTGCAGGCAATCCAGCCTCAAATGACGGAGAACAGAGCACACACGGGCTCTCAGAGGCCACTGGTCCCGGGCCAGCCACATCTCAGCGTGTTCTGCGCAGGCGCTGACTTTTCATGTATGGCGTCGCAGGGGTACTCACTCAGGTAAACACCAGTACGGGCAGGCAGCGAGCAGCACAAGTGGGTCCCTATGTCCCGGCCCCCGTGCGGCACGTTCACGGGGCTTTGCACATGTCATCTAGGGTGAGTGTGGACATGAGGAATGTCTGCTGTGGAAAGCTGCAGTGTGGGAGCTGGCCCGAGGGCACACAGACATATATACTCACAGGCACACAGACACACTCTCTCACACACACACTGTATGATC
>NW_026590699.1:8454740-8471659 GCF_907164565.1 Psammomys obesus
CACTCACAGGCACACAGACACACTCTCTCACACACACACTGTATGATTACACACACAGACACATACAGACACCTACACTCACAGGCACACAGACACACTCACACACACTGAATGATTACACACACTCACAGACACACACAGACACACTCTCACACACCGACTGTATGATTAGTGCAGAGCATATGAAGACGCAGCAACAGCTGGGCTATGGCGAGGTGAGCCCGCAAAGGTGCCTGTCACCTCCCAGCCCCCCGCAGGAGGGAAGGGGTGCTCCCAGCGCGTGAGTATGTGCCGACTCCTGCCCTTGATGGCCTCCCTCTGTGACGGGCTCGGCACTTCCTTGATTGATGGCACTTCGGCTTAAACTGCTTTGTTTGTTTCACTGTGACACTTGGAAGAGGGTCTGGAAGCCTCTTGATTTTGTGGTTTCTCCTTTGCAAAAAGTAAACAACTGCTCTTTAATTTCCGTGAGTCACTCTGGCCGTGTTGTGCAATCACTTTATTGGAAATGGGAATTTAAAGTGGGTGAGCTTACTTTCCCCCCCCCCCCCCCCCCCCCGTGTTCTCCACACTGAGCATGTCCCCTACTCCATTGGTGATTTGGGCCCCAACACACATGCCTTCCTAGGGAGAGTCCACAGAACTAGGGCTCCTCTTACCTAAAGGAGTGGCGGAGAAAGGGCATGTTCGGGTGAACGCATGCCAAGGGCCTGTGCTCCACCTTGCCCTGGTCCCATGACAAAAGCATGGTCTGGGGCAGACAGTCTCTAGTCTCGGGAGACTTTTGTCTGGGTGCCCCTTCCTCACCCAGCTCCCGCTTGTTGCTTTCTTGCTGCTGTCACTTCATGCTGAAGTCCTGGTTTCCCTTCTCTCATCCGGAATGCCAAACAACCTTTGGCCTACACACCAAAGCCCAAAGCACTTGCCATGCCTGGCCAGTCATGGGGGAGGGGGTCTTCAGGTGAGCATCATGGCTGATAGTGCTCTGGCACTTGCAGATCTGTTTGGAACCAGGAGGATGCTTTGCCTTCCTTTCTCTTGTGGCGCCCTCCGTCCTCCCCCCGCCCCGCCACCTTACTCAAGGGGCCTCAAGAGAATGAGGTTTTTTTCTGTCGCTTACTTTTCTGGTATCTATAATTGAAATCTTGACAGATGCAATTTAGGGGAAGTGGCAAGGACACACTTGGACTCATGTTTGAGCAAGTACAGTCCGTCACAGAGGTAGGAAAGAGTTCCTGGCAGCTAGAGTGTGAGGCTGCAGATCTTCACATCCAGGAAAGAGGAAACTCAGGCCAGGATTTGTGAGGGACCAGCCCCAGGGACCCATTTCCTACAGTGAAACTCTGCCTGAAGGGTCTGGCAAATTCCCACATAGTACCACCAGCTGAGAAACGAGTATCCAGACACAGCAGCCCGGGTAGGGACAGCTCACACCCAACCCATGAACTTCAAGTTTCTGCCAATTTTACTCTCTGGTGTCTTGCAAACATAAAACCAGACAATTGACTTCTTTCTCTTTGGCGTTCTAGTATAACTGTGTCCTCTGCATCCTTGGGTATAGATCCGATCATGCTGCCTTTTTGATTAGCATATACGGCTTGCAAGGCATTGTTCCAATAACTCCTACATATGTATTCATTAAGCTTCCCAGGCAAAGACAAGCTTCGGTAGTATTGAAACTATTTACTAAGACACTACCATTAGAAAAAAATCTAATCTAACAAAAAAAATTCTTTGGCTCAACACAAAACTATCCTTCATGGAGGAGAGCAAGAAGGGGAAGGAGGGAGGCTTCCCCGGTGTAAGCGGGTTTTTTCTGTTTGTTTTCTGTCCTTTGCCCCTGCACTGACAGCCGGTGGTGGGTTAAGACATGGACTCCCTGTGTTTTGACTGTGACTTGCCACATGCTGAAGTTTTCACCTGACAGCCTACTTGTGTTCAAAACTATTTAGGTTTTAAACTAATTACTATTTAAAGTGTTTCAGTTCCTATAGATGATCTTTGATCCACTTAGAGTCCGTGTTTGCGTGAGGTGGGTAACAGAGTTCTGGTTTCATTCTTTGCTGTGTGGACATACAGTTTTGGTTAAGCGCTATCTTTTCTCCTGTTTTTCCAAAGACCCCAGTCTTGGAATCTTTGTCAAAAATTAAGAGGCTGTAGCTCTGGGTTTCTATCTGGGCTCTCTCTTCTGTTTCATTGATCTACGGGTCTGTTTTTCTGCCTTTTTTTTTTTTTCTGTAATCTGTAACATAACTTGAAGTCAGGGATGGTAATCCATTTTGCTCTGGGTTAGTTGGTTAACCATCATTTTTTGTGTTTCTGTATGATTTGCATTTATCTTATTTCTGTGCATAACATCATTGTCTATGACCCTGTAGCTAGTAAAGTTAAAGGCCCTTGGAGAGAACTTACAACTGTTATTCTGCCTCACGAATGAAGTGTTAAACCAACTCCTCATGGCTTATCATTGCTCCTATAGACTAAAGCACCACCCATCCTTCATCAGAGAAGCATCTATTTACGGTGGGTGGTGCAAGTAGAGGCCCTAATCTGGCCAAAGTGCAGAGAAGAAGAGAGTGCCCGGCTGTTAGAGGAAATAGAAGCATGACATTAGAATCCTAGTGGGGATGGCATCGTTTCTGTGACTGCATGGGGGATAGCCATTTCCCAGCACCAGCTCCTTGGTCCATGGCCACGGGGTGGGGGTATCTTTCCATCTCCTCGTGTCTCAGTTTCTTCAGTGTTTCAAATGTGTGGCTGTAGAGTTGCACCATCTTGGTTGGGCTTATTCTTGATGTTTAGGTAGTTGAAAACAGAATTATTTTTCTGATTTTTTTGTTCTCAGTATGTTTGCCATTGGTCTACAAAAAGTCTATTGAGTATTTTTTTGTTGTCATTGTTGTTTTGTTTTTTATAATTTTGTATCCTGCCTCTTTCCTGAAGGAATGTGATAGCTCCAAGAGGTTTCTGGTTGATTATTTGTGGTTTTGTATCGAGAACCATACCTTCTTCTCTTATTTGTATTTCTTTTCCTCTCTTGTCTCACCACTCTGGTTAAGAGTTCAAGTACAATATTAAATAGGTGTGGATAAAGTGGGTACACTTTTTGTCCTGATTTTAGTGGAAATGCTTTTAGGTTCTTTATTTGTCTGTTTAGCATGATGTAGCTTTGTCAAGCACAGCCTTTACTATGTTGAGACCTAAAATTCAAGCTGATAAAGGAAAACTGGAAGAAACACCTTGACACACCAGCACAGGCAAGCACTCTCTGAACATGACCCCATTTACTCAGAAAATGGCGCATCAGTTGAAAAATGGGATTTTGTGAAATTAAAAGACTTCTTCATAGCAATGAAACCAACATATGTAATGAATAAGCAGCCTACAGAATAGGAGAAGAATTTGCTAGCTATAAGTATGACAGAGGTTTGATATCCAGAATATATAAGAACTCAGGTTTCAAGACCCCTAGTAACTAAA
This sequence comes from Psammomys obesus, assembly GCF_907164565.1. Taxonomy (NCBI): domain Eukaryota; kingdom Metazoa; phylum Chordata; class Mammalia; order Rodentia; family Muridae; genus Psammomys; species Psammomys obesus. Next base: position 8,458,221 of record NW_026590699.1, read on the forward strand.
GGCTTGAGACTAGAACACTGTGAGAACTCAAAAAAAAAAAAAAAAAAAAAAAGAGTCAGTCTTAATAAACCAAACAATCAAATAAATAAATGGGCTAATGAGGTGAGCAGGTGCTTCTCTTCTGAAAAGATGACGCTTGCATCGCCAATAGTCACATGAAACATGTTCAATGTCACTAGGGCCACCCAGTGATGGAGATAACTGCAAATAAAACCGCAGTGAGGTCCCGTTTCCTCCCAGTCAGATTAATCTGTCATCAAGAAAATGGATAACAAGTGCTGGCAGGGTTTGGGCAAAGGGGAACTCGGTGCCAGAGGCGGAACTGGGAGCTAGTCTAGAAACTATGGAAATCAGCCTGCAGGTTGTGGAGAAATCTGCAAATGGATCTTCTTAGGACTCCCATTTGCCACTCCTGGGATGTTTCCCTAAAACAAATCCAGTATATTTGTTGAGCTTCATTCTCTGAGAAATAACGATCGTATGTAGATATAAAAAGATTCTTTGGAGATGTATAAAACATTCAGACTTTATAATTACTCCCCCAGAACATGTTCTTTTACAGTGCCTGTAATGTTTCACACTTGATTTTTCAGAGTTACAGTTGTATGGAGAAATATCAGAAATGGGCGTTTGCAGACCAGTCACCAGGGTGATGGGCAGAAGGCACAGTGCTTTCGTTTGGCAATCAATCCCAGCAGCCTTGCTAGACCAGTCACTAGCCGCTCCTCTGAGTCACTGCCCTTTCCAACTACCGCTTTTTAAAGTTATTAAAAAACAAAATAAACTCCAAAGTACCTCTCTCTTGAACTCCAAAGCAAAAGATACAGAGAACAGAAAGTTAATCAGCACTAGATTTGTGATACAGATTTAAATTATTTCTTTCCTAGGTTGTGACACGGGCATCTTTACGTTATTTTAAGGTAGACAGAGATGAACGTCTCTCCTTGCACTTCCTCTTAAATGAAGCAAAGCATCTAGAGGAATTAACACAGAAGTAACACAGAAGACAATGCAAAGGAAACGGACGCAGTGAAGGATGAATACACAGAAACGTCAAGCATGATTGTCTGTGAAGAAACCCCTCTAAGACATGATCCCCATGGGGTTCACGCATGTGGCTCGCCCTGATGTCACATGCTATGTGACCGGCTTAAACCTCAACTGCTGCAGAGCAAATAAGGTGGGTGTTTCCTTCAGGGATCTTCACCTGAACTGCGGCAGCAGCACGGGGGACTCTCTCCCCTGCCACCAATGCACCTTCAAAGCAGGGCTTATGTGAGTGTGATAAGGTTTCACATTAGTGATTTCTGTGCACATCAGATGTGTCTACAGTAACATTTTATAAAGCAACTGAAAGCTATTACAAAATGCAAATGTGATCCAAAATGAGGGAGTGCTTTGATAAGATACCAGAAACAATTGCAAGCTTGACCTAAGAAAAAAAACAAGAAAACTTCAATAGTCAGCTTGTTTTTCCTGTCCAATTATTTGACACTTTAACGCTTTCAATGAAGTTAATCTTAAACTTGAATTTGTAAGTACTTTTGTCTATACCTAGTTCATGACTCCTAGATTTGCAGAACGGAAACAAACAACAACAAAAGTTTCTGTAGCATTAACTGGAGAAGAGAATAGTCTGCTTGGGGAGGGAGGCGAATCCTGAGACTTTGCATGACCGCTCCGATGACCCATGACCTACCGATGCGATGCGGAGCCTCTTCTCGAGCAGAGAGCACAGCCCTCCTGGCCCTGGCTTTCTGAGTGGTGCGCTCCACTTCTTGTAAATCACATGACACACACTTTGATTGCGGCTGTCTGTTACCAGACTCAGTGAACCAAAATAAGCAGCTCACAAGAAGCGTTTCGGCGAGGACTTTCTCTTCTTTGAGTGTTGCCGGCCGCTCGTTCTCCCCTCGGAGGTACAGAGAAGAGGAGGGAAGGGCCTCACGGTCCCGTAAGTGGGTCACAGCAGTTTCAGGGCGCCAAAGAAGGTGCCGTCTCCATCCCGTGAGATCTGTGCGTTCTCCCGAGGTATGGCGAGCTGAATTTCGTCCCCTTCTTCCAGCCGCGCAATGCCTGGGAGAAAGAGAGTGAGCTCAGTAGAGTGCATTAGAAGAAGCTGCTGTGCGGCGTCAGCACAGGTACTGACACTTCACTCACAACACTCGTGCCTACTGCTGTCCGCTTTAACACTACACGAAAGAGTAAGTTAGGAGGAGAAACAACGGACTCCCGCAGGTGGACCTTCACTGTCTGCAGACAGGGATCCCAGCGGCAAATATCAATGTCAAAGTTAAATTGAATCCTGTTCTTTGAGAGAATCCCGTAGAGTCACGAAAGAAGCCTAGCATTATGGAAGCCTTTTTCTTTTGTGTTATTGTCGGGTGAGCATGAGTGATGTGTATGGACACATGTCACAGCGCACATGTGAAGGTCAGGACAACCTTGTGGAGTTGGGTTTCCTTCCCACCTTTACATAGGTTGTGGGCTCAAACATTGCCAGGCTTGTGTGGCAAGTACCTCTACTCACTGGGCCATCTACCAGCCCACAGTTATACCTAAAATCTGCATTAACTATAAATAGCTTTGAAGGTTTAAAAAATAAGCTGCCCATGGTGTCACATGCTAACGTTCCCAACCTCAGAGTTCAAGGCTAGCCTGGGCTGCACATGGAATTAAAACTGAGCCCAGGCTACAGAGCAAGACCCTGAGTCAAAAGCCAACAATAAACAGGTGTCTAAAAATCAAAACCTTAGTGAACAACACTCTGTACTGTTAGACAGCTTCTCACTGGGAGCAGGCTTCTGCTCCCATATCATCTGAGTTTCTGCTCACTGCCTTCTATGCTACAGATGTCCTTAAATGACCATGATTACCTTTATGACCAAAAGACTCAAAGCAATAAGCTCCTTGAAATGCTATGTATGCACTCCTAGGCATATATCCAAAAGATTCTCAAGTACACAATAAGGACATTTGCTCAACCATGTTTGTAGCAACCTTATTTGTAATAGTCAGAAGCTGGAAACAGCCCAAATGCCCCTCAGTGGAGGAATGGATGCACAAATTGTGGTATATCTACACAATGGAATATTACTCAGCAATAAAAAACAAGGAAATCATGAAATTTGCAGGTAAATGGTGGGATCTGGAAAAGATCATCCTGAGTGAGCTGTCCCAGAAGCAGAAAGATGCACATATACTCACTCATATAGATATATAATATAGGATAAACCTACTAAAATCTGTACACCTAAAGAAACTAATCAAGAGAGAGGACTCTTGCTAAAATGCTCAATTCCTATCCAGAAAGGCAAAGAGGATGGACATCAGAAGGAGAAAAGAGGGAACAAGTCAGGATCCTGACACAGAGGACCTCTGAAAAGCTCTGCCCTGCAGACTATCAATGCAGATGCTGAGACTTATGGGCAACCTTTGGGCAGAGTGCAGGGAATCTTAGGAAGGAAGTGGGAAATAGTAAGATCGGAGAGGACAGGAACTCCACAAGGAGAGCAACAGAACCAAAAAATTTGAGCACAGGAGTCTTTCCTGAGACTGATACTACAACCAAGGACTATGCATGGAGATAACCTAAGACCCCTGCACAGATGTAGCCCATGGCAGTTCAGTATCTAAGTGGGTTCCATTGTAATAGGAACAGGGACTGTCTCTGACATGAACTGATTGGCCTGCTCTTTAATTACCTCCCCCTGAGGGGGAAGCAGCATTACCAGGCCACAGAAGAAGACAAGGCAGCCACTCCTGATGAGACCTAATTGACTAGGATCAGAAGGAAGGAAAAGAAGTCCTCCCTTATCAGTGGACTTGGGGAGGGGCATGCATGCAGAGGGTGGAGGAAGGGAGGGATTGGGACGGGAGGAGGGAGAGAACTACAGAGGGATACAAAGTGAATAAAGTGTAATTAATAAAGAAAAAATGCTAGGTATGTCTCTGTTCTGCATTTATAACAGTCTATCCCGTGACTCGGAAGTATAAATACTGCTGAGGAACCACATTCTAGCTATCAGGTAACCAACAGAGACAAGCATTGCTGCACAGACATGCTGCACAACTGTGTTCTGAACTTGGCAAGGCATTAAAGGGTTAGTTCCCCTGGGTAAAGAGAAGGGGGTGGGGAGCCCCCAGAGCATATGTGCTGCATGGGTTTGTGTCTGCCCCGGACACTGAGCAAGATGGAACACTGTGGCCAGGACTGTGCAGGCCCTGCAAGCCCTGCAAGTGGGTGTGAGCCAAAACTCTTCTGTTGCTCCTTGATAACTGTGGTGCAAACGTCTGCTATGCAGGATGTCTGATATCTGAGCCCCAAAGGGTTCATCGCCCCCTGGTTGACAACTGCTGCCGCACTAAAGGCTCCTACTGAGGTGCCCAGCACTGAGCTCTTCCCAACTCTAGCTCTTCTAGGCCGCAGCAATGAGATGTGATGGATTTCCCTACGAGAAGCCTATTCAACTTAGCAACAAAACAATCACTCATCTTTGTATATGCAAGGGTTCCTCAGCACTGTGCTGGGTGTCTTATGCTAAGCACTTAGGTTTTGGCAAGTTAGTATAGGGTCATAAAACAGATTGAGAATTAAAGAAACAAGCCTGAAATGTCTTGGAGCTGGTTCTCATACACAACTGTAGCCTACTGATACTGAGGCATATTTTCAACATCAAAAGAGTTATCCTTTAAAAAGTAGAATCCACCCACAGGAAGAAACTGGGAGAAAACCAAAGGAACTGAAATGTTTGAGGAGCATCAGCTGTGGCATTTTACAGCAAATGTGAGCAGCAGAGCAGAGAGGCTTTGCCACTGATAAACATTTCACAATATCAAAATGCTGCTCAGCACTGGGCACAGAGGCAGATTCCTCTATGAAAATTAGGGACTGCCAACGTGACAGACTTCCTCCTGGCCACCGAAGCCATTAGGGCTGCAGATCTAATGTGTCCTGGCCTCTGTGATAGAGTTGTGTTCTCTTCTGCTTCCAGCTGATTTACTGGGTATTTGTTTGTAAAGGCCTTTGAAATGCTTCAGAGCTATTTCACAATCCTGGATTTCACATCGCTGTTTTCGGTAACTGTCTGAGACTAAAGACATTATTTGGGTTCTGAATAGATTTGTCCAAACCAGCAGAGAGAATACATATGTGTAAGGAAAATACAGTTTTCTAAAACCAGTGCGGATTAATTTGAAATAAAATGAGAACAGTGTTAGCAATTACAGTTTGGACAGGCCGAACTGATACAATCTATCTTCCCACCGTGATCTGTGTCCCTGTGCTCCGTGCAAGGCTGCTGCTGCTGCTGCTGTTTTGGGTTCCCAGCTTGTCAGGTGTCTGAGGCCACCTGCTTCACCCTGAGGACTAACCTCACCAGTCTGCAAGATGCCCTTCCTTGTGCTCTGGGGTTATTTTTCCCACCACACGCTCATATTGCAGGGCTACGCATACTGTGACTTGAGCCTGAGTTGCTGAGAAGTTACTTACTTCTGTGGCTTGGATTCTCCTGAGACAAGAAGGTTACAAGACTAAGGAAGTGTGACTGCAGGAGGGTGAACAGCCAGAGAGCTGAACAGGAAAAGAAAGCCCAGAAGGTGTTTGCATCTGACACTGAGTGGACATTGGTCCTGTTGCTGTCCTTCTGACAAAGAACATCTGCCTGAGACTCGCCCTCGCGTGGACGCTTTGCAGCTGTTGTTACCTGCACAGGACCAGAACAACTGGGACCCTCAGCTTAGCCTCATGGAGTGGGGGTGGGACGGCTCATGAAGCCACACTCCTCCAAGAGGGGCTAGTGACAGTTAATGGCTTGCCCAGGCTCCCAGCTCAGCGGGGCTAACATGGAAAACAACAGGAAAGCTGGGAAGGGATACCACAGACGAGGAAGATGGTTGGAGTTTAATAGTGGCGAAAATGACTAAAAGTCGTCATATAATATATTACATACACTTACAAATTTGTCACAGAATAAATAGAGGAGAAATAAGAATTGACCTAATGTCAAATTCTGTGACACTCATTCTTATTTTTTAAAAACACATTCATTTCATTTAATTATTTTCCACTCGGATCAGTGTTTTCCTGTGTGCATCTATGTGCACTAAGTGTATGCGGTGCCCACGGAGGGCAGAAGAAGGCGTCAGGCCCCGGGACTAAGGTCTCAGGTAGTCATGGCTGCCGTGTGGGTGCTGGGAATCGAGCTGGGGTTCCCTGGAAGAGCGCCAGTGCTCTTCACTATGGAGCTGTCTCTTCATCCCCATCTCCTTCTTAATTTTTATAAAGACGCTACTACTGTTAGTAATGGTTAGTAAAAGTTTTCTCAACTAACCCAAACCACTGCAAACAACAACAACAACAACAAAAATAAAAACAAAAACAGCAGCATCCACAGAAGAAGGGGGAGATCAGATTTCCCAGCATGCTCTACATTATCCTGCTAAGCAGGTCTCAGGGCAGCTACATACCAGCTGAGTAGCAGGAATTGTTGGGCAGCGTTCTTGGCATGTTCTGGATACACCGGAACAGGGTCACCAGGCTCAGCTCATCCCCGAAGACATGAACTTTCTTCCTCTGGATGAGATGACCCATGGCAAAGATGGTGTCCGTGTATAGGACCTGAGGAGCAAGCCAGTATGCCATCAGATGTGCAGGACAGTGAGCGCGCTGCGGCAGGGACTGGGGGGAGATCGGACATACCTGGCTGTAGATGAAGAAGTAACCCGTTTGCCTCACCACTATTTTGTTCTCTTTTTCCTCCAGGGCGTTTCCTCTTTTAAAGCTGAGAAGCCATGGGACAAACGTGTAGGACCCTGGGGTGGAGCGGATTACTCATGAGAAAGCAAACTGAGGAAAGCAGGTCTCCCTTCCATTGAGTTTGAAACCGCACATCACATATTCTTAAAACTGGGAGGAGGAGGAGGACTATCTTCCACTGGACTGCCTGCCACACATGTTTGAGCATGAGCAGCCTCAGATGCGCATGCCTGAGAGGCCTCACTCCACAGCATTGCCTGGGTTTCCTTTGTTGTTCTGTACGGTGGCTATTTCTTTATGAAGGTTTGGATCTGGGGTTGAAAGAAGGCTGAAGGAGAGAGCAGATGGCACTCTGCACAGCACACTGAGGGAGTGTGTTCTTCCATCTCCTGAGTAATGAGGTGAAGAGCTTTGGAAAATGTGCCTGAAGGAAGTAAGTCCACCCCCAAGCTGGCAGCCAAACACAGCTAGGAAATGCAGACAGCCCTTCCCAGACTGCCCTGGGAAGGGCTCAGAACCTGTGGTACCAGGGTTATGACATTCAGGCCTTGGAGGGGCTCTGTTCAATGCCATGAGACCTTAATCCTATCCAGAGGGGCAGGAAGGTGGTATGCTCAGGGTTGTACTGAGTGTGTACAGGAAGGGCACACAGAGCAACAAGCAAGGGAACCAAGCCAGCAGGCCCGCATGAAGCAGGGTGCTTCCTAGACCTCACGCCAGGAGAAAAAGACAAATGTGCATTTCCTAGGAAGAGCTTGCTCAGACAGCAGTGTGCACAGACGCAGCATGCAAACGTTGATATTAGGCTGCGGCACAACACTAGACAAGGAAAGGAGCCATAAACTAAATGAAGGGAGCAGCTGCAAAAGAACAGGGACATGGCACAGTGAGGACAGAAGAGCAAGCAACACTGTGGTGTGAGTCTAAACAAGCCAGACTGTTGTTAGACAGTCTGTCCTAAAATGTCACCTCAATCAGAAAAAGGGGGTGGGAGGAATGGAGGTTTCAAAGGCCAATCAAATGAGTCGAAAAGAGACGCTATATTCACATCCATATTTCTGCATCTATCTCACAGATTCATGCATACTGTGACAAAGCACAGGCCACCCTTCTTTTCGACAACCACGTGGCACCATCCCTTCTTGCCCACATCACTGTAACCCACTCTTCTGTTGACGGACATCAAGTTGATTTCTTGGCTGTTCTGATTGCTACTACAATGAGCCTGGGAGAACATACGAGTGTTTCTTTAGAATATTGATTTAGTTTTCTTTATAAACCCAGAAGTGGAATTGCTAACTCATACTGCAGTTCCACTTTTAAGTTTTTTGAGGGGGGGAGCGCCATAATTTTTTTCTACAGTGGCTGTACTAATTTATATTCCTAATTCAAATACGGCTCTTATCAGAAGAAGACTAAACAAGAACTGCATATTTTCTGAAAATTTGAAGGAGCTAAAAAAACATCAGCAGTAAAACAAACCAGATGCCGCTCAGGCTTTCGTGAGTAAGGATCACTAAGGTGGCTCCTCCAGGAAGCATAGGTGGGGGAGGGGTAGATGCTGGGGGAGAGTGGGTTGGGAAGTGGGGTGCAGAAGCATCACGGGACCTCTCCAGCCTGTGCCTTGTGTACAGTCACTCCCTGGAGGCGATTCCCTTGTGTGTGCACCACTGGGTGTGCCAGTGATGGTCAGGTAATAAACCCAGAGAGACTGAGGCCACTTCAAGTAGCGAAGGCTAGCCCTCTTCACTGTATGCAACACAATCCCAGTGAGGCTCCTGTCATGAATCAGTTCTTATTTTGTTTACATGACATGATGTGCCCAAAGTGTTTTAAGTCACTGAATACTGAACAGCCAAGGAAGACTTGGTATAAAGATTGCTGGGAGTCGGGCATGGTGGTGTGCACCTCAGGACGACCGCAAGCTGGGAGTTTGAGGCCAGCCTGGTCTACCAGAGCAAGTTCCAGAACAGTTAGGCTATACAGAGAGATAATAATACATAACGAATAATACATAAGGAAGCAAACAACAACAACAAAAATCAGTATTGCAACAGAATTTTAAAACAATGATTATGCTGAAGGTGATTGTGTTCACGGTTTATTAGAAAGGAGCTGATAATTTCAGCATAGAGGACCTCCCCCTCACAAAGCACACACACCGCGGGTTGCAACTCCACTGGGCTCAGGCCTGCTGGTTCGTCCGCCTGCTACTCCCCAGGGCTTAAGTAGTTTTTATCCCATCACAGACATGCATCTAATAATCGTTGAATTAGTAAGTTCCAATTTAAGCCCAAAATAACTCAAACTGATGATTGCTGTGGTATTAGCCACAGACACTCGCCAGCCTTTGTAAAAATTTGGCTAAATATGCTACTGAAACTGTGGGAAATGAAACACCACCCCTTTTAGAGTTGGTAGAGAAACCTGCCAACAGATTTCTAAAGTACTTTGTAAAAAAGTATTTGCTTACTAAGTTTTGTCTTGATTAATTTAAATTTATTTACTACCTCTTTACATTATACCTATTTTGCCTTTTTTTTTCAAATATCCTGATTAAAAAGAGAGCTCATGCATGCTTGTTTTTATTCACTCTTCATATTCATCTTCTACTGTATGCATGCACACAGGCACACACGCTCGCACGCACAAATATAGGCACACACACAGCCACAGGTTAAAACCTCCGTGATCAGAGTTGATTAAAGTCAACTGTGCTTTCAAATGCCTGCAGAGCCAGCCAATTTGCTCATGTTAATTCTAAATCCTTCAAGCAAACAAACCAGGCAACATGTCAAAAGCTTACAGGAGTTGAAAACTTAAGTATAAGTATCACAACATGCTTAAAATGCACTCAGAATTTCACTATAGGCATCAGGCTACAGATAAACGAAAGCACTAGCTTCTGTGTTGAGACCATCTAAGCTGCTATGCCTTACTCCCTGTGCGAGACCATGTGGGGATCTGGGGGCAAGTACGAAGTGTCCCGGCACCACTGTTGTCAGCTAAAGGCAGACATCGTTTTGTAGTGTGTGAGCTCAGTTGTAGGTGATTGACGTATTAAAGTGCTTTAAAATAACAAAGCTAATACATGAAAGGAATAAAAGTGTCAGTGATGACATGTAGCGATAACTCACACGCTTTGCCCAAGCGTGCCCAGTAAAATGTACGTCTGCTTTCTTCAGACTCTACCGAGAGTTAAAGGTCACCTTGACCTCCATGAAATGCCCAGCGCACTTTCAAGGTGTAAGTGAACAAAAGACTTCCGGTGCCTTTGGGTGGAAAGCCTCATCCCTTCCTATCTGTGGAGTGGCCAGGGCCCCAGCTTGACTGAAAAAGCCATGGAAGTACTGAGGAAGGACCCCAAGGCTTCGGAAGGAAAATGTGAGGTGTGGTCTGGAGAGATAGCAGTAGAAAGTACTTCCTGTGCAATTGTAAGGACCAGGGTTAAGTTCCTAGCACCCACATTGCAGCTCAGAACCTTCTGTAATTTCAGTTCCAAGGGCTCTGATGCCCAATTCCAATTTCTGCAGGCTCCAGCTATACATGTGGTGTGCATACATACATACAAGCAAGTACTCATACACATGATGTAAAATAAACACATAAAAATTTTAAAAAGAATAAAGGCACATTAATACAAACCCAGAAGGGCATTGTCTTGGTGGCCCATCCTGAGTAAGTCAGCACCACAAAACTCAAGCAAACGGATATGGAGGAGAAAAACCACAACAAAGACTTGCATGGTGGCTGAATATGTTAATCTATAAAACAGAGACAGAAACAAAAAATAATGGCTTAACAGGAAAGAAAAATGTATACTAAGCCATCACAATGTAGATTATACAACAGAAGTGTTGGTAAGTGAAGATCCATTTACCGTAAATCCACCAGTTGCTTCATTTGTAACAGCTCAACAAATGTGATATGGACAAGTCAAGTAGCAGAACTTCGAACATTTTAACAGCACACAAATTTCATTAAAAAGTATCACATCACTGTCCAAGACTGCATGCCAGAGGACTGGAAGAACAGCCGTCAACAACTTATTTAAGATGAGGGGGGGGCAGACACTGTTTAACAAGGTGATGAGATATCCCATGCACCCTATAAGGAACAGCTGGATAGAATAGAGTCAGCCTCTTCTGATCAAATTTACACCAGCTGTGAAGGTCAATGGAGAATGGCAGGCTGCACAGCCTTAGCAGGAAAGACTGTGTCGTCGTCTTCTTACCCACTTACTATTTTGGCAGGAGCCATGGAGATGGAACCTGAGCTCCTGGCAGCCACTGGCTTATATGAGGCCTACAGTGCTCACCGTGCTGGTAAAACAGTATGGGTGTGTGTGTGTGTGTGTGTGTGTGTGTGTGTGTGTGTGTGTGTGTATCATGGAACACATGTAGAGATCAGAGGAAACCTGTGGAAGTTGGTTTTCTCCTTCCACTGTGAGTTCTGGGTATTGAACTCAGGTTGGTTACAAGTGTCTTTACCCACTGAGATATCTCTTCCCCAAAAGCTGTACATGTTTATGGGTCTGGAGACTCCACTCTGATAGAAAAAGCACACTAGATTGGCACCAAACAAAAAGGACTCTGGGAAACACACAGCCTTAGCCACCAGAAGCAGGAGATAGAGGATGGACAAGCAGCTGACTTACCAAGCACCCTGGAACTGAGATGCCAGGACCAAAGCTGGGGGAAATACATCTCTGAAAGGGCACCACACCCAGCCAGTGAGTCTAAAGAGCAACAAGCATGCCCAGGTCTAGACACTAACTCAGCAGTGCCCTGAAAGAATGCTAGGCTTACATTTTACAGAAGTCTCATTTCTGAGGCTGTGATGAAATACTCTTGCAGAAGCAGTTTAAGGGAGAAAGAGTTTATTTTAGCTCATCATTTCAGGTTATAAGCCCATTATTGCAGGGAAGTCACAGCAGCAGGAACTTGAAGCAACTAGTCACATTATATCCATAATCAAGAGAAGAGAGCATGAATGCATTGCATGCTTTTGCTTCCTTGATTGGATGCTTCAGTTTCTTCATCCTTACTCAGTTTAAACCCCTTGTTTAGGGAATGGTGCTGCCCATATGGAATTGTGCTTCCACATCAGTTAAGGCAATCTCCCAAAGACCTGTTACAGTCCTTCCAATGTAGACAATACCTCACCAGGACTCTGTTCCCAAATGATTCTAGGTGTTTCAAGTTGACAATAAAGCTAATTGTCCCACAACTCTAGCTGCCCTTTGGGCTCTGTGCGATGAGGAGGTGACAACTAAGGCCAAATGATTAGGATAAGAAGGGTACTCAAGCACAGAGCGACTTTGTAAAGATCGGGGCAGAGTTTAATGTTGCTTTCAGCTTCTAGTGTTTATGGGAAATAATTATAGATATTAAGGCTACAGAGAGGAATAAGGCTGACTGCAGAGACAGTAGAACAGATGTGTAGACCAGTAGAACAGACTATATAGATGTGTAGATAGATACATAGATGGATACATGGAAGGATGGATGGATAGATGGAAGAATGGAGGCATGAAAGGATGGAGTGATGAATGGATGGATAGATGAATGGATAGATAAAGGCTGGATAGATGAATGGTGGATGGATGGATATGGATGGATGATGAATGGATGGAAGATGTATCAATGGATGGATGGAGGATGGATGGATAAAGGACGGATTGATGGATGATGAATGGATAGATATGGATGGATGATGGGTGGATGGATGGAAGATGGATCAATGGATTGGTGGATGGATGGATGGATGGATCAATGGATTGGTGGATGGATGGATGGATGGAAAGCAATTGAACACATAAACAACTATGCCAACAATATCACAACAAACCACAGATGACTCTGGGATAGGTAGGGTACCTGAATTCCAGAATCACCACATTACTATTTTCAAACTGTCTAATTTTCAAGCAAACATTAAAAGCCACACAAAAATATAAGGAAACTATGGACCAACCACAAGAGTAATTAAAACCTTAACAGAAACCGTCCCTGAAAAAAAGCCAGACACGGAACTATTAAACATGTTTATGTAACGGAAGGGAACCAGGATGGTGACATATAAACAAATGCTTCCAATAACTTCCTCAAATTCTTCTTTAAAAACACAACAGTTATGAACTCATGCTGTGAAATCAGAACCACCATGGTTCCGAAGCCAGAAACCACAAGAAACTCCATACCAAACATTAATCACGAATGTCAGTGCAATGCTCTTTGGCGTGGTGCTAAGATCAGGGACAGAACTTTGATTACTGATGCCCAACACTGCACTGAAATTCTAGCTAAAGCAGCTCGGAGACAGGATAAACAGAAGGAAAGGCATCCAACTGAAAGGAGTAAAATAAAACCATTTACAATCACACAAAACAGTGACCTACAGAACAGATATTAAACCCAATAAAACTAACAAGTATATTTAGCTAAGTTGCTGTATAAAGGATCAACTCCCGAAAGTCACTTTCATTTCAACCAAGAAGGAAAAATGAGGAAGTGAAGACAATTCCATCACTGAGATCATTAGTTATGCACTGAGCTTGTTATTGGGAGCAGAGTCTTTAGGAGATATTATGATGCATACATTATCTATTTTCTATCTGTCTCTCTGCCTGTCACTCTATCTATCTATCTATCTATCTATCTATCTATCTATCTATCTATCT
>NW_026590699.1:8471669-8486459 GCF_907164565.1 Psammomys obesus
TCTATCTATCTATCTATCTATCTATCTATCTATCTATCTATCTATCTATCTATCTTGTTTTTTAGAGTCGGGGTTTCTCAGTGTAGCCCTGGGTGTCCGGGAACTCACTCTGTAGACCAGACTGACCTCAAGATCAAAAAGATGTGCCTGCTCCCTAGTGCTGGTAATAAAGGCGCCACCACCACCACCTGGCTTGGTACTGGTGTCCTTTAAAGAAGAGAGGTGAGGTACTCTCAGCTATCTTATCCATTGTGCAAGGTTACAATGAAAGTACAACCACCCCAAAATACAAGTGTATGTTTAATAGACCTCCTGGAAACTTGCATTGGATTTTTCAAGCCCCTAGTTTTGTAAGAAAACAGTTTGTTGTTTAAACAATCCATTCTATGGCAATTTATTATAGCTACCTAAACTGAGACTGAATTCAAATGAATAAAATGCCTAGAAATAAATTTACTCAATCTGTTAAAAGATGCATATGATAAAAGTTATAAAATGTGCTAAAATTAACACATGAGACATAAATAAGTGGGAAGACACCTCATGCTCATGGACAGATAACCTTAATGTTATTAAGATAGCAACATTACTTGATCTCTCTGAAGAGTCTAGGGTTACTATACAAATGCAGTGGTTCTTTTTTTCTAAATAGAAAAGAATCATTGATTGTTGACAAGGGTACTTGAGGTTCCAAAACAGTCTTTAAAATGACACACAATGTTGAATAGTTAATTCTCCCAACTTTAAAATTTTACCGAACTATAATGGTCAAAATACTGTTGTGTTTTGTTGCAAATGTAGACCCAATAAACCAGCAGAATATTGAATACAGAAATAAAGTCATGCCTCTAGACCCAACTGGATCTTTACAAATGTGCCAGTCCCATGCAATCCTCTCCAACCAATGATGCTAGAAAAACTAAATATTCTACACATTATGGGTGACGTTGTGCCAAGGTCCACACCGGACATAAAATTGACGAAAATGCTCCAATGGCATAAGTGCAGATACAAGTGTCCTCAAAATAAAAACATGATCATTAAGAGAAAGCAAAGGTGTCAGTTGTGCTGCTGAGTTTGTTGGCACATCAGCAACAGTACCCAAAGCATGAGAAAGAAAGGAGAATCAATAAAGAAATTTGACTTCATCAAACCAAATACTGCTGACCAGCTTGGTAACACAATGGCTGTAACCCAGCATTGAGGAGCTGGCTGGAACTTTGTGAGCAGTCACTGTCTCAACAAACTGCAGATTATCCTCAAAGTAAGGGAAATATTTGCACAACAAGCATTTTCGTAAGGGTTTGTCATCTATAATACAGTTTCATATCTCAACAGCAAAAAGAAAAATAATTCAGTTAGGAAGTATAAAGTAGTCAAGGATTTGAATAGACATTTTCCCAAAGAAGTCACCCCAAAATTCAGTGAAATTTGGAGTGATGCTTAAGGTCAGAACCCAAAAGGGGAGTGTGAATCAGCACCATGAGGCTATTTGCTCTGGAGAGGAAAGCAGCATCAATATGTAAGCACGCTTGGGTTGGCGCTTCTGTCCTTTCATTGGCCCCTTCTGCATTTAAAGTACATCCTTGCGGTTGTCAGGCAAAACCTCTAGACTGTGCTCACAGGCAACCCAAAAGTTAAGAATGTCAACGGGTAATTCTCCCACTCTGTGCCTGATACTTGTACCAATGCATTTAAAAAAAAAAATGCTTTGACTAATGACTTTCTTTTGTTCTGTAGCTATAAAAATGTCATAGAGCTTTTGACACTGGAACATTTCCCAGGGCAACCTGCATCTGTGTTCCTGGTCCATCATCACTCATACTTGGAATAAGAATGCAAATCATCCTTCTCTTTGTTTGTGCTCTTGAGAACTTAAGAGACTTCACCTAAGACTCCAGATGATATACTAAGTAGTAAGATAAAAAAAAAAAAATGTTATCTGTTTGGGAAAGACTTGCTGCCCATTGCAAAGGGCAGTGGTTCACGGCATGCAAACTCCCTTCACATGTAAGTCTCTCTCTCCTGTAAGCCTACCAGACTCCTCACTATAGAACCATTGCATGGCACAGTTCTCATGTGTATGTTCCAGTGCTCGGCTGGCTATACAAAACCAGCCTATGTAGGCAAAAGGCCATGGAGTTCTGGCAGCAGCCCAGGCCCACACACCTGCACCCATGGCACAAAAGCAAAGAGGATGCAGTGTTTTATGTGGATTGAGGCTGATTTTTTTCCCCCTTTTGACAAATGTGTAGAGCAAATCTTTACTAAGCTTTGTTTTAAATGTTATCTTCAGTTCTTCAGCTGTTCTTCTGGCTTGAGTTCTCTTCTTAGAAAATCAGTTGATGATTTCTGAGTATTGCAAACATCGTTTTTGGAAACAAAAAGCTAAGCTATAAACAATCATAGCTTTTCAGATCATCTGGAATTTGTTTATCATTTAACACCATTAAAATAATGTACAAACGTATAAATGCAAAGACTCAACTGCAAAGGTCAACCTGTACTCATTATCTGTCCTAACCTGTTTCCCCATTCCTGCTCATCACGTGTGGTCTCAAACTCCAGCTGCGGTGAAAGACTCAGAAATCCTCGTGCACTAGCTGCCTCTATTTCCCTTACTTCCCAGCTGCCCTTTTATGGTCTTTACTTGCTAACTTATGGGGTTGCTTCTTTTCTCTTTTCTCCCCACTAGTGGTCAAACTCCATCAAAGTAAAACCCACATACATTTTCTTCAATACAGACACTAACATCTCAGTCACTCAGCCACTGTATATTCTTAATTAGTGCGTGTAAGATGAATAATAAATCAACAAATGAGTAGACAGTGTGGTACATGTACATAGTGGGGTCTTATCCAGATGTAAGACGAATGAAATTATTCGTGGATGGAACTGGAGGTCCCTGTCTTGCGTGAAACACAGACCCAGGAAGAGAAATACAGTATGATTCTGATGTGTGTGTGTGTGTGTGTGTGTGTGTGTGTGTGTGTGTGTACATGTGTGTAGGAAGCATGTGTGTACAGGCACGTGTGCATGGGTGTGTACATGCCTGTTCACATGTATGTGTATGTGCATGCATGTAGAATGTACCAGACTATGAATAAGGAGGAGGTCTATAGGAAGTGAGAGAAAACGTGCAGGGACACCTGTGGTAAGAAAGCTGAAGGGAGGAGGCAGATATTTAGGCAGGATAAGGAGGGCAGCAGGAGACACATGTATGAAAAAGTTGCCGTGAACCTCATTTCTTTGTGCTCTAGTGAAAGTTAACTGAAGATCAACTATGCAGCCTGGAGGGATCATTCCTTTCTAGAACATTTTTGTATTGTCAAAACTGCAATGAATCACCAAATATTTACTTTTCAGTGTGCTGCTGTTTATGAGAGTAGCGTGGCAACTCGAATCCAGAAAAAACTGGATTAAATAGGGAGAGAAAAGGTTTTTCTGGAGTAGGGCATTGGATTTAGCAGTGCGGTGAAGAGCTGCATGAGTTCTCCAACATACTGGAAGGAGCAGCTAGCTGCTTCCCAGAGGCTTATCAACAGAGCCCTGTGTCACCGACCTTCCCCTGGCTCAAAATTGTGGGTGGCGTTATTTGGGAAACGGGGTGAAAAGTGTATTCTTGTGTCTGGCTCATATTAGAGAAAATACTTTTCTCTTTCTGAAGTTAAAACTAGCAGATCTTCAAGACAGCAGAAATCAGCTTGAAAGCGTTCCACTCTAAAGGCTGAGTAATCCATCATAAGTACCCACAGGACATTAAAAACTGGTCAATTACACCTCTAGGACATGGCAGCCTTGTTTCCATCCCATTAGAGTTCTGCAGCCAAGGATCACGGGCAGATGCATGCGGATAGCTGTCTGTCCCATCAGAAGCCAGCACTTCCCCGAAAAAAAAAAAAATCAAAACTCAGTTTGTTCTGCTTATTTAAGATCCAATATTTGTGTCCCCGAGCCCATGTTTTAACTGTGTCCCCGTCATGTAGAAAAGGTCCGTGTGAGTGTGATAAGGAGTCTGGACGGCAGCTTCTGGGTGCTGCAGTTCAGACTCCGCCTGAGACCTGAAACTTACAGCATAAGCCACACCAGACTGAGGCTCAAGTGGACACAGAGCAGGGCTGGTCATTACCTTTCCGAATAGTCGGCGTGTCACTGTCTGCAATCAGCTGCAGACAGTCCTGAGTGACTGCAAAGCAAAAGACACAATGTTTTAGTTATCGGCAGAAGCAATGGGGCCCTGAAGAAGACAGAGGACACAGATAACCCTGTTTCCCCAGAAGCACTAACACTTCCCACTGCTGGCACGATGGTGTCCTTAAGGCATCTTTGTGAAATTGGCCCCTTACTGGAATCTAAACACCCAGAGTTCTTGACACCCAAGGAGAGGCTCCTATGTTTTGGGGATACAGTGAGAAGCCATTCAGTACCATTCAGTCTCAGTTCCTTTGAAATATTTCTAAAGCAAATTTATTCTCTTTTTTGCTTGTTTTTCTTCTCTGCATCTCTGTGTTCTCTATTTCTTTTTTTTTTCCTTTTTACAATTTATTCATTCTATATCCCGATAGAATATATAGCCCCCTCCCTCAACTCCTCCCAGTCCCACCCCCCTCCTTCTTTCTCCCTATCCCCTTCCCCTAGTCCACTGAAAGGAGGAGTTCTCCTCTGCCATCTGCCCATAGCTTATCAAGTCTCATCAGGGCTTCCAGGATCCTCTTCCTCTGTGGCCTGGCAAGAATGCATCACCAGGGGGAAATAATCAAAAGCAGTCAACTGAGTTCATGACATAGGCAGGCCCCCGCCTCCTTACTCCAAGACTCACACAGAGACTGAGCTGCCCATGGACTACATCTGAGCAGGGGGTCTAGGTCCTCTCCATGCATGGTCCTTGGCTGGTGCATCGGTTTCTGCAGGACTCCATGGGGTCAGATATTTTAGCTTTGTTGGTCTCCTTGTGGGGCTCCTGTCCCCTCTGTGACCTTCTATCCTCCTACTTCTTCCATAAGACTCCCTGTGCTCTACCCAAAGCTTGACTGTAAGTCTCAGCATCTGCTTTGATCCCCTGTTGACAACTCCTAAATTTAAATATATTTTGATCATATTCTCCTCCTTCCCTAAGTCCTTCCAGTTCCTCTCCACACTCCCTACCCATTAAACTTTAATTTCTTTCTCAAAAAAAAGAACCAACAAACACAAACCCAACACAACAACAAAACCCTTCAAAACCAAGAAAACAAAATGAAATACCACCCAGAGACAACAACATAAACAAACAAACAAATACAAGCAAACAAAACCTCCATCAAGCTGTAACCGAATAAAAGAACACACACACAAACCTCTGGAGACCATTATATATTGGTCAACTCCTCCTGACCTTGAAGCTTGCCCTGAAGTGGGTGACGTACCCAGTGTCACTCGACTGAAGGAAACTGGCCTTCCCTCTCCCAGCAGGTGTGAATGACAGTTCAGTTGTTAACCTTTACCCTAGTGGCTAGGTTTTCATTTCATTCATTCATTTTTTTAAAGATAACAAAACAAAATATAATAATATGAAACAAAAACTATGACATTGAAGTTCAACAGGATTAACCAACAGAAGGAAAAGAGACCAAGAGAGGGCACAAGAATCAGACTCACTTGTTCGCACACTCAGGAATCCCATGAAAACACTAAACTGGAAGCCACAGCATGTACACTGAGAGGCTGGTGCAGAATGGGCAGGTCCTGGCTTTTATATCTACCTCATACTTAAAGAGTTAAGTTTATGAGACTTTTCTAAAATGATTTTTATTTTAAAAATCTAACGTTAAATAGTGACTTGCCACAAAAATTATGATTTTTGTCATATCTGAAAATGAAAATAACTGCCAGAATTTGGTGCCAGGCAGAAGCAGTGAATACCATCCTAAGGCTTGTTGTGCCCTTGACATGGACAAGAGCTCTAAGAATTAGGTGCTGGGAGGCTAGCTTTAGAGAGTGAAGACTGCTTTCTCAGACCTCAGGGAGACCAGGAATGGGACCAGAGTTTAGATTTTATTTCACTCTAGAGCCAACGCCAAGTTTTTTTGCCAGTGTATCTTGCATGGAAAAGGGGGGAACAACTTTAGAAATATGATGTAAAGTTTCTTGAGGCTACACAGTCAGCGAGACCCCTGGAATCATCAGGCCAATCCGCACATATGCATGGAGTAGAGAACAGTTGTCCAAAAGGAAAATGGCCCACAACAAAGGCACAGGCTTTCCGCTGGTGCGTAAGGAGAGCCACGGGGAGCAGTAAATGCCTGTGCAAATGCAGATCATAAATCCAGGCGCTCGGGAGGCAGAGGCGGAGTGATCTCTATTCACGGGCAGGCTGGTCTGTACGGTGAATTCCAGGCCAGCCGGCGCTGCCTAGCGAGACTGCCCCCTCGCAAACACTGCTAATAAAGCTTAGCGTACACTCCCTGTACAGTGCTCCTGTCCATAAAGTGGTTTTTCTTCAGTACATGACGTACTCTGACCACAATCGCTCCTCATTGCCCTCTCTTACCCCTCCTATGAGTACATCTCCTCTTTCCAATTAATTCCCAATTCATACCCTTCTGCTTATGTATGTGTGTGTGTGTGTGTGTGTGTGCGCACACATGTGCATGCCTGTGTGTGTGTTTACACTGTAGGTTCCCTATATAAGAGAAAATATTACATTCATCTTGGCTGGGACGTCTGGCTTATTTTTCTCAGTATGATAATCTCCATTTCTGTCAATTTTCCTGCACGTGACATACTTTTGCTCTTTGTGGCTGAATAAAACTCCACTGTATATGTCTGCTTTTAAGGAAGGTTTCATACAGAGTTACTCTGTATATGAAGTCTTTAGTCCAATGAAACAGTACTTGATGCATATCTTCCTGATGAACACACCGTCATGCTAAGAACTGATCATGGTATGGAATGCTTGCTATGTCTCAGTGTTCAACTGAAAATGTTCTTACATTCAAACCTTGAAATAACAAAGTAACAATGTACCCGTGTTGGGCTGTTAAACACAAATTGTTAAAGAGAAGTCATAGAAGAGAGAACATTCAGAAATCCTCCCTTGGCATTTAAAGGTGGAAACATAACATTAAAAACTACAATTTCTTTAGAACAGCGAAGTTTTCTAACTTCTTTTTTAAATTCATTTATCTTTATTAATTACAGCATATTCACTTTGTATCCCAGCTGTAGCCCCCTCCCTCGTCTCCTCCCTCTTCTCCTCCAAAGCCCCTCTCCAAGTCCAATGATAGGGGAGGTCCTCCTCCCCTTCCATTCAACCCTAGCCTATCAGGTCTCATTAGGACCAGCTGCATTGTCCTCCTCTGTAGCCTGGTAACTTCTTTTTATGGTACTTGGGCCTCTCTGATTGCAGCAGAGAAAACAAAGCTTCTGGAAGGCACAGAGGCTGAGAGAGTAGCATCCTCACACTTGAACTGCTGCAGAGAACTGTTTGTTCTCCTCTTTGTTCCATCTTGGGCCTGTGCCGGGAGAGGAGGATTTACCAGGTTGGCCACAGTGGCACAGCTCTTCACTGAAAACCCAGAGAAGCCTGACAGCAGGCTGAGCAACTGTGAATAAGAACAGCTCGCAAGAAGGAAAGAACACAATGTCTACAGCCCTTGCTCCCAACTGCAGAGGATCCAGGGAAGTCATGAAAACTTCGCTTTCCCAGAAATCGTTCTTAGGTAGTTGCTGTTTCTGAGGTGCCACAGCTGGTCCTGTGGGCAGCACTGTGCCAAGTGAGCGTGCACAGCTCTCGTCTTTGCCCCGCACTGGAAATGGCAGGATGTTAAACAAAGACAGAGGTAAATTGCCAAATTCTATCTTTCCCTTGTTTGTGCATGCGAGGGTGTGTGTGTGTCTGTCTGACAATTAAGTGAAGTAATGCCAGTAAAATCTTAGTACCTAAACCCTATAGCACAACCACACACTAACACTGTCAGTAGTATTAGCGCTGTTGACCTTAGCAGAAGCCAGGCTCATGCCTGGGAACACGATAGAACACCAGTAGAGCATTTCATACTAACTGATGCTAATAAAGGCAAGATGCTTGAACTTCCTGTTGCAACTACTCTTCTCTGACTGTTTCATTAGGTCCGCTGGGAGACTTCCACAGCCCTAATATCTGTGTCCTACCAAGCCCTAATATCTGTGTATCTATTGAAACCTACCACCAACCTGGCAGGTAATATCATAACTTAATTCAGCTTGAAATAAAACTTGGCTCTAGCCTACACATTGGGGAAAAAAGGTTTTGACATGTATCATGAGAAGTCTATGAAAAAATACCTACTGAAGAGAAAATTTGTTTCAAGAAGTGTTACTCAGAGGAGGAAATGGGTCACCAAGCTGGTTATTCAGTACCAGAACCTCAGGTACCCAAGTGATCTGCTTCAATGGCACATGCTTCAGGAGTCTTTGGGCTTTTTTTTTTTTTTTTTAATTTGAAATCATTAAATGTTTTTCAGTTCTTTATTATAAGAGTCATTCAATACAGATCTTACTGTGGTGGAAGTTTTGGTTTCTTTAAAAACTCAGTTATGTTATATATGTTTCTGTTTTAATCCCAAGTATGGGATATGGGACTGCCTTAGTTTATCCACAGGTGATAATTGTCTCATGCTGGGCTTGGTCTTTGCCAGCTGCAGATAGTCGAATTCTGAGGACTCTGAGAAGGTATAAATATGAGAGCTGTGGGGGGTAGGGGAGAGAATGAATGAGGGCTTTAAGGAGACAGACAGAGGAGAAAGAAGGCTGCTTGTTCATCCTCTGCATTTGCCCTTTGCTGAGATTGGTATCTTCCCAAAGAACCCATGACGCTAACCAGACAGAACTAAGTCTAAAGAGGTCTACATCCCTTTTCCCTTCTAATCTTTTTTCTCTCGTAAAGTTGAGGGTTGGAAGGGAGGTAGGGGCTTAAGGAACCTCAAATAAAATAAAGTTTAAAAAACAGCACCTACTCTTATTTTATAGTACCTGTAGTTGTTCAACAAAAGAGTTGCTGCACAATGAACCAAACTCAGACCACTGTTGTATTTCCCAATAGTGTAGCTACTTAGCCACACCACTTTAGAGATGCATAGTCTGATGAAGAAATAGATATTGATACCCACTATGAAATTCACTGAGAGTGTTCAGTATTTCATGGGTTTAAGAAACACCTTTCTCTCTCCCACCACTGAAATGGTACAAAGTGCTTAACATAGTTTCCTTCTCGGCTAAGTTGGCAGTAGCACTCATCAAAGACTTTCTGAGCCACAAGAAGACATTTCCAAAAATATACTTCCGGAAATCATGACATGATGATAATTAAAATCATGATAACTAATCTGAAAATGGTCTCATTTTAGATCTCAAGAATATTTATTCATAAAAAACTACATAATGTGTTTAAAAGGCAAAGATTGCTTTAGTGAAGTAAGTACTTTACAAAACAAAATTCCAAAAGGATGAAGACAGCTGCCTTCACTCTGTACTGATGGAAAGGAAAGCCAACACTATTCACAGTGTTGGTTGGGATGCTTAAACATTACCCATATGGAAAGCTGGTCTCCCCATTTAAAAGCTATAATTTGCAATATAACATCCATATACTTTGCAACCATGAAATTTTTGAAAGACCTGATTTGAAACAGGAAGAAAGCCATTAATGTGAACTGCTGCTATCTGTATCAGAATCCAAGGCCTTCGAGCTGCATCTGGTTGACCGTATACTTCAGCAAAGCTAAGCCTGATACAAACAGAGCCAGTGATGTAATTGTGGATGCTTATGACTGGTTCCCAGGAAAAGAATGTCACACACAGAGCTCTTCTCCTGCAACACAAACTTCTCACAGTGTGTCCTGACAATTACTTTGGCAATCATGTCAAGGACAGAGGAAAGCCAGGCTTGAAAAGACATTGCAACAGATGAGCACCCCCATAACTCCATGTTCACAAGATGGAGGGGTGTGTCACCATGCTGATACACACAGCACAGCTCAGAAAATCTTTTCTGCTTCCTGCTTCTGTCTCGTTCCCATAGCCTGGGATATGGGGTATGTTTTTCCAAATCTAGACAGTCCTCAAACCCAACTGAACTGTTCTTGTCCATGGCTGGGACAAGAATACAAGTTACAGAAGCAGTCTATTCCTGCCAGTGAAGTGAAGGTATATATTGGAAAATAACTGCTGGTTCCCCAAGTCACTAACTCGCCCTGTTACTGTTACTGCCAAGGAGACAGGCCTCACACGGCAGAGTCAGGGCACACAGTCGATCGTGCAGATCGAGCACACAGCGTCCGTACCTGAAGAGGCTGGACCCTACCGGACTGCAGGTCTGTCACTTACCTGACATATATTTGTGGTGTTATCAAAATCAGATCATGTGGAAATTTACAGGCACTCTGTAGTAAACGTAAGGAACTCACTCATTTGGTAATTTGTTATTTTATATATTACGTATACTGTATATATAAATTGCTAATTTGCTATTTTAAATGTTGTGCTAACTTTGTTGAGTTCCTCCAAGTGCCCTCGGCTTCCCTTGACTCGTCTACAATGTGTTATTGCACCTGGGAATATTCACAAAGAAGCCTAGTGCTGTGCAGAAGTCTGCATGCTCATGGATATTCTACAGCTATTCCTAATAGCTACACCTACATGTCCATCTAAAAATGAGCACTAAAAATGTGACACACATATACGTCTATACAATGGAGTTTTATTCAGGCATGAAATAAATTATGCCATTTTCAGAAAAATGGATGGACTGTAGATCACTAAGTGAAATATGACAGGGTAAGGAAGATGAGTGTGCATATTTGTTCATGTATGTGAAATCTATGTATACATATGTATTTATGTATGCAGCATGATATATGCAGCACACATACGACATTTTAAGTCACAAAGGCACATAAAACACAAAAGTAAAGGAGGGATTATCTGAAAAGAGGGAAGAGCCCACACGGCATTGTGACAAAACTGCCCCTGGGGAGCTACAGCACATCAGCCTTCTCACCCCGGATAACGAACCCACAACAGACCAAATTACGGACACCATCAAAGGACAACTTGGTAAGCCATGAACTTTTTATTGTTTTAATTGGGGTTACTTATAGGAGCAGAAATGATTCACCAATGCCTACTCCGGGATGGAGGACAGCTCACAAAGCTGGGAATCTGGAGCTCACTGCACAGCCTGCAGGAGCTCCACAGGTGGGAGAGTGTCCTTTCCAGCTGCCTCAGTTGGCCTAAACCTCTTCCAGGCAGCCTGGCTGGTTTCTGCTTCTTCCAGGCAGCTGGTCTGGTCTCAGGGTCTTCTTTGCAGCTCAGAGTTCTTCAGTCTGAGAAGGACCACCGGCTTTTATTGCTTACTCTAGCAGGGAGGAGCCTACTGAAGTTGGTCAGTTTTAGGGACTTCCTGGAGCTCTTTTGAACGTATACCTTCCTGTTTAGGCAGCTTCATCCAGGGTGGAATGTTCCAGTCTCAGAGTAAACAGTTGCAGTTACACAGGAAGGGTGTGAAGGGGAGTTGGTACATATAGGATCCAAGTGCATGATGTCAGGTATGAAACTGTTACAGTGAATCCTGTCACTTAATCTAGTTAATATGCATTTAGTCTTAATTTCAAATAAAAACCAGGGTTTTACCTAATGAAAAGGTTTGTTGCAGGGTAAAGGACAGCATACCAGAGTTTCACAGGAAACATACTCTGCTATGACACACACTCTGATCGATGCAGAAGAGGAGAGGGCTTGTTTGCCTACAATTCAATGTTACATGCCATTATTTGGAGAAAACTGGTAGGGACTCAAGCAGCTACTACACCACATCCGCAGTCAGGAGCAGAGAGAGAGCACACCCCTCCTCGCTTGCTCGCTGTGGTCGCTGTGGTCGGCGGGCTTTCCTCATTCTCCCATACCTCACTCGGCGCCTCCCACGGGGGGATGATGCCGCTCAGGACGGTCTGGGTCTCCTACATGATTTATCTGCCAGGAAGAGTCTCTTCTTAGATGATTCCGGTCACGTCAATTTTACTTAAAAGTAACCTATATGTCAGCCATCTGGAATTATTAATAAAACCACATCTCACTTGAAATTATGAAATAATTTTGAAAATAATTATTCATGCCTGAAAAGCACAAAAGGTAAAACCAGGAAGTGTTGATTGAAGAAGAGCTAGAAAGATGTCCCCAGCATCCTGCGCCGTTCTGATACTCAGAAAACGGTCTTATGTGCTTTTTCAACATGACCATTTTCCAGTATTATAACAAATTACATGTGTCACTCATTTGTTTTCTGTGTGTGTCTCCCGGTAATAGATGGCTCTAGAGAACAGACTCGCTGCTGCATTTGGCTGCATTGACTGGCTTGGCTTCCTGGCTCTCATTTCCCAAAACTTCAGCCTCAACCAGGACAGGGTTCAGAAATTTGGTTATCAGATCAGTATTTTCAATTTTAAAGACATTTTTGGAAACTGAACAGATGCCAGCTCTTGCAACACACATGAACAGGGCAGGGCAGAAGAGCCTGACCACTGAAGGAAAGAAGAAGAAGAAGAAGAAGAAGGAAAAAAAAAAAAAAAACATTCAGAGAAGTCTGGGTCAAAGATCACCTAGCAGCAGCCAGCTGTTCTAGGAAGGGGCCACCCACGCCTGGTAGGAGGCTCAAGTTCACCTAAGTGGTGGAGTTCTACACTGCATTCTTTCACAGACATGGTGCAGCCTGCCCGGCAGGCCATGCCGGAAGGGCTAGGTCAACACTAGACATTTCCAACTTGGCAGACATCACAGCTTTCCTTCCCTTGGACTGGATTATGGAGATCCAGAAAGGCCACTCAAAAATAGTATTGACATTTTTTACTTATCCAAAAAAATCCTCATGTTCCAATATTCGGTTGTTAGGTTTGTGTGTGCCACCCTCTAATTGCTAACATTTAAGGTTGTTAAATGTAGTGCAGCACCTGGGTGGAATACGAACACCCACGTTTCATCTCGTGTTGAGTTCCTAGGTGAGCGTTCTCGGGTCTCTCTTCTTGTTGCCTGGTGCCACATAGTTAGGGGTGGCTACATAGAGGTATTCCCCCGGCCCTGAGCTATCTTTGCAGCCCTCTAGAGTTCAAAGCCAATTCCAAACTGAGAAGCCTGTGCAAAAAATGGCTAAAAACAAAGGAGATTGACCCAAGTTGTCTAATAATTATTTGGCAATAAAATTCAGACGATGCAAATTTGTAAATCTTGAACCACCATGGTCCTTGTTCTCCAGTGACCTTTGGGCCCCTGTGGCTCTTTCACCTTCCTTTAAGTCCCAGAACTGTTCCTGTTTCCACCCCCATCTTATTACTACAGCTGTGGAAGCAGCTCTGAGAAATGTTATCCACAGAGTAATAAATACAAGAACTTTAAAAAAAGACTTTTGTCTTTCTAGAACCTATAGCAGATACTTCTACATTTCCTGTTTATTAACAAGTGGCGAATGCTGGGTATTGCAGCTGGGGCACTGTGCCTGGGAGGCAAAGGCTGAACCTCTGAGTTGCCTCCTAGGCCCTCTTTTAACTTTGGCTTGAGGCAGGGTTCACTGAGCTGCTTCTGGCTGGGCTTGAACTCTCTCTGTAGCCTCAGCCTGGAATTTGTGGTCCTCCTTCCTGAGCTCCAGAGCAGCTGGAAGGACATGCTAGTTTTGTTTGGCACTAAGCTGTTTGAAGTAAGTCACCTTCTTAGGCTCTAAAGATGCTCTTATTTGGATTGTGGGATGAATAAAATCATAGCTGGTGAGGGCTCAAAGCACAGGTCAATGTGATGCCATTTTTTAGGAAACTGGATTATGTAATATTTTCAATTGTATTGCTATTTTTTAAATTAGGAATCTTTCCAAACACATTTAAAGGATTAAAAGTGAATTGTTGGCTATGATAAGCTATTTGGCAATTTTTTAATCTTGGATTTCCCCACATTTCTGTTTATTATACGGTAATAGAGATGACCTTATAAAATACATTAAGCTTAATAAAATGTAATTTGAATTCAAAATAACTTTTAAAAATTATGCTAAAATACTAAGTTCTAAAAGTAAGTAAAAGTGATACTTGTCCACAGATGACTCGAAGTTTTGGCAAGTGGCCTGAACGTCCACCCTTCCTTTCCACTGCTGTCAGGACATGAGATAGGATGTAGATGCCTGCCACAGCTCAGAAACACCCACAAGCAGCTGCCAAGTAAGAGCCTTGGTGAGGACCTTAACAGTCAAAGGAGCACCCCAAGGTTATTAAGTGCACAGAACACAAATCAGAATAACTAGATGTGTAACAAAAATTTATAAAAATGCGTAAAACTTTCTCAATTAAGAAAACTATTAAACACCAACAGAAAATTCTTGTGTGTTTGTAGATAATCATTCTAGTAACTGATAACAAAATAAAATTTCCTAATTCAAAAAGATGGTATATAAAACAAGAGTCAATACTTTAACTGGCCAGGAATAGGAGACATTTCATTTCCTTCAGTCTCATATCTGCAACCTTCCCATCTTGGGTTTATGAGTATTAGGAAAATATATGTGAACAAAAAATAAAATGCATATAACACACATTCACAGTACATCATTCTCTAAATTGTATCAGTTATCAACTAATTGCCCTCTCACAATTGCATCAGCCTGGATGCATAACATCACAAATCTATAAAATATGTAAGAGGGAGAATTTTTAAAAATAGGTCATTGCACTATGTTTAACCTTAGAATACCTCCTTCCTTCCTTCCTTCCTTCCTTCCTTCCTTCCTTCCTTCCTTCC
>NW_026590699.1:8486469-8505099 GCF_907164565.1 Psammomys obesus
CTTCCTTCCTTCCTTCCTTCCTTCCTTCCTTCCTTCCTTCCTTCCTTTCTTCCTTTCTTTCTTTCTTTCTTTCTTTCTTTCTTTCTTTCTTTCTTTCTTTCTTTCTTTCTTTCTTTCTTTCTTTCTTTCATAGCCCTTGTTTGCCTGGAACCCCATACAGATCAGGCTAGGTCTTGAATTCACAAAGGTCTGCCTGCCTCTACCTTCTAAGTGCTGGGATTAAAGACATACATCATAGTTCTCTACTATCTTTTACTATTAATGCTTTTAAAATGAGTCTCTGTCCTCTCTAGAATGGTGAAGTTGCGGATTATTTTGAAACCAGTCTTTAGAAACCTGGATGTGTAGCAGAGAAGTCTTAAGACCACGGTGGCGTCCTGACCTGACTGTAGATTGACGCCATTGAAATGTAAAGCTATTTAGTCCATCTCAAGCAGACAGGTAGGAGAACAAGCCAGTGATAAAACTATCTGACACAAATTCCGCCATGTATAAAGAACTCCCTGTGGCAAGGTCACCAGCACAGGAGTCAAGGAGAATAGCAGCCTACTTTTCGAGGTGACAGGTGGAAGGGGGATGAAGGAGGAAGCAACACTCCAAGAGAGGATTTACCACAACAAAAGGCAGAGGGATTAATGAGGTCAGAGCCAGGGGCCCTTAGTCATAACAAAAGACAAGTGATAGGCACTGTGCTTGCTACTTAGGGAGCCAGGGGAGAAAGTGCTTGAACTTGGTAAACCAGAGGAAACAACAAAAAAAATCTCCTTAACACATGCAACAGCTCTGTACAGATTTGAAGAACACACAAGATGTGGTGGTGAAAATATTTGCATCAATGTGAAACTGTAAAAATTAGGATAACCAACCAATCAAAAATTAGAAAAGATAGATAAAAATTAAAAACTAATTATACATTACATTTACTAAGCTTACAAGCAAATTTGAGAAGCTAGTTGAAACTACAAAAGTATCAAAATGAAGGTTAAAGGGTGAAATGGTAATGGCTACATAGAAACGGTCTTCCCAAAGATTTCCCAATAAGGAACTTGGATAATAAATTGTGATTCTGTCGAATGCATAGTTCCTCAGAAACAAGAGGTACAAAAAACATCATGTATCCTGTGTCACAGAAAAAATTAAACTCACTATTTAAAAAATGAACAGTAGCTAAGGCTAAGGGAATCCCCGAGGGAATCCCCGAGAGAGCGGTGAGATGCTTGCTGGAAAATTAGAAAGCACAGCGGGGTCTGCACCCTGTGGCTGCTGTACCGCAGCTGTACCGCAGCTGCACGCGCTGCTAGTCCAGGCCCTGGGATTGTGTGCCGCTATCGCACACACAGCATGATACAGGGCGTTATTCCACATGGAATTATGTCTGGTATCCCATGCTCTGTGGTCTCTGTGCTGCTATTTCGCACACGGGGCCCTGTGCTGCTATTGTGCACAATGCAGTGTATGTGCTGTAATTCTTTCAGCGAAAAAGGTGGACGGTAGCTCACACTGCACACAGTAAATTCTAAATCGTGCCAGATTGTTGGCTCTGCGACATATGTAATATTTCCATACTCTTTTGGCTTGTCGCTTAGCGAACAGATGGTTGCTTGTATGGCTTGTAAGTCATTTTTAACTCAGGCTATCAGGTAAAATGTTTTCATGTGAATAAAGATGTGGGCAACAGCGAGGGTGTAACAAGCATTTCTGCTTTCCCCGGTGACGCAGGGAGAAACGATCATTTCTAGTAAACTCTCCACGCTGCAAACTGCTAGGGAATGTGGAGTCACCGAAGCCACTACAGAGCGATCACAAGGAAATTACAATGCACATGGAAAGGCTGCGTCAACGCCAGTCTTCGTCATCTCCGCGCGTTGCGCACCTGCCCCCAATGCGAGTGCGCGTGTGCGCGTGTCACACAAACAAGAGTAAACCCCACATGCTGCAGGGTTTGTCCACCTCTGAACTACGCTGGAACGTGGGAACTCTGCACACCTTTGGGAAGGGACTGAGATGCAGGGTGGGCACGTCCCTCTGCAGGGACAGGAATTGCTGTGCTGCCGAGTCCCTGAGCACACTTTCCGCGTGAGGGACGCGCCCACCCCAGTCCTCTGTCAGCTCCTACAGAGCCCAGAGTCCTCCTGGCCACACACCCTGCTCCTCCGTAGGGCAAGGCACACAGTGCATCCTTTTGCATCTGCTACAAAGCTACGGAAAGCGCTTAGCCCCCGACAGCGGCTGCAGGCGTGCACAGCACAG
Organism: Psammomys obesus; assembly: GCF_907164565.1. NCBI lineage: Eukaryota > Metazoa > Chordata > Mammalia > Rodentia > Muridae > Psammomys > Psammomys obesus. The sequence continues at coordinate 8,488,720 of NW_026590699.1, forward strand.
CCCCAGCTCCGGACCGCTGTGCCCAGACATACCTGTTTCTTCCGGTCCCGGGAAGGAGCGTCTGTTTCTGCGGCCCAGGCTGGAGTTGTGGGGTCCAGGAGCTGCCGGTGCCAGGAGCTAGGAATAGAGACACCACCCCGTTACTGGACAGCAGCCGGGAGCAGTGCGCCTGGGGCTGCCGGATAGGGAGAGGAGGAGCGAACTCACCTGGGCTCCCGCGGTGGCCCCCGGGGCCTCCGCGACCGCAGGTGTTGCGGAGCTTCGGTAGCCCTGCAGCTCCGTGCGCAGGCTCGTCAGGTCGGCTTGCAGGGCAGCCAACCGGTACAAGGACATCACTGTGAAGCCGCTGGACAACAGGGCCAGCAGGAGGGTCGCAGCCAGCAGCCTGCCATCTCTGCTGACCCCCACCCAGGCACCCTCCTTCTGCGGAGTGATGGGAACACACCCCACTTTCATTTCTTCTCCTTTCTCAGGGCAAAAGGAAAGGCGCAGCCGCTGGGTGGCTGCAGACTCATCCATTCCACGATGAATACTTTGAAGGTCTGAGTCTTTGGGGTAAGTGACTATAGGGGTGGGTCATTTCCTGTCGTCTGTGTCCCCGGAGGCTGCCCTCAGGGCATGACAGGGCTGGCCTCCCCCAGGAGCACTCTCCTGACTTTCTCTCTTCTACATCTTTTGCCACCCTGAAGTTGGTTCGCTGGCTCTGGCCTTCCATTGATTGCTCAATCTGTCTTCCTCATTTCACTTTCAGTTTTTGTAAGATTTTTCATTCCATCTCAACACAGTTCTGTTTGGTAGATGGGAGGCCTCTGACACGGCTGGGGACAGCTTGGGGTTCAAACTGGTCCACTCCAGACAGAACTTTAAGACAAATTTATTGAAGGTGCTTTCCCTTCAGCACGCTCTTGAGAAGTGTCTCCTTGGGGCCACGTGGCTTCTAAGGAAGGGGAAAGGGACAGCAAAGGCCTACTGGTGTAATAAAAGATAATTAATGTGTAAGTCAGATAAGCTCGGCGCTTGAACACTGGCCCGAGTTTGGCTGCAGGACAAGGAACTTAAGAGCTCCCTCGTGGAAGATGAAATGAAGGGCCTCAGAGCACAGTGAACTCCACGCGAACTTCTCTGCTCTTCTGTTGACCATGCAATAAAGATCAGGCTAGAGATCCAGGGCCTCTCTGGGGGCACTTTAGATGTGGGGTTGATTACAGGGAAGCAGGGCTTCCCTTTTGCCTCTGAGACTTAATGGGAGAGAAACGTTTGGCTCATTGCCCCCCCTCCCCCCAATAAGCTGTGCCTAGGAATTGATGGATAATTGACTGCACTACTTTCACAGGTGAGGACACAGATGGTCCTGAATCTATGGCTGGGATTGGTGGCATGCAGGGACAGTTTCATTCATTTCAGTCTTTCCTGGTCTGCAAGGCAGGTTGGGAGCCCAGTACCTCAATATCGCTTCATCTTTCAGCATAGACCATTGAGCACTTCCTTAGACTGCATAGTGACCATTTGCTTAAACCTCAGGCTGCTGAGCTTGGTCTCATGCTACCTTCCCTTGTGACCTTAGGAAGAAAGTCTCAGGAACAAGAAGGCACAGAGGGAAGGACTCCAGAGGCAGGATTCCAGGCACCAAGCCTGCTTCTGCCTCTTGTCCTCCCTGTGTCAATTACAGAGCCTCTGTGTGGATCTTTTCTTTTTTCCCTCCACAAGACAGAGTGTCCTGGAATGTTCTCTTAGACCAGGTGGCCTTGAACTCAGAGATCCAATCCACCTGCCTCTGCCTCCCGAGTGCTGGGATTACAGGCCTGAGCCACCACTGCCCAGCCAGTTTCTTCATGTGTAACATGGAAAGAAGATAGTGTGTCCCTGGGGCTTCGAAAAGGGCAGGAAGTAGCAACTGATGACAGTCACCAGGCTTTCCTTTCTTATTCTTTCCTCTCAAAGCACAGATGCGGGATTCTTGCTCTTAGAGTCAGTGCTGAAATTGGTATTATTTTGTATGGGTGTCCCAGGAACATGGGCAGGGTTCTTCACCAAGACACATTTTCCCTTTTGCAAAGTGTCGAAGAAATTTTTTTGAATTATAATTTCCTGTCTCATTCCCAAATCTTCCTCACTGGGGTTGCAGTCTTTTCCTCCTTTTACTCCTGTGAGTTCTAAAGAACTTTTAAACCAGTTGCTACAATCTTTACCCCCAAATGAGCTGCTCTCTAACTTCCCAAGTGGAAGTAGAATTGTATGTATGTGAGTTTTTGTAGGTCTGGCATAAATCAAAACATGTCACCATGCTCCAGGCCAGTGAGAGAACACCATGGATAGTGACCCCTGGTGTAAAAGGGGGTTCTCGAAAGACCTTCACCCTGAAAGAGAAACTCACCCATGAGACTGAATGGTAGTCCTTTAATTCCACCACACGACAGGCCAGGACAGGTTAGCCTGGGCTCCATAGGAAAACCCTGTTTCAAAATCAAGCCCATATATCTCTATCATGTGTTCATATTACCTAATTACATACAGAAATTAAATGAATCAAAGGAGAACAAGAACGTGAGACGACACCTTTTTCCATGTTTCTCTGTGTAATTATCCAGGGGGTGATCCAGCCAGACTACGGGCCGCCCTTTGCCTTTTCTCCTCTACTAGGCAAAGGGCTTGGTGCTCCAGCACCTTCAGTCAAAGCCCAGGTCAATCTCACTGCTGGCTCACAGAGTGGTGTCACTGTGCATCAATGGCTACCGCCTCTTACAATAAAGGTTGCCAGGGGGCCTCCCTGTGGTGAGCAGGCACCACTGTTTGTATGGTCTCCGCAGAGGTCACACAAGAACAGCTGGAACCTATGGCTCTTGAGTTTCTTATGACACGAACAAGACAAAGTTCTCTCCCCATCGCTCAAAGCTTTGTTTCCTACAGAGGAAGTGGTTTAATGAGGAATTAATCGGGGTCTTACTACATGAAGAGTCCATTCTTATTTCTTGATGAGCACACAGCAAGAGTGTATTTGTTCCCTTGACAGGCTGCCTTCCACCCTTAGACAGTTTGTAGGTATCTTTCATATAGGCATGTCTCTTTGAGTAAGACAGACCTTGCTTTAATGCAGTAGTTGGTCTGCATTTTTTAATTTTTGTGTCTACGGTATTTGCATTGGGTCATTTTTGAGAAGGGACTTCCTATGTGTTTGTTGTTTAGGAGATTGGGACTATTGTTAATTACTGCTTCCTCTCCCGTTAGCATTGGGGCATTTCTTTCTTGTTGTGTTGGCTGTGATGAATCTCAGCCCTCCTTTGTTCATGCACTGCTCTTATGTGTTCTTTCTTTTCTGGGCTTCACTGAATGAGACCCTTTATCCTCTCTCTGTATTCAGACAGATCTTTTCTGCAACATTGATTCCATTGTCATGGACTGTGCTGTCTTAAAATGTTCTTATGTCTATCAATCCTGACTGGCAATCATTTCCTTTCAGGTCTTGAAATACAACATTCAATATTCAACCAGGTTCCTGGCTATTATTCTGATGTTTCTGCCTTTAGAGAGAACTGGTATTTTCCCTTTACAGTTTTTAATATTGTTTTTTTGCTCCATATTTTTGATAACTTGACTGTAACATGCTATGGCAAGGTTCTTTTCTGGTGACTTATATCTGGTGACAACAATTCCTCTTGGGTTGCTTATTTTTCTTTGCTTCGAGAAAACTTCTGCTACAGTTTCATTGGCTGGCATTTCTATGACTTTAGATTTATCTCCACTCTCTTCTTCCATGCATTCTTAGTTCTGGTTAGTCTGTTTTCATCTTGTGTATACGAAAAAGATCCTGGAATTTTGGCGGTTCTCACTACATTTGGGTGCATTACTGTCTCAGCTTTGGCAGCCGTTCTATGATGTGCTCTTTTGCTTGGTTTTATCAGTTAATGATTCTTCCCACTGTATTCTGATTTGATTAACTCTTTACTTCTAGCATTGCTACCTGCTTTTTCTCAGAGTCACAATTTCTAAGATTAATTTTTTTGTTTTATATTTTTGGCTATTTTATCCACTTTTTCACTGTATCAGATAGTTTTGTTGTTTTTTTTTTCCCTAGATGAACATCTCTGTAGAATAAATGGTGTCTTCCCCATGGGAGAGAGCCAACCCCTGTCAGTATTAATGATGTTCTGTTATGACTGCAAACAAGATCCTAGCATAACTGTCTTCTGAGAAGCTTCATAGAGCAGTTGATGGAAACAGATGCTGAGGCCCAAAGCCAACTATTATGTCAAGCTCTCCCAGAGTTCTGTGGAAGGGGGGGAGGAAGGCTAGAAAGAACTGGAAGGGTCAAGCTCACCACAAGAAGACCTGTATACAGAATCAACTAACCTAATCCCATGAAGGCTCACAGAGTCTGAATCATCAACCAAAAAGCTTGCATGGGCTGGACCCAGACCCTCCTACACATATGTAGTTTTGGAGGTACCCTCCTGCTGCTGAGGTTGCAGTATCTTGCCTGGACCAGATAGCCATTACGAGCTTGGCACAAAAGGCACAACCTCCTCTTCTCTGTGGGGTCCCTTGCTCTCTGCCTTACTTCATCTGGAAAGTCTCTTTAGACACAGATTACTCTAGCCACACTTGATATATGGCCTCTGACACAGCTCCCTGCTAGCTCTCCCCTCCCTGTGCCTATATGTTAATTAAGCACTGACATTCTACTATTACAATAGAAACATGTTGTATAATGCAAATCAAGCATCCCTGAAGTGCTTAGTTCTAACCAATTATGTACACCTATTCTTGGAGCCACACCCACTCCCCTAGGGGTATACAGCCTTTGTTGTCTGGCATTAAAGTTGAACAAGCCATCAGCGCTCTGGTTTGAGGGTGTGTGATCCCTGTGTGGTTCTTGCTAGCCATTCCAGGCATGCTGGCTTCTCATCTCCTGCCCCTCCTGACTTCATGGGCTGCTAGGAGGCAGCCCCTGGGCAGGAGGAGAGCTACACTTTAGCAGATGTGCAACCTGGTCAACAGGTGGGTACCCTAACAATGGGAGTACCGGCTGTCCCTGACTCTTGCTTGACTCTGGATCCCTTTACCCTAGCTGGGCTGCCTTGTCAGGCCCCAGTGGGAGAGTTTGCTGTTAGTCTTGCTGTGACCTGAGTGGCTTGATAACCCTTGGGGTCCTCCACTTCTTTGAGAAAAATGTGAGGGGAGAGTAGGGGAAGGAGGGCAGGAGGGTGGGACTGGGAAAAGAGGCAGGAAGGGGCTGGGGTCAGGATATAAAGAGATTAAATTAATAAATAAATGGAAAAAAATAAATAACACTTGAGACAAAAAACCCAACTCTTTTCTATCTGCCCTATTAATTGTTGATATGTTTCCACCCACAAGACAAAAACTAGAGCTGTAATTAAATAATCATGTGATGCTCCTTAGTCCTAGTGAAGGCAAACTCAAAAGACATAAATAATGGGTCTTATTAGATTGCACTACACAAGTGGCTGGGTAGTCCCACCACGACTGCGTGTTGGACAGGCTGAGGACCCAGTACCTGCTTAGCCAATGAAACTGGATGCCTCACAAGTCCCAGCCTGTTACTGAACAGCTGAAAGAGTCCACTGTCTCAGGTGCACCTCGAAAGGGTGAAGCTGGATTCTGATTTCAGTGAAGGAAGACAACCGCAGCAACAGGAGATGCACTCATCAGCATGAAGCAAAGGGAGGTGAGCAATACTGTTTTCTATAGTTCAGTCCTCAGAGGGTGTCACCCACTCTGCTTATCCTTTCTTTGAATGCTCTAACACCAATTCAGAGTATGTCTCTTTGGCTATATTCCTGTCTTTAGGATTTGTTCCATTCTACTTCTTTAGTTTATTTTGTTCTTTGTTATGAATCTTCAGCTCAGTGTTTATTGGTCACCTTTTTTTCTTACTTGTTGACAGCAACACATAGGCTATTTAACTACCCACAGATTGCTTAGTAAAATTCAGTTGTATTTGACAGCTTTTTATTACTGATGTTTTGTATAAAAATATGAAAATTTAGTTTGAATTTTCACTTTGACTAATATGTTATTTCAAGGACATTTGGTGGGGGGTTGTTTTAATTTTTAGGAATGTTTGTGACCTTTCTCATTGATTTATAGTTTTCTGCATTTCATTAAGGTAATTTCTCATACTGCTTCTCTTAGGAGGCTTAGACTTTAGTAGAAATAGTAGTAATTTATAATATTGTTGACTGTGTGAATATAATAGACATTTGAAGGTAAGACATATCCTAGATAATTTAGTTATTCTAATCTAAAATATCTTATTTATTTATTTTGGTTTATACAATCAGTCAGACTAACCAATAGAGAAAGTTTGCTATAAGTAATCAATTTTTTACATGGCTACAATGTTTTTCTGTGGTTTTCTCCTTGTGGTTAGTAAGGGTATTATATATGGTATAAGTATTATTTAATGCAAAGCTAATCAAAATTCAAGATATAGTAACTCATGTCTATCAGAACAGTATTTCCCAAATGTGTAAAGATAAAAATTTAAACAGTGATAACAACTTTAAAGAGCAGCATACCTTCCTGGCTTCGTTGAGGGATAACTTGTAAAATTGTTGTGACATGTTCTTTTGCAACAGGAGAGTGTGGTCCTATACCTCAGATTGTTCCCTGAATCTAAGGTGATTTTTGTGAGACACTTTGAACAGAAAAAAAATCTACATAGAAAACAAAATTATAGCAAAAAATAAATGTTCAAAACAATTAAACACAGATGCTGGCTAGCTTCCTTATCACTGCAATCACAACACATAACGAAAAAAACTAATTAAGAGGAGAATGATTTACTTTGCCTAATGACTTCAGAAGAATCAGCCCACCACTACAAAGTGGACGAAAAGAGCTGATTAAAAGAGCTGACGAAAAGAGTGGTCAGCTTATCGCACAAGTCATGTAGCCTGGGTTCTCGACTGGCAGCTACATTTCCCTTTTTATTCTGTCCTAGTCAGCACAGGGATTCTGCTGCTATACACGGGATGTGTCTTATCCCTCAGTCAGTGTCTGCCATTACCTTCACAGACACAGCCTGGACACATTACACCAATCTCCTGTAAGATGTAAGTTGACAATAAAAATTAGCCATTACAAATACTAGTCAAAGTTATTAGGAAATAAGTCAACATGAGCCAAGTAAGAAAATGTAACAAAAACAGCCAACATTGATGACTGGTGAATTACTAATCAGCTATGTATTGTTGCCGACATTACTCTGGATTGCATATGGTTTGTCCTCCAAGTGTTCATGGTGAGTGACATGTGGCACATGATGGGACCCTTAAGAGGTGAGACCCACTGGGAAGTCCTAAGCATTGAATTAATGCTTTTAGAAGGTGTTAAGGTATATTTCTGGGGAGCCTGACTTACATGTAGAAAGTACAGTCTGTTGTGTGCATGAGCCTGAGCTCTGGGTCACTGACTGGATTCCTATCTAAGATGTAATTTCTTACCTTCACCTGCGCTCTTGGCAATAGAAACCTTTAATTCTCTATGACACTGATATATATACAAACCTCTGTTCTGTATACAGTTTCTCAGGCTTAAGTATTTTGTTATAGTAATAAAAAACTGAATAACAGCTTTCGAGTGAAAAGCACTTTGAAGATACACTGAATAATAGTTAAGAAATCAATCCAGCAATATTGAAAAACATTAATACCATGTTTATATTTCAGAGGAGAACTGCGGTTGAGAATTTATCCCTAAGATGAATTTTAGGTATTCAAAGATGTAAAACATGTCTACTACAGCAGTTAATAAAAGTGTATGACCATTTATTGTTTATTATTTTTAAATTTTCTAAATTTAAAATGAATTTACTGTTATTTTTCTATTCTTTTAAAAGAGAAATTTCCTTATTTCAGGTAATTGTGATGATACCTACCTACAATCCTAGCACTTAGTGCGGAGGCAGATGGAGGGGAAATTAGAGGCTAGCTTGAGCCACATAATGAGATCCTACCTCAAACAAACAACAGAACAAAATTGTTTTTATTCTATCACTAAAATAAAACAATCAGTGATTTCATAATCTTAACCAAAGCATAATCTCTCATCTCATAGTTACTGCTGTTTATATATTTTAAATTGAATAAAGAGCTTCCAACAATTTAAATTTTTGTCCACTTACACATAATGAACTTAACATAAAAGTTACCACCGTGACAATTTTTAAATTAATTCTTCAGTTTACCTTTGCTGTGTGATCTGTGTATTTATAATTTTCCTTCCCTTCAGGCAAGAGAACTTATTAAAAAAAAAAAAAAAGACCTGCAGGTATTATATCTGTTCAAAGAATATACACAAAACACACAGCACTGGTTTGAATACCCAAACTCATGTTAAGACTTTGTTGTTAATAGCACTAGCTGCTCTTCTAGAGGACCCAGGTTCAGGGGATCTGACACCCTCACACAGATACACATCAGGCAAAACACCAATGCACATACATTTAAGAAAAATCATTAAAAAAAATAAAAAATGTGGCTCCTCACAGAGTGGGGATAAAGGGACTGAGCCAGTAAGAACTGTAGGCCACTAACAGGAAGCAACAGGATGCAGAACTGGTCAAAGAATGAGAGGAGTACTAAGAATTAAATGGGACTTATGTCTCAACACTCCCCCCCATCCAAACCCCACATGCACTAAAACTCTGGAATCCTTCTGAAAGAGGGAAAAAAGCAGTAAGAGCCAGAGGGTAGGAAATGCTGGGAAATGCCCTCATCTGATCATCATAGTCATGAACTCACAGCACCTGTTGTTACTTACTCAAGACTTGACACAAGATCAAGCAGCCAAAATTTTGGCACTGCCTTGGTAGGTGATCTCCAGGCTGCTCCCCTTATTGAGGAGATATTGGTTGTTTCTGGTGGAAGGTTATCATTCCTTATTGGGGATGTGTCCACTGTTAAAATTATTACACTCTACTTTCATGTACATATAAGTATTGTTAATTAGACAGTGCGTTATAAAATCAAAGTTGGTTATAAAATCAGCTTCATAGCTGGAAGGAGGACATGTTAAAAGAACAGGGAAATTGGGAAGAAAATTAGAAGTAGATATCACTTTTGATTGTGCAGGTGTGTCAAATTCTTGAGAATTAAAAAATTGTTTTTAAAAGGAAAAAAATGCTATTAAGAAAGATTACAGCCCTCTATCAGATGTAGGGTTGATGAAGATCTTTTCCCATTCTGTAGACTGCCATTTTATCCTATTCACAGAGTCTTTTGCCTTGCAGAAGGTTTTCAGCCGCATGGGCTTCCATTTATAAATTCTTGATCTTAATGCCTGAGCCGTTGGTGTTTTGTTCAGAAAGTTGTCTCCTATACCAGAGTTCAAGGCTATTCCCTTAAGTGGAAGTTTCATGTTTCTTTGGAGACTCAGTTGTGTCATGTGACTATGTTTTTTGTTTGGGTTCCAAGTGTAGGATGTGGGAATGTTTTTCCCCTGGGGAAAACAGCTCCCCTCCTCCTCCACCGTGAAAAGGTGCGTGATGTCTGCTAAAACTTCCTTCCTATGAGGGATGTATTTTGAGCTGCAAAACCAATTCATGTGGACTCTGAGAAGGGTTAAATAGAAGCCCACAGACAGTGAGACAGCACTTTCTGTGTCTCTCCCCTTTTGCATTGCTACTCTTAGCAATGTTTTGCATCCTTTGCTGGTCTTTGCAGAGAAATGATCCAGAGAATTTCTCATGCTGCTTTGGTGGTTTTTCCACTTTGGCGGACTCATGATATTTGGGTGGGGTCTAACCACTTCTGCTACTGTTGACTTATGTTGCTGTTTGACCAGACTGCTAGTATCCTGATGACTGAGTTTGGTAATCTACAAAGAACCAGTGGACCTTTATCAGCAGGAAGTAGAGAAGACATCTACAGCCCCTTTCCTTATGAATCTCTTATGTAAGGTCTAGAGGTTGGAAGGGGGTGGTGGTACTTAAGAACCTTAAATAGGTTTTGAAAAATTTAAGCCCACAACTCCCCCACTTTCTCTTCTATTAGACAGTGTATCCAGTTTTATATTGAAGTCTTTGATCCACTTGGATTTGAGTTTTATGCAGGGTGATAAAGATGGATCTATTTGCATTCTTCTTCTATATGTAGACACCCAGTTAGACCAGCACCATTTGTTGAAGATACTTTCTTTTTTCCATTGTATGGTTTTCACTTCTTTGTAAAAAACAAATGTCCGGAGGTGTGTGGTTTTATTTCTGGGACTTTGATTTGATTCCATTGATCAGCCTATTTGTTTTTATGCCAGTACCATGCAGTTTTTATTATTATTGCTCCATATTAGAGCTTGAAATCAGGGATAGTGATACCTCCAGAACTTTATTTTGCGAGATTGTTTTAGCTATTCTGGGTTTTTTGTTTTTCCATATGAAGTTGAGTATTGAACTTTCAAGGTGTGTAAAGAATTATGTTGGTAATTTGGTGGGAATTCCATTGAATCTGTAGATTGCTTTTGGTAAGATGGCCAAGATCTGCTAGAAGCCAAAGTTACCTACTGAAGCAAAAGTCAATTAGTGAGCCAAAGCTATCTAGTGGAGACAAAAGTATTTACTGAAGCCAAAGCCAAGTAGAGAGCAAAGGTCATTTAATGGAGACCTAAAGCTATTTAGTGAGTTATCTAAGACCCTAAATCATGGGTGATAGATTGTGAGGACACCTGTTTGTTAGAGCATCCGTAAGATATCTTAAGTGAACATCCTTATGGTATCTTGCAGGTACAATATTTAACCCATGAAAGCACTCTTCCTATCTCCTGCAACAGTAGATTAACCTTCCCCTTTCCTGCCTTCTACCTATATAAGTTGGGTGAAAATTTTTAATAAACTAGGCTTTGATCAGACGAACAGACTTGGCCTTCATTCCTGTGTCTCTCATCCTTTCCCCCCATTCCTTCTATTCTACTTTAGGAAGTCCCATTGAAGTCCCGAGGGTCAGGAGAAAGATCATTCCATTTTCTGATATTTTCTTTCTTCAGAGACTTGGAAGTTTTTGTCATACAGGTCTTTCACTTGTTTGGTTAGAGTTACAAGATATTTTATATTATTTGTGGCTATTGTGAAGGTAATTATTTGCCTAATTTCTTTCTCAGCCCATTTATCACTTGTATAAGAGGGCTACTGTTTTGTTGTTGTTGTTGTTGTTTGTTTTTTGAGTTAACTCTGTACCCAGCCACTTTGCTGAAGGTGTTTATCAACTGTAGGAATTCTGTGGTAGAATTGTGGAGGTCACTTATGTATACCATCATATCGTCTACAAAGATGATACCTTGACTTCTTCTTAAGAAATTAGATGCCAACAAACAAAATACCCAATTAAAAAATGGGGCACAGAGCTAAACAGAGAATTCTCAAAGAGGAATATCAAATGGCTAAGAAGCACTTAAAAGAAATGCTCAACATCCTTAGTAATCAGGGAAATGTAAATCAAAACACCTGTTAGAATGGCTAAGATTAAAAACTCAAGTGACAGCAAATGCTGTTAAGGATGTGGAGCAAGGGGAACACTCCTCCATTGCTGGTGGAGTGCAAATTTGTACAACTACTTTTGAAATCAATCTGGAAGTTTCTCAGAAAACTAGGAATAGATCTATTTCAAGACCCAGCTATTCCACTCCTGGGCATATAACCAAAAGATGCTCCACCATACCACAAGGATTCTTGCTCAACTATGTTCATAGAAGCTTTATTACTAATAGCCAGAATCTGGAAACCTAGATGTCCCTCAAGGAAGGAATGGATAAAGAAAATGTTACATTTACATAATGGAATACCACTCAGCTATTAAAAACAAAGACATCATCTGAAACTGTGAGACAAAACAGACTTCATTCCTTCATAAGTTATAAAACTGTATAGCCTTCGACAGTCTGTTATAATATGAAATAAGAAAGGCTTGAGAAGCTATCATTATCTCCTGAGATCTGAATGTGTCCCTGAAAAGCTTGCTTTGGAAAATCATTCCCCAGTGTAACATGGCAGATGATAAACTGATGGAGACATGTTCTGACAGTGGGAGAGGAAATAGTGAACAGAACAGAGCACAGAGAGTCACAGAGACATGTGCACAATAGGACCGCCACAGAGGGAGAGAAGGAAGCAGGAAAATATACAGAGAAAAATGATTGGAAACTCACCAGTGCAGTGTAGGCACTGAGGCCAGAATTCCACACTCATGAGTGGATCAATGCTGGCTATAAATGGGCAGGAGGCTGTGAATTCCCACTCTTATTTAGTTTCAAATATTTTCGCCTTCTGCTATAGGGTGATGCCTCCAGAGGGTCATTGATAGGTAAAGCCTCTTAATTAGATTCTCGGCCTCTAGAACCACAAGTCAAATGAATTTCTTTTCTTTACAGACAACCAAGCCTCTGGTATTGTATAGTAACAAAACATCAAGTATTAGGTAGGGCAGGTATGAAAACAGCCTTGAGTTAGCTCAGAAAAACTGGGTTCCAGTGGAGCTGAATAACTAGGTTCTATATGACTGTACTTTGTAGTATTAACCGTCTCACCATTTCACACCTGTTTTTCTTCCACAGACAAAGTTATTATTTTCTGTGATCTCATTACTCTAATGCAGGTTAGGTCACACCCGTGTTCTGTGTTTCTGATTGCCTAATTCATTGCAGAAGCATGTTATTAGTCCCAAACTGCAATCACACAATCACATACATATGTTCTCTTCAGTGCTCTTTCATGATTTAAGGGGAGACAGAAGACAGCAGGTGTATTTTACCAGCTTTCCAATGCATAATTCTTAATACCAATGCTCTGTGTTCATGGATGCATCTCTGATTTAAATTTTGTATGCTGCTTCCTTCCAGCACAAACAACGCCCTTCATTTCCTTAGAGGTGGGTCCATTAGCAACAGTCAGCTCTAGTTTCTGTGACTTTCCCAGCTATAAGCCTCCAGTACGGCAACTCCCTCGAGCTTTTAGCCTGCAGCCCTCTCGCCTTCCATCCTCCATGGTTCCCAATGATCAATATGCCCTTGGTCTTATTAGAGTTTCCGTGACATGATTTGTTGGTTTCTCTTGATGCTGTCTTAACTTTTTCCCTTAGGGTTTCTTCTAAACGTTTCTATGCATTGGTCATTATGTGCTCACCTTGTTTGGGGTTCTTTGACCTTAAGTATGGATATTGATATTTTTCATCAAAGTTTTAAGTTTTCAGCCATTTGCTTCATTAGATACTTTTCTGCTTCCCTCTTTTTTTCTGGCATTCCCATTGTACTCAGAGAGAGCTCTGAATCTCTATTCACTTTCTTCCTTTTCCTTTGGTGTGCTTCAGATTGCATTTGTATCTACCAACTTCAAGTTTGCTCTACTTTCCTTCTGCCAGGTTGAAACACTGTTAAAATGTGAATATTTCTGTTCAGTTACATATTTGAGCTCTACAATTCCTGACTCATTAACAAATTCCTATCATTTCTTTAATTTTCTATTTGATGAAAAAAAGATGGGTTATATTTTTAATGAGAAACTATCCATTGTGCTGTAGAATCTGACCTCTGCATAAATCCAGAAGAGGCTTGCTCAGCAATGCTCAGAGCAGGGATGTAAGACATTTTACCTTAAGCAGCATAAATACTGACATGTTTTTCTTAAAAAGTTATGTGCTTATCCATTTTTTGGCAACAAGTATAGTTATAGATTGAGTAAAAAATATACCTAGAAAATGATTCTAGAATTTTACAGCCTGTAATTTTGACAGTTATTATATTCAGTTGTGGGTTTAAAATCCATAGGCCCCTCTCATGAGGGAATTCCCAGAGGGTGTAACTGAGGTTGGCGGACTCACTTTGAAAGTAGGCAGCACCATCATAGAAGCTGAAGTCCTAGACTAGAGAGAAGAGGTTGTGTATTAGCACCTACCTTTCTGCCTCTTGCCTGCTTCTGCAGAGTTGCCTCATGCCCCTGCTGGAGTACCTTTCCACTCCTATCATGAACCAAATGAAATGCTCCCTAAATCACACTAGTCAGGATTGTGCCACACACAGTAGGAAGAAAAGTGCCTAGAACAACACTAAGGACTGAGCCAGTGGGTCATTGCCTCACTATGGCACTCTGCTACAGACCTGTCACCCATGTCAGCACTTAGAACAGCAGTATTTGTAATGTTTGGCCTCTAACTCCAACCTACATGCAGCATGTTTGTTAATACCTGATGTTGCAGACTGTCTAAAACTGAAAATTTAAATAACATGAGAAAGGAGGAACTTTTACAGTTACTTGAGACATAATATTTAATCAATCTAAAATGCATGTAAATATTGTCTTTTCCCCACAGAATGAATAAAGAACACGGAAAATAGAAACCAAACTTTCATTTATGCACAATGATCCCAACTATGACCTTTTTGTGTTAAAGCAGAAATGGTTTGTGCTATTGACTGATAGTAGAGGAATCTACAGTGGTTTTAGTATTTGATACATTTAGGGCCAAATAAGACTTTTGCTGGGTGGGACCAGTGCATAGGAGAAAACAATACTATCTACAACTTATGAAAAATTAAATTGAAAATTTAAGCTTTCAATTGTATGTCAATATGGTTGCTTAGTAACTGAGTAAAACACTTTTCTATAACAAAATTTCATAGAAACATGTCCCATACCTGCAGCAAAAAGAAATTTCTGATACTTTTGTCTTCAATTATCAACTTCATCACTTCACTGAAAATTCATCAAGATGGATGGAAATATTTACACAATTTCCTGTGGTACTGAGAGATGGGTGAGCAGGAGTGTTTGCTGCTCCTGCAGAGGGCAGAGTTCTGTTCCCAGCATCCACATCATGCATTCACACCCGTGTGCAACTCCAGCTCTAAGGCATTCTGGTGCCTCTGGTCCCTGATGGCAACTGCCCTCATGTGCATATAGCCACACACACACAATTCAAAGTAAGATATTTGAAAAAGAAAAAAATTCTCACTGGTCTCTGAGCAGGAGAAACAGTGATTAGTTTAGAGGGCCTTCATGTGTTGACTAACAGGCTAAAACAGCTCTGGCCTGATTGGTTCTTCTCCTTTAACTGGATATGAGAAAGATGAGAGGCACAGTAAAGGGACCACACATTGTCACTGTGATCAGCAGAGGCCCAGCCCTCTCCACACAGTAAAGTTGCTACAGACTTTCTCTAACATACTCAGTTCCTTGATTCCACCAGACGCAGCCTCATGGGGACATTTCTACCAAGTCTCATCAAAGTAGTCTCAACTCTCTACAGTGCAACTCTTAAAATGCCTCCCACCTCTATCCATGGTCCAGCTCCAATGTTAAGAGTCCCTGGAAGTAACCCGCTCCTTCCTTGTACCAAAATCTACATGAATTCTTTGCTCAAGCTGTGGGGAAGTTACCACCATCTTAGAAATGAAAATAACAGAACTCCATTCTCTGTCAATTTGGTGTCAGTGGGACCACAGCCATGCTGAAGCTGCTCCTTACCTCTCTGGACTCTTGACTGCTGTCCGTTGTGTTGCTTGGCTGTGGTCTGGTCATTAGTTCCCATGTCCATCTCTACATTATCCTACTCTCCTGTGTGTGCCAAGTCTCTCTCTGCTTTGGGAACACCATTAGAGTTGGCATTCATCCAGACAGACCAAGATAATCTTCCTAAGTCAAAACTTTTAATCACTTCTGACAGCCCTCATAAGTCAGATACAGATTATCAGGATTGGAAACTGTTTTTGGGATCATTATCCACACAACTACACACCCAAGGATCACCTGTCAAGTAAATGCATCATAAATCATTTTACTAATTTTTTTGTAAAAGACATTACTCAGATAACGGAGGAGGCTTGAAAGGAATCTGAAACCTCATTGGCAAGACTGCATTTTGTCTTTCTTGGTTTGAGAGGCTGTGTTGAGTTTGTGAGAGGATACTTACGAAGCATGCACTGCTCATGGGTGACTAATCACTAATTTGGCAGCTTAGGTACAGCTTACGAGAAGTTACTTCTATTGTTTGTTGTGGTTTGCAGTGTCTTCCTAAAGGGTCTTCTGAGGAAGTCTTGATGGTACTGTTAAGAGGTGATGGATCACTAGGGTGCCAAGCTCATGAATGGGTGGGTCACTGAACTCAGAGATGAACTGGTCATCAGAAGGGTCATATTTTAGGCTCTTTCTTGTCCCAGTCTACTTTTAAGCTGCTTCCCAGTACTGTAAGGTAAACAAATGGACTGAGATCTCTCAAAGTATGGGCCAATGCAAACTGTCACTCTTTATAACTGTTCTCTACTATGTCAAAGAGATAAAAATATACATAGTATTTCCCCCGCCTTTTTAAATAAATATATCTGTATGTATGTATATATATATATATATATATATATATATATATATATATATATATA
>NW_026590699.1:8505109-8510453 GCF_907164565.1 Psammomys obesus
TATATATATATATATATATATATATATATATATATATATATATATAAAACTTCATGACTGTTCAGAAAACAAGAGCATAGTAAGACACTGTGTAGAAAATAAAGCAGAAGGGGATAGGACCTATGGACTCCCATATAGCCAGAAGACCTGAGGCTCACACAGAAAGGAAATTCCACAAAGCCACGCAGGACAGCGTGGCCTCACACTGCAACATCTTCCTGGTTATGGTTTGTGTCTGTTTCTCAGTAGAACATGCTTGCTAACATCAGCTTCTTAATGAACTTGTCTGGTAGGTTTCTGGTCTCTCTTTTCACAGTCGTAGTTACGTAGTAAAAGGCAATGAGTTACCAAGTGACCTATTTTCTCAAGTTTGAAGATATCAGCAAGAATAACTATCTAGGAAGGGAAATAAACTATACTATTACAACATAGCTTTATCCTTAGAAGACAAACCACCTACTATACACAAGTTACACATATGGGTAAATTCACATAGGAAGTGTGAATCTGAGACTCCCCTTGTAAGTTTGGAGCATAGCAGTCACTATGCATCTTGTAATCTAGTAAAATTGTTATGTGAACCCAGCACTAGTAATTTTTATTCATAGTATGTTCATTTGAATGACTGCTTTAATGAGCGTAATTACTGTTTACGCTGGACTGCGACCTTTATGATCATCTGAACTCTAATTCCAACATTAGCTCTGACCTGCATACTGTAGTGCTCATAAGCTTTGGGACAAGATGGTGACTCAAAGACCACTGAGAATTCAAGAAACTTGTTCGTGGAGAATGTGCGAGGAGATGTGGATGTTCACACCGCCTATGACTGAGTCATGCAGTGCGGCACTTACTGTACATGAGCAACTTCTGGTTATTTATGGAATCCTAGCTATATATTTGAGAAAAGAGAACTATTTCCACATCGATAAACCTTATAGTTTTTATGAACCAAATAGACACTCAAGATGTCTAAAACTCAAGATGTTAGTGACCAAGTCACAGGATATCCAGATGTTAAGTCATGGTAGAGGGCTGCAATAGACTTAACTGACTTCAGTGGGAAGTCAGTTCTCACTTATCTCTAGAACCAGTTAGTAAACATCCCAGGTGTGTACTCATTCAATCCGGGCAGCTGGAATAGGAAGAGTCACAGACCTGGAGACTAAGGAAGATTTTATTTCTCACTGTTCAGGAAGCCTGGAAGTCCAAGGTCAAGCTAAAAAATGATCTACTGAGGGTGCTGCTGGGCTTGGAGACTGCTAGCCATCTTTTCTGAGCCTGCAGAAGGCAGAGGAGCAGCCAGCTCTGCCCTTTTCACTGCACACCAAACCCGGTTGGGGCCTTCCTCCAAGATCTAAATACCTTCTAAAGCCCCCTTTCTAATACCACCTACTGGAAATGGAGGTGTCAGTACACCTGGCAAAGCCCAACCTGTAGGGTGTGACAGTCCTGTCTCTGCAAATTGCACACCCTTGTCACTGCCCTTGCTGGTGTGGTCTGTCTCCAAGTCTTAAGGATTTTTATAATGCTATGTCCAAACTCACCTCAGGAAGATGACAGTGACACTTACCTGTGTTTTAAAATTAATGGTGATAATTTAAAGGGAATTGCAGGTGTACTGTAGTCAAAGTTGGGACATAATGACTACCACCTCTCTCTGTATGTATGTGTGAGTGTGTGCACCTAAGTATTTCTGGTCTGCTGATCAGTATTACCTATTGGGCTTACTGACATGTACTGTCCCTGTTCAGCTCACCAGCTCTTTTCTCTCTACAACCTTCCTTTTGGTTTTGGCACTAGCCCTATTAACATCTGCCTACCAGTGTCCATCCCACAAGCTCTGCTTTTTCCTTGGCATATTCCACTTTTCTCTTTTCCTCTACTTAGCTTTAAGCTGGATCTGCCAATTGCCAACCCTGGCACCCAGGGTTAATCTTTACATTTCAGAAAGCTCACGTGCCTACTGAATTTCCCCAAGAGAATGGCTTATGATATGGATCCCCCAGGATTTCCTAAAAATGTAATCACATGAGCAATTTCCAACATTTCTATGTAAGATGTGTATGTGCATGTAACTTCCAGATTTGTTAGCTGTGGCTCCAGGCTTCAACTGCCATGAAATAAATTTTTATAATAATTGTTTCTGTGCACTCCTTTCTTTGAGGGATTTGGGCAGCGAGGACAAAGTGTCTAGACTCCTTAGGTGCCATGCGTAATAAAAAAGTTGGTCTTGTTGTTGCAGGAGAAAAGGAAGAGTAAAAGAGACCTGAGTATAACCAGAATTATGACAAAAGGTGAATATAATGGATATTCAAGAGAGAAATAACAAGCTCTGGGCTTCTACAAACCAGAGTTGGGCCTCAGAGGCACTTTACATGTCCCAAGTTTCAGTCAGTGAAGAGTAAGTCCAAATTTATGAATAAAAATATGAGGTTTGAAGCATGTTTACGAAGGAGCCAAGAGACAGAAAAGGCTGCCTTCAGTGTGAGATGCAGTCACTGCATACCCCAGGTGGAGGGTAGCGGGGTAGCCTACAAAGTAAGGAATGGGTTGGCAGACCCTACAGTTGTTAAGAATGGGGAAACAGGGACTGAAGAGATGGGTAAATGATTAAGAACACTTGTTGCTTACCTGGAAAACCCACATTTGACTCCCAGCACCCACATGGCAGCTCACAAACATCTGTAACTCTACTTCCAAGGGATCTGATGTTCTCCTTTGGCCTCAGAGGGCACTACACATACATGGTCCATAGGCATACTTGCAGGCAAAACACCCATGTAAAAATAAAAACAAATAAATTTTTTTAAAGTCTCAATAAATGTCAGCTGTTATAATTTCAGCACTGGTAAGGCAGCATTGTGGAGAGCAGGAAGCAACAAGTTGGTTGCCAGTTCTTTTAGGAAGCTTTAGAACTTCCTAGCCACTCCTCCAGCCTCTGTCACTGTGCAAGGCTTAGGAAAGCATGAGGTTTGTCGAGTATGCTCTGCATGAAGCCTTCTATGTAACAATGAGTAAATACATGGCTGCATACTTCTAAATTCCAGTTCTTGGTAGTTCCTTGGAGTGACCTAGTTGAGCCTACTTTGGATTCCAATTTCAGCAATTTTAATCTCCTTCAACATGGAAATCATTTTCAAGCTGTTTCACTGAGTAAATTAGCAAATGTGTTCTAGACTGAGAATGAATGAGGTGAGGAAAGAAATCCTTCTGCATACCCCAGGCCTCGTGACGCCTCTTGCTGTAAAAGTTTATGATGAAGACCTGGTGCCATTTACCACCTAGGCCTTGTATCTCAGCATTCAGACTCCATTTTCTCTATCCCCCAGTAAATCAGCTCTAGCAGACCGAACTTCGCAACTTTCTAGAATGTTGCAGGAAGGAAAGGAAGAACTGAAGACTTAAACATAAATGTTAAAAGCATTCTGAGTCCAGGCTGGGGCCTCTGTCAGCACGTGAGCACCTGCACCCCAATTCACCTCCTCACAGCAGGCATCTTCTCAATTCACCTCCTTACAGCAGGCATCTTCTCAATTCACCTCCTCACAGCGGGCAGTCTGCAACCATGACTGATCCTCATGCTTCTCTAGGACGCGTTAAGGCACGCAAGTGCTTCCAGTCTTTCACTGTGGATACACTCCTCGGATACAAAAGCCTCTTTGGAGGAAAAGCAAGTTACAGACTCATGAAGGTTAACTATGTAAGACCATCTCAATCAGGGGGTCATCAACAAAAATGCAAATGGGAGGAAACCAACAATGAAAGTTTCTTGGAAAAGAGCTTTATGAAATCCATAGATGAGGATGCAGCTAAACGCCATCCGTGTAACTGAAGACATGCTTGAGGTTTAGGCACTTAACAGCAGTTCATATATATAGAAAATACTTTTTGATGCTAGCCTAAATTAAATGCACACAGGACTGTTATATCCTTGGGAGAAGGAAATGGAAACATTTTCATCCATATATTTAGAATAAGATCCATTACTTTCAGTGAAACGCATGGTTTTATTGAACCATTAGATACCTTAATGTCCTATGATAGACTTTACATGAATAGAGTTTTAAAAAGACTGAATACAAACTAGCTGACGACATTAACCAAGCTGTTCATGTATCAATTTATTGCATGTCAATACAGAAAAATAGAAAGTATACCTTAAAAGAAATATAAAACAAAACAAAACACCAATCAACCAACCAAATTAACAAAAACCCACAAACGTTTTCTTGCCATAGTTGGCACATAGGTATGAGGACATTCAAATTTGAGCTATAAAATTTTATCACTATTTCAAAGAAATATGGCAATAACAAAATTACGGCTCAGATTATGAAACTGGGCTAACTGACTTCATACTGACTCTCCCTAACTATGTGGAAGATGAGTTGTCAGTACCCGCAGTACTGACACAGTCTGTAGATGCTGCTGCACACACCAGTTATACAGTTACAGACTGCACTTTCTGTCAACAAGTGTGGGATATACAGTCCTATCTTAAATCTACACTCTTACAATACAAAATATAAATGGAGGTATATCTGTGTTATTGGCAAATGCTGACTAGCAGTAGGATGACCGACGGCCACACAAGCGAGCAGTGTTTCCGACGAGGGAAGGGAAGTGCATAGGCACTGGGAACACAGAGTTTTGCATTTTCTACTCTAGCAAGCTAAAAAATAGACCCCTGTGCTGTGTCACTTCTAACTTTACCTGAGTCACATGAAAATACCTAAGTTTAAGTGGACAGTCCAAAAGAGTTACTTATGACTAATTTTTCCTTTCAGTTTTCTTTAAAATATATAATTATTAAACATGATAGTAAAAAGGCTTGGGGTATGGCCAGAGGGCTCAGGAATGTCAATAACGGCCTAGAGCAGTGGGTCTCAACCTTCCTAATGCTGACACCCTTTAATACACTTCCTCATGTTGTGGTGACCCCAACCACAAGATAATTTTCATTGCTATGGCATAACTGTGATTTTGCTACTGTTACAAATTGTAATGCAAATATCGGATATGCAGGAAATCTCATATGTGACCCCTGTGAAAGGGTTGTTTGACCCACAAAGGGGTTGTGACCCACAGGTAGAGAATCACTGGCCTAGATGAACAAGTGATTTCTTTTAACAGTTCATCTTACTAACTCCTGACCTCAAGGAGGAAAGACAAGCTGACAAAAACCATTACTAAGTACAGCTTCCAAGAAAGCTTACATATCAATCATCTCTACCAGATCTATTCCCACCCAAGCCAAACCTAACAGAGGGGCAAGCATCAGCAGGTGTGAACCTCACACACACACACACACACACACACACACACACACACACACACACAC
>NW_026590699.1:8510463-8538262 GCF_907164565.1 Psammomys obesus
CACACACACACACACACACACACACACACACACACACACACACACACTCGCGTTGCTCCCGTGATGTCACTAGAGCCATGACCTCTCAACACTGTCTGCAGCCCACCTGGGATCTAAGCTGTTGTGGGACCGACCCATTTTATAGCAACACTTAATGGATGTGTCACCACAGTCAAAACCTAAGACAGTTCAACTGGCACAGGGTCACCTTGTGTTAGGGCTTTGATTTAAAATGGTGCTCTAACGTTTTCTGCTCATCCACCTCACCAATTAAGTACTTCTGTCTCTCAAATGAAGAACGGAGGCACCAACTGCTATCAACTAGTCTAGCCTATTAGTATCCTTTTATCTGTAACAAAGACTTTCTTCCCTTAGTATGCAGTATTCTCAGAAATACGGAATTTTAGATTTTTTTCTAAGTAATGTTATCTTGACATGTTTAGGATAATTTTAGTATTTCCAAATTCAGAGCAGCTGAATAACTTAAGATTATTTACTCATTTCTCTTAACTGCTTTTAAACTAGAAATTGACAGACTGGCAGACCATGACCATTTTCACCAATGATGGGGGCCAAACACTGAGACTGAGTGAGAAGGTTTTTAAAAATAGTGCCAGGGGTGCATCACAGCCCCCGAAAGTCTGAGTTTGTTTTCCATCCCTGCCCGTCTACAGAAATCTCATCAAACAAAGCTCTACATTTGTAAACACAGCTCTCACTGTCTCTGCTGCAGAAGTGAAGGCTCCTCTAGGAGAATAAACATGGTGCACCCTGTGCTCTTCCACCCAAGACCCAGTCAGCAAAAGCTTAACAGAAAGCAGCAGAGAAGCAGCAGGGAGGGGTAGCTGTCCTGTTTCGGCAGTATGATTTATACACTCACATGGGTAAACTCACCAGACCAAGCGACTGATGGAGGCAGAACAGGAACACAGTGCTCAGTACACTAAAGCTTGATGAAGTCTGCCACGACCGCACCCTCTAAAGAGACTGCATTCTGGCCGTTGCTACTCTGTGCCCTTCGGTGGATTACTAGTCAGGACAGTCATTCTAGATAGCAGAGACTGACCAGGTGAAAAGCAGCCTTTAATGGTGGTGAATTCACACATACAAAACACACCCTCCATGATAGGTTAGGTTATCAACTCTTTAAAAAAACAAGACTTTTTACAATGAATAATTTCTAGAAAAGCATTATTCTTTAGAAATTATACTTGCTCTGCATTCTTGTTTTCTAAACACTGGCATACAGCAAGGGCTAAGAGCGCCACTTGGCATAGGTATTTCTAGCCTTAAACGTTCATGGGAAGTTTTCACTCAAGGTCAAGATTATTGGCTCATCCTGTCTTCCCTAGCTGCTTGTGGTAGGAATACAATCAAGCTATCTGTCACTGTGTGTTGGCGCTGCCTAGCACAGGGATCCAGCACATCTCAGTGAGGCATGTGGGAAAGTACTTGGCAGGTTCCACCTCCTCACTAATGTTACCAAGTGTTTTCAGGCGTCAGGGGTTGCTCTGTCAAGTACAACTTCCCACCGACAACTCCTTAACTGCTCTATGTGTCACAGGTTGGCAAAAGCTTCAGAATCCTTCAGTTGCACCTGGAAAAACTGACAGATTTTCCTAAGACTGTCACTTTACACAAACCCATTACATACAACTGAAATAGTAAACCACCTTTGCTTTTTTGTTTTTCTTTCCTCATGTAACTTCTCTGAAAGGTCAGTAACTACTGCTGGCCTCTGTCAGCTCAGGCACATGCTAGGTCCTGGGACCTCACCAGATGAAAGCACTGCATAAGGCCATGTGCATACATGTTTTGAGATATCCTAATTCATCCATCAGCTACGTCTAGCCTTTGCTGTAGCTGTTAGTGTTAAGAAGTTCAATATGCAAAGAAAGCTGCAGCAAAATGCTAACTGCCTGTCCCACTAGCCACCAAGCAGACAGTACCTAACAGAAACACAGTACATCTGTATCGGAAAATGGTCCTGTTTATTATTAGGAAAAGCCGGATATCAGCAGCAGCAGAGCATGGAATCCATCACAGGCCTCACACTCATCCCTCACCGGAACAAAATAGTTTACATGAAAATAGATATAACCCAGGAGGTCATACACATTGGCATGTGACCAGTATTATTTACATTAAAAATATCGCATTGCATAAGAATAAAACACCACCATGCACTTCATCTTAATGCTTAAGGTAAAAGCGCAGTAGCGCCAGGCTTGCTTACCGTGATTGTCCCAATATTTACTAAAGGAATGACACCTGAAGGGTGCTTGTTCACGTCTCCATCTGAGTACAACATAGATTTTATCACTTAACCAACAAGAAACTTTTGGATGACCTCTATCAAACCAGCATGTTAAACTAGAGCTAAGGGTATTTCACCAGGCTGGAGTTCTGATGGACTATCATTCTCGAGAAGGCCGGTTCGGAAACTATGGAAAGTTGCAGGATCATCAGAATGGAGTCCTGAGGCCTTTCAAAGCTTAGTCACCGTGTAGACCAGTATGAACACACACCCAGAAAGCACGTTGTCATTCTGCATCCATCTGGAGCATGGCCTCAGATAATGGTGACATTGGACGATGTTTTCGCCATATCTTCAGGAGAGTGACTCTTGATCACTTCCTTGATAAACTGTTCGAGCGCAGTGAAGTAGCCTTGGCACTGCCACGTGTCATTGTGCGTCCCGTCTGGGAAAATGGCTAATCTCTTAGTCCGGGCGGGGGAGAGCTCATAGAGCTGCTTCATCATCACGGGCGGAATCAGCTGGTCGGAGAGGCCAGAGATGAAGAGAGAAGGCATCCTGCACTGGGAGATCTTCCTATAGGACAGAAACTTATTCTTGTAGCACCACAAGGGAAGGTAACGCATCGGGAAGAAGGAAAACAGAGTGCTGGCCATGTGCGGTATGCTTAGGAACGTGTTCTCCACCATGATGGCTGAAATCCTGTGAGAATTCTCAGAGGCCAGGTGAATGGCCACTGCTCCTCCCAAGGAGCGGCCAAAAAGGAAAACCTTTGTTTTATCGAGGTCAGGCCTAGTCATCACATAGTCTAGCACAGCTTCGGAGTCCAAATACAGGCCTTCTTCGCTGGCTTCTCCTTCACTTTTCCCGTAGCCCCGATAATCAACAAGCACGAGATTGACTTTGAGGTTCACCAGCATAAGCAGGGCATTTGGTAGCCTGTGGCCTATGTTGCCCGCATTCCCATGAAAATAAATTATAGTTGGGGAGTAGGGGGAATTGTCTCCAGTGTATCTTACCAAGATCAGATTCAGGCGGACTCCATCTTTGGTTCTGATGAAAATGTTCTCATGTGGAATACCCGTGGGCATGGGAACATAAAGGCGGGAAGAGGATGGCTGTTCTGGAAAGTAGAGCAAGACATCTTGGAATTTATACAAGATACCTGCAATTGACACGAATATTAACAGAAGTAAAATAATGCCTCCATACAAGTGAAAAGTCACTATCAAAGGCAAAAGAGAGATGCGGCAGAGAGCCCAAGACCAGGACGCCACAGCTAGCAGCCATCTTTCAATAAAGCTCCACAGCATCCAGGACTTTTCCATGGTAGCTCCACGCAGGTACCCTAGGAGACAGAGAGAAGCAGTGACTCAGGCAGCATCTCCACTGTAAAGGGAAGGCCCTCGTGAGGGGCACTGGGTACTCTGAGCCACACCACTCTGCCCAGGAAAGAGGTCACTACAACTCCCTAATGACCCCTTTCTCTGTCTTCCCCACCTGTAGTCATGACCCATATCCCTCAAACCTACACACTGTGAAAAGTCACTTATCTGCTTCCAGGTACTTCGTTCATACATTCTCAGTGATTTGACAAAACAAGAACAAACTGTAAATGCCATTCCCAGCTTTACACATGAGGAGATGGAGGTTAGATCTGGCTGCTGTCCCAGCTCAACAATTAAGTCAGGGGGCACCATGCTTCTTGGAGACCCTCCCACCCTCAGTCCTTTCAAACCCTTTTCTTAACAAATTTACATTCACTCTGATAAAAAAACAAACAAACAAACAAACAAACAAAAAACAGAAACAACCAGAAGGCAAAGAAAGAGAGATCACAAGCTCAGGGCATATGCACATTTGTGCTGGGAAACTGTTCTTAAAAAGGAGAGTTGGAGGTTCTAACTTACCAAAGCCAACCCAAGGTAACTTACTCCCAAAGTTTTCACTTTGAGGAAAAGCTTAACACCATAGCGTTGGTATCAGCCTGAACACAAATCTGACAGCTAGTGTTGTGAGAAGTCCACTGCAGCACATAACACACTTCTAAGATCCTCACCGAGGTCAGTCACAGTCAACAAGAGCTGTGCTGACAAACACTTAAATCCCCGAGACAAATGTGAACAGATGCACACAGATTCTGAGAACCAGAGATAAAGGAAGCAAGAGGCCTTGGTAGACAAAGAGTAATATAGATTCCTGAAACAAGTAACTAACGTAAGTGAGGAGGAAACTCCACCAGCAGGCAATTCTGGTCTCGACGTTTACCCAGGTGCTGTGTCTGGAGAGCAGGTATTTCCACCTGAGGCCAATGCTTGTTACTTAGACTGTATCTCAAAAGTGAACTTTATGCATGTTGTCACAAATGGAAAAGAACCTGAGACAGTTTATAAGTGTCCTTAAATGCTTTTAAAAATACTAATAAGCTACCATGAAGAATATTTAAGGCCTGACTGCCAAAAATAAACATAGATTGGTCAAAGCGTCAGTTATTTCATAAATGAGTTTTTACTATTGCTTCATGTTTCACACTCAGCTTTATTACTTTTTAAAAGGCTCTATATATAGTCAAGGATGGCCGTGGACTTCTGATCCTCCTGTCTCCACATCTACAGTGTGGGATTACAGGCTTACACCAGGTTCAGTTTTATATGGTGCAGGAAGCTAAATCCAGGGGCTCCTGCAGGTTAGGCAATCCCTGCCTCCCTCAGTCCTCATGCTTGGATTTTATTCCAATGAATCATTTTGAACATAAAACACCAGCATAATCCTTCTTTCTTTCCAGAAATAAACACTGCCATCCAAGCTTAGCTACAGGCAAAAAAGTACTGAGGATCAAATAAAACCCCAACTTTTAAAGGAAAAGTGCCCAAGCACTGCAGGTATTCATCTCCCAAAAGCAGAGCTATAGGGAACAGTGCAAAGCCCACTTAGCAGCTTATAATTTCCTTCTTTAGAGAAGCAGTCTGAGGACACATGGCCATGTGGCACCACATGGTCATGTGACCTTCTCATATAAACTTGGACTTATTTCTGAGTAGCATTAAGGAAAACTGAAAGTAATTTAGCTTTAGCTTTATATATGATATAAAAAAGTGGACATATCATATATAGGTCAATGACAGAACATCTGCTAGCATGTGGGATTTGATCCCCAGCTTTGTAACATACCAGAAACGATGATGACTATTTTCATTATGACCCAAAAATTGACTTAAAAGGTTTGGAATGACACACATGTCATGTGGTCACGTGCCTGCTTATACACGCATGTTAGAATATTGAGAAATTTGACAAGGTAACATTTAAGATTTTATTAAAAAAACTCATCATCTTTATTTTTCTTTTTACAGCCCACTTGCTCATCTGACAGGTGTGTCAATGCTGAGTGGCAAACAAAAGATTCAGGGCTCATTTTAGAGACCCAGTAGGTAAAAGCAAAGCCTCTGTTGAATAGCTCCCAATCTGTCATATAATTCCATTCTGCCTCAGTAGGAAAAAGCAAGCTGACACCTCACTGCTCTGCTCAGTCCTAATGAGTGCCTCCTTACTGTCCTTAGTTCTTGTCTGAATGCTCTCTCCAATAAAATGAGATTTAAAAATAATCACTACATAAGGCTGGTCAGCAACAAAAATGAGTAAAAGCACTTATGCTTTTATGATATGATAATTTCATTTGCCCCATAACTGAATATTTCCAGCTCTACAGCTTTCTGGTTTTGGTTAAAATTAGTTATAAATATCAGAATTTACTTAATACATGTAAGACAATAAAAATCTACAAACATGTCTATGGGAAATGTGCTGCAGTTGGATAATTAGCAATAAGGTGATTTAGTTTTCAAATCACAGTTCTTATTAAAGAAAAGAAGAGAAACTTGTAAGGGGAACTAGGAAGCTCAACATACACAGAGGAAGCACATTGTGAAATTCAAACCCACACACCTGTTTAGGGTGCTGTACAGTTACAATCCTCAGCGACTACAGCCCTAAGCCCCTCTTCTTGTCCAAGTACTGTATCCCCCTCATGGCTATGCACTCAAGACTAAAATGCCTATGAATAATCCAGTAATGTTTTAAAATTACCAGCTTGCTAAAACTGAGGCATATTCTGAGGAGTGGCCATGTGTCTCAGTGTTTAACTGATTAGCAGTAAGCAAGAAACGTGGAAGTTTTCACAAAAGCTTCCTCAGAAGTCACCTTAAATCATAACATAATTATGATAAATATGATAAACATAATTTACACTGGATGGTTCCAGCACAGTGCAGGAGTAACTGTGAGCATATTTTGAAGAATACCAATAATCACTTGAGTTTTTTAGAACAGATTAATAAAGTAACAATGCATGGATGTCCCCTTCGTGCCGACAGACATGACACCACATGGATTTTGGCAATCTCCACCTTACTCCACCACCTACCTCAAAGGGACTCCTAAGGAACAATGGGTGAAAGGAATTCCACGAAGGGCTTTTGGTCTGCTAAACTCAGCAAGACTGTGAGCAGAGCAGTTCCTATGAGTTATCTCCTGAGATGCAGTCTACACACACACAGCTGTGTGTGACAATGTCTGACAATGGGCAACACCAGCTGACTGCTCTGCTTTCGGTATGTTACTCAGATAAAGGGTTAATGAGGCCCTCCTCTAGCATACAAAGAACAATCAGCATTTAACCTTCAGACCTATTTCCCTCAAACCAGAAAAGGGCAGGCTACAAGCAGCACTGTGACTGGTCTGGAGAAGCCTCCTGTTGGTGAGCTCTTTCCTGGTTGAGGCCAGTGAAGGGCTACAGACAGACCAAGCTTCAGTGAGGGCTTCTCTCAGCTGGATGCCCTCAGGAATGGCTGGTCCTCTGTGAGGCTGTAGATCCTATGACTGTTGACTGCTAACAAGACACTGTTTTAAGCCATCTTTCCATTATACCTGAGCTACCAATGGGAAAGATACACTCGATGCCAACAAGCTTTCTAGCCATCACCACTGAATAATGCAGAGCTTGGCTCATGTCTTGTGTGACGCTTAGGTCTTCTGAAATGCCCACCTAACTGAAGACTCGGCCACACAAGGTGACGGATCATCAACTGCTCCTCAAAACTGTATTATTTTACAAATGATGCACACAACAGATACTATATGAAAGAGGTTTATTGGATAGAGATGGAGAGAGGGAAGAAGAAAGAGAGACATGGTGGGGGAAGGGAGGAGGGTGCCCCAATAGAGAAAGGTGAGAGCAGGAGAGCGCAAGAGAGCCAAGTAAGAGGCAGGGGTTCTTTTATGCAGGGGCAGCAGTCAATGACGACATCACAAGTACTTATGCAACCTGGGGTGGGCTAATGCAGACTTGTGAACTAACACAAAGTACATGGCAAATGGCAAAACACTTATGAGGCACCAACAGAAAAGAATGAGCACTTGTCAAGTTACTGTACATGCTGGAGTGCACGCCACACTACCACAGCATCACAATCAGAAGCGATGGTCACCACAGCCGAGACTTTTACCAACAGATGGGTGTGCAGCAGGAAGCCTTAGATCTGTTTATGAAGAACACAGAAACACTGAGCATTACCCTCTTCCAGCCATTCGGCTATGTTACCGCTGTGTGCTTTTTAGCCTGTCTAAGGGAATACTGATTCTATGTTTCTCAGCTCTGTCCTCGTGATGCAGCAAGCCACGACCTGACAGCCTCGCACAAGTGTCCGCACAGCATCGCTATGCAGACTCACCCACTCACTATCAACAACTCCAGCGCCCACCATCCTCAGACTCTTTCCTCCTCAGTGTATCCCCCTGCAGGCTCTGTCTAATGTCTGCTCACTATCTTATAGTAGAGTCTGGATGTGAACTTTACAGGCATGAGCCACAACATCTCTCTGCCTTTCAACACTACTTTTCTCAGGCATTGTATTACAGGAGCAGAAGCAAGCAACTTTTCCCCTAAGTGGTTTCATTCTCAGGACTCTGGCACTCTAGAATGAATTAGTCCTTATTAACACATCTGTTACTCACCTATATTCCCCATCTGTCTGTTCTCAATACCTGATGCCTCACTGACAGCTCAAAAGTTACCCAGGCAAAACACATGCTCCTCCTCAAAGTGTTTTGCATGTTCCATGTTAACTGTGGTCAAGAGTACAGCATGCTAGAATGTATGCATTCCAGTATCAATGCCACTAACCATGCATGACACAATCACAAAGTATACAGCCTACTACAATATGCTTGACTTACATGTGAATGAGCAATTACAGCTAACTCCTGCTTTCTGGGGTATCATACTGCTGTTAGTACGTACTTCCCAGGAAATAAAGCAGGAGGAATCTATTGTAAGGCAAAGCCGGGTTAGATAGGATTGTTTTCTTACAAGAGAACTGTTCCTGAGACAAAACCGTAAAGATCAGCTATGTCTCCCACTGCATCAGAACTGTGATCAGGACACACCTAATGTGGTAGTCACTTGGTGAGCTCTGTCATCCCATTGCCTCTCCTCAGCATCTCCAGTGCTGTGGAGGCTTTCTGTCTTTAAGTCTGCGGTAGGTAGGTACACTCAGTGTACCATTAAATGTGCAATGTTCCCATGGCCTCACAGGCTTCAGCACTTACTCCCCAGCTTTAGGAGACTATGGAACCTTCTGGACCTGGAGCTTGGCTGGCAGCCACAGGCCTACTAGGTGTGGGCCTTGAGAGTTAGGGTGTAGCTCCCCTTCTGTTCCAGAAAGCTCTGTGCTTTCTGGTGAGTCCACATAAGAAACTGCTTTAGCCTGCCCTACCAACAGGGCTTCTGCCATTGCTATGCGATTTCTGTCCCCTCTGAAGGTACTTCAGTGAGGTACAAGGAAAGCTAACTCCTACATAAGGCCAACCAATCTGAGACTAAAATGAAAGACTACTTAATATACTAAGCACACTGGCACTGCTCATCTGAGCTCATCAGTCTCTGTGCTCCCTTCACTTATGTATGTTCCTGAAAGATAAAAAGTTTCATTTCAAAATATATGTAGGGGCTGGGGAGACTGCTCAGTCACCGAGTGCTTACTACTACACTCACACCCAAGTGGCAGCTCACAGCCCCCTGTAGCTCTAGCCCTAGGGGAGCCAATGCCCTCTTCTGACCTCCACAGGCTCCTGCACACAAAGTAAACACAGTAACATTCTCTCTCTCTCTCTCTCTCTCTCTCTCTCTCTCTCTCTCTCACACACACACACAAGAAAAAAAAGCATTTTAATTATCTTGTAAACTGCCACTTCAAAAAAATAAGAGTTCAATATCATAGTTACCCCAATCCCTTAGAATACTGCTATGGCTCCAGCGGTGCTGTCAAACCCACCTGAGCCACTGTTAATTAACAGTTGGCTTCTCAGCTTTGTCTCTGAGCAGTGCTTATTAATACTCCAATACATCTTACTGGGTTACAGCACTTAAAGATCCAGGGCAATGCCAGAGACAAGGACACCACCCTGAATCCTGCTCCTTAAAATTTATACTGAACATGATCAATGTGCCACAGTTTTAGTGTTCTATGGCTCATGATCTGCTGAGTATATTTTTGTTGTTGTTGTTTTTTGAGACAGGGTTTCTCTGTGTAGCCTTTGCTGTCCTAGACTCCTTTGTAGACTAGCTGGCCTCAAACTCACCGAAATCCACCTGCCTCTGCCTCGTTGAGCGTTGGGATTCCAGGTGTGCACCACTGCACCTAGCTTGCTGACAGCTCAAGCAATTTTTGAGCTGTTGCCATGGCATGCATACACCCTGTCTCTATCTGCCTCACACAAGTTCATGCAGTTACAAAGGAGACTAAAGGAAACCAAAGATCAGTCATGCATAACACAGCAAAACAAACTCAAACCTTCACTACCTGTCCATCACAAAAGAAATGAATGAAAAGTGTGAGGCGATCTTTTAAAGGCAGGACAGAGCACAAGGCTAGGGTACTTTGATTTAAGCAGCTGCTTTTGCCACTTACCTTTAATCACTTAGCACAATTATTCATAGAAACACAAAGCATTCAGAATAATCTAAGGAAGTACTTGGCAAGAGCAGCAGAGGGGAAATCAGAGCAGTTAAGTTCTGTGACCTCAGAGGCCCCAGCTCAAAGGGATGGTTTTATGCCTCAGGTTCTCAATAGATGGCACAGACTTAGGGAGCTGCTCAAGACCTTGCAGAAGGTCTATGAGGTCAGCACTGTCTTCGTAATAACGCTATGGTGTTATCTACCCTTCCAGTGCTTGACATCTGCACTGTGTGCCATGGCAGATGAGGTATCTACGTGAAGTACTAACAGGCAGGCCCTTCCCTGCCTTCCCAATTGTGAGCTTGATGAGCAAGGGAGAAGCCAGGTTCATGTAACAGCTGTGAAGAGGCAGTAAAAGCTGTCCACTGTATGCTAACTCCTTTAAAACTTATGCAGCGCGCGCTGTGCACCGCGAATGCACACGAAGTTCTTGTGCTACACATGGAAACACGTATCAAGTGTGGGGTATGCTGGCTGCCTCTGCACACTGACATATTTTTATGTCAATAGGCAACTGACAAACTACAGACATCATGTTTATGCAGACTACATGTTTACAAGACTTTTTTGGAGATGAGTGAAACTTCAAATTTCTAATACTTGAAGATGCTACAACTCTGAGGTGGTGATACCAGCAAGTGTGATTTCTAGCAACTATTACCATTAGCAAGAAAACACTGAATTCAGTGAACACACTGTAAAAGGCAAGAACTTAGACCATGAGTTTCAGCTGACAGGAGTGTAACCCAACACGTTCATTTCAACGGAAGACAAATCCAGCGGTTTTCACTGCAGGAGCACCAAGCCTTCTTTGACACAGGTTCCAACCCCACAAGTGCGCTTTAGGGAAGCACCTCCTGCTGCTGCAGCACTGAGAACACCAACCAGTTCCTCCTCCTGCAGCCATGGCGGTGTGTGGGTCTATTTCTGCATGCTTTACCTGGGAGCACAAATGCGGAAGCGCAGCAGTCTGTCTTCCACTGAGAAGACATTAAAGTGATGTCATAAGGTTAACAATGCCCTATTTATGCACTTACAAAGAGGTTTACATGAAATGTTGCTTGTTATTTTGTAATGGACTTATTACTAATTCACAAATTTCCACTTTTAATTTCTAATGCAATAAGATATCTACCTAACCCAAATCTCTTTTGAGTCCTCAATAATACTGAAAATACAAAGAGGTCCTGAGGGCTGGAGAGATGACCTGAGTTCAACTCCCAGCACCCATGCTGGACAGATCTCAGCAAGCTCCAGTACCTTCTTCTGCATTATGAGGGCACCACACTCAGGCGTACATGTCCAGACAGGCAGGCAGAGATACAAGCACATGTGTGCACACAGATGGGCACTCAGACACACACACACAGTTAAAAAAATAGAAACCAATCATAAAAATACAGGTCCTGAAACCAAAGTCTGAAAGCTATCCTGTAATATAAGTAACTATTTCCTTCCCCCATAATCTTGAGTTCTGCAAATTAAGAACAGTATACTGTTTAAATCCTTTGTGCAATATACAGTAACATTTCACCTAAAAGTAAAGACTATCAAATATATGAGTAACTGAAACCAGCTTTAGGAGTGGATGTATTTTAACTGTCAATGTGGTAATAAACTAGGCAGTAAACTGGACAGATCTATTTCTTTATATAGACAAGTTTATATTTTAAAAAAAGGTCATTGAGTTCATGTCAGAAATAGTTCCTGTTCCCCTTACTAGGGAACCCACTAGATTACTGAGCTACCATGGGCTACAACCGAGCAGAGGTTCTAGATTATATCCATGCATGGTCCTTGGTTGGAAAAACAGTCTCACACAGGAACTATTTCTGATAAGAACTCAATGACTGGCTCCTTTAACCCCCCTCTCCCCCCCCCCCCCCCCCCGAGGGAGGAACAGTCTTGCTAGGCCACAGAGGAGGACATGGCAGCCAGTCGTGAAGATATCTGATAAGCTAGGGTCAGATGGAAGGGGAGGAGGACCTTCCCTAGCAGTGGACTTGGAAAGGGACAGGGAGGAGATGAGGAAAGGAGGGTGGGATTGGGAGGGAACGAGGGAGGGGGCTATGGCTGGGATACAAAGTTAACAACCTGTGATTAATATAAAAAAAAATTACCAAAAAAAAAAGGTGAAAACTGCCCCCCAAATAAAATGACTCTTTACTGATTTTACCAGCAGCAAGAAATCTTTGAAAACGACCTTTGTGAACGGCGAAGTTTAGCTGGCTGGAGACTGAAAGAATCCGTGAGCATAGGTCGCCACTAACAACCACATCCTGAGGGGACAACTGCAAGACGCGCCTGACTCCTGGGAATTCAGATTCCAGCCGCATTTGCAGGAACACAGAGCTCCATTCTCATACAAACTTTTTTGCTCTGCAGCTAATCACTGGAGGGCTCTGACACTCCGCCAGCCGCACGGCTGAAACGCAAACACAAACAGCTGCTCTCGGCGTGCTGGAGACACTGCAGAACAAGCTATATTTCCCTGCTGGTTACCCACATGCCATCAATAATGAATAAGTGCACTTTAATAGTCCTAGGGGACAGATGAACAGGACCTGCCTGTGAAGACCCTGGAGGGGGGGGGGGGGAGGCAAAGAGCATGGGAACCTGTGAAGGAAACACTGTTCCAGGTAGGAAGTTAGCATCATCTCTGCTTCTCTCCTTGAAATCCTAAGGGCTGAGCAAATGCAGCCACCTTGAGAAAAAACTAGGATGACAGATTATTGTAGCCATGGAAGCCAAAAACAATTTGTTCTAAGATTATAAATATCTGCAAGCAAAAAAAAAAAAAGGTAAACAAAAAGAAACTGTCAAGCCTAAAAAGGTAAATGCTCATGTTACAACAGTAAATGCTCATGTTACCAGTAGAATGATAAACCATTGTAAACAGGCCAAGTTTTAGATTAACTTATTTGGAATTTATTTTCGTTTATTAAGCAGACTTCACAGAAGTACTTGAGTTCCTGGTCTCACTCTAAATGTAGGCGGCTCTTGCTGTGGAAACACTGCACATCTGGCAAGGAAATTTAGCAGAATGCAATGCTTTGGAGACCTAAGACTTATGAAACTCACTGGCATAAAATATAATACGTATTAGGAAACCTGCCATTCACCAAACATCTTTATTACAAGAACTGGGGCTTGTCCTAAGTCTATTCTAAAGTGGTTATTTACAGGTTTTCCTGAGGCAGCTCAACAACTATTAGAGATATTGGAATCTTAGGGATGAATGAGCAAGAGAAACACAAAAGAATTCCAGGTTAACAAGAGATTGACAGCCCAGTGCCTGAATTTCTGCACTATGTCCAGCTGCTGGTCTGGGAGAGCCTAACCAGGAAATCTCTCATTCAGAAGTCAAGCTACCTCCAATGTTCCAAGGCAGGCAGCAGGCCATGGGCTACCTGTAGCTGTACATGGAGAAGGAGGCTTGCCTTCCAACTTGCTTGGTGTTTCTGAATATCCATTTCCAGAATACACAAAAGCTGGGTAAAACATATTTCTAGCTTAAATATACCTAGGATGTGATAAAATGATGCCACTTACATATCAGAGCAAAGCAAGTCTCGGTAAGCATTGCGAACCCCAGGTAAAACACAGCAACGACTCACTGGTGGTTATTACCCTTGCACGTCGTAAGGATATTAGGGTAAAGCTTTATTTTTCTGAAACCCAGCTCAGTTACAGATCCTCCAGCAAGCTTTCCCTGGACCTTGTCCCTACTGCCACCAGTTCCATTCTGCCGTCTGTGCCAACTTATGTGGCAGTATTTACCAACGTGGAGATGAGCCTGCTTACCCGGGCTGTAGTTCCTTGATGGCGGTGACCTTACTTCCTCCACTGTACACTTTCAATGCACAGCAAGGCCGAAGGTTACAGAGCAAGTCCAACTCACTCATAGCTGGACTGGGGGTATCTTAGGTAGCACAGTTAGGACGTAACTCAACTCTGCAAGGGCAATCATTAATTCCCAGCGAGATAAAGCTGTGCTTTAGAACACGCCTAAGCACGCAACACTTAAGTACTGATTCATGCCAGAAGACGGGGCAGGTCGACAAAATAAAGGACAGCAAAAAACAAGACCGAAACGTCAAACTTAACAGCCGGCGGACCACGCGGTTGCTGCTGCCTCGCAAACAGGTGCAAAGGAGCCGAAAGGGGACTGTTTTAGGTTGACAGCTCGGCCTCGCACACCCCCTCACGCTTTTTCGCTTCACACCAACGGTGCTAGAGTCTACTCCCGACCAAGTGGCTCCCAGCGTGCGGCAACTCTTGATTTTAAGGCCCCGTCGCTCGCCGCCGCGCTGTTAGCAGGTCTGCACCTGTTACAGAGAAGCGCACCCTCCCTCCGACTCCAGACTCCAGCCCGGGGTCCGGGGACGGACTGTTCCGGGCGGGGGAGGGGAGGGACCCGGGGTGAGGAGGTCGCGGAGGCCGCCGCGTCCCCGCCGCACTCACTCAGGCTCGCGGGCGGGCTGCGCAGTCGGCCGCGGGCTCGGAACCCGGCTCCGCGCAGCAGCGAGGCCCCGCGCCGCCCCCGCCGCTCCTCATCGTCCTCCTCCCGCCGAGGGGCCGCCGTCGCCACCGTCGAGCCCGGAGCTCCTGCGGCGCGGCTGGCGCAGCCTGCACTTCCGGCCCGCGCGCGGTGTCGCCGGCAAATGCCCCCGCCGGCCCCCACATAACCTGTTCTCCGGCTTCCTCCCCGGAGTAGACAGCAGCCCGCCCCTCTGGGCATGCGCAGCACAGGAGGCCCCGCCCTGCGCTACGGTGGCCCGTAGGAGCAAGAACGCCAGTCGGCTCCTGTCGGCTCACAGTCTGGGACTCCCCGCAAAGAGGAATTGAGTTCACGAGGCAAAGCGCTGTCCGGCTTTTGTTTTGTTGTGTTTTGTTTGTTTATCTTCACCGAAGTGGACCTGCCGAGGCACTTAGGTACGCACCTGGTTCTTAGAGTCCCGAGGCCCAGCTCGGAGTAGTAATCATTCTGGACGCGCCCAGATGTTTCTGCTTTTGGCTATGTTCTCCCTTTAATCTACAATAAACTTTCTCCTCCGCCATACCTAGGCGCAGTCATGTCCTCCCTTTCTTTCTTAATTTCTTTCCTTCTTTCTTTCTTTCTTTCTTTCTTTCTTTCTTTCTTTCTTTCTTTCTTTCCTTCCTTCCTTCCTTCCTTCTCTCTTTCTTTCTTCGTTTCTTCCTTCCTTCCTTCCTTTCTTTCTTTCTTTCTATTTTTCTTCCTTCCTTCCTTTCTCTCTTCTTTCTTTCTCTTTCTTTTTTCCCTTTCCTTTCCTTTTTCCTTTCCTCTCCTTTCCTTTTTTCCCCCCTTTCCTTTCTCATTCAGTGAGAAGAAAGCAAACTTGGTTCTCCACTCACCATGCAGATAAAAACAAAACAAACTATATTAGAATCAAGGCTTTGAATCAATTGCTAGCTTTTCTTGTTTCATAATTCGTGTGCCTCTCATTTCAGTAATGCATGTTCCACTTTACTGACTTGGGAGCACAGGGGCTGTTGAATAAGGCACAGATGAAGGAGGAGAGCTATCTCTCCGACCAGCAACCTGGGTGTCCTCTAACAACATGGCAGGTGCTCCTCAACAGTAATGTGTGGCTTGGCCATATCACAGCTAACATCCGGGAGATTTAGGCGAACTAAACAGAAGATATTTGGTCACAAGGAGCCATATGAGCTGGCGCTGTTAGAGCACCCTGGGCTAAAGGGCTCCCATTCCACCCTGGTTAGGCACCACTCACACCCAAGCACTCGGTTTCACACAGAGATCCTTTATTAAGCAGGGAAGACAAGTTGAAGTGGCTGCTTTCTGACTCTGGAGGATACACAGCAAATGACCTTGTGCGTGTAACTTTTAAGAAGAGAAAAAGTAGGTCTGTGTTAGAATGGGCTAGGGTGTGGCATATTTTGATGGGGAATTTTACTTAGATGAAGCAAAGGGGGCTTCTGATTGCTGGACTGTAATATTGTAGTCAGCCTCAGGAGGACAAAATGGCCAGAAAAGGAAACAGACCTTGATGACACTAGCTTTAGGAATGTAATCTAACAGTTTGTAGCAAGGCAGAGGGAATGGGGGAGAAGGGCAAGCCTGCCAGAGCTATACTCCTGCGTTCAAGCTCGCCACAGACCCTTCAGGCTAAACTTTAAACTGGCCCCGAACTGTCAGTGTTGAAATACAGTTTCTGCCACATTTGACAACCCCTAAAAGCACCCGACACTCCGGCATTTCACCAGGGCAGCAAAGATTCACTTTCAAAGGAAATAATTCCAGGTGGTGTTCTTACCTTTTGCCCATAATTGTTGAGTTCTCACTGGTGGACTAGGGCAGGTCATAGCCACCATTTCCAGTGAAAGACAAGAGTTCTTGGACTGTAGAACATGAGTTTTTATTTCCATCTGTCCTGAATATCTAGTATAGTCATTGTCGGTAAGATGTTCAACAAAACTATCGGCTAACTTAATTGCAAATCACCGAACACATTTGAGGAGCTTGTATTCCATGCAAGTATGTTTCTGTGCCACGAATTAGATATTACTACGAATTGTGCGTTAAACAGTGCAACCGTGAAAACTCTATGAAGAACAAAACCTGAAATAACTTTGCAAAAGTCTTTTTCTGCAGCCTTCCACCTTTTGGGAGGGAGTCTGCTCTCTTCTAAACCACGCATGTCCGGGCAGCACCCCCATGCTGCAAGCTCGGCTCAACGGCGACACCCAGCGGTGCGGAGAGGAACGTCCTTAGCGCCTCCGGGCCCGAGGCCCGGTGCGCATGCGTTCTGAGCCACCGCGCGGCCCCCTTGCGCACACCTGCTCAGGTGCCGCCCGCCCCGCCCGTCCCGTTAACCGGCGCCAGGCTCTCCTGTCCTCTCTGCGCCTGCGCGGCGACCGGTTGGCGGCCCGCCGGAGCCGGCTTCCGGGCAGAGCCAGGCTGGGCTTCCGAGCGGGATGCAGGGACGCGGGCTCGTGGTCCCAGCGCTGTCTCCCGGGGGCTTCTGGTGGGGAGACGCCTTCCGCGCTGCAGAGGGGCCGTTTGAGGTGGGCCCTGGCAGGCACTGAGTAATGAAATCGTTCTCTGATTGCTTGCATGCTTTCTGAGAGGGGAGCCTCCCGCCCTCCTCGCTGCCAACTACCTCCTGCTGCCCTTGTCCC
This sequence comes from Psammomys obesus, assembly GCF_907164565.1. NCBI lineage: Eukaryota > Metazoa > Chordata > Mammalia > Rodentia > Muridae > Psammomys > Psammomys obesus. Next base: position 8,527,900 of record NW_026590699.1, read on the forward strand.
CCAGCGACCTCGTCTGTTGGTCAGTGTTGGGTTTTACGGGTTGAGTAGGTAAGAAGGCATTAATGCAATCAAGGTTGAGCACCTTCGATAGCCCGTGGTGATCGACCTTATCACATGTGAACCTGTTTAAGAGTGCGTGTGAACTTCCAGCACCCGAAGCCCACCAACGAACATTGCTTTATTGCAGAAGGAAAGCATAATACTATCACACCTCAAAATGCAAAAAACAGTAAAATAAGATAAAATTGGAGAGCGGGTGAAACAGCAGAAATTAAAATGTGTAACTTCTGCAGTTTGTGTGTTTTGTAGCAATTTGAAATCTTTGTTTTCTGTGTCTGTAGTTCTTTTAAGATGCATGTGTATTCACACCATTGCCTAAAATGCACCATTATCATAAACTCAACTTGAACTGTTTGCTCCATTTTGCTGTGAAAAGTTTGAGACTATATGTGTTCTACAGATAGAACTATCTGAACCTATATTTGAACATTCAGAAAGTATTTCATGATACACTTCATTTTAGCATTATGTACTACTGTATGCCCACTTGAAAGAACCAGGTGGCACAGTCAGTTATGCAAATCAACGTCAACAAGGCAGGCAGTTAGAAATGTCAGAAGACAGCCCCTGGCAGCCTTGTTTTGATCTCACCCGCTGTGTTAGTTGGGTTTCCTGTCAGCAATAATACTGAGAAGTGGTTTGGTTTTTCCTCCTTGAGCTACTAATGCTGTGAATCATTACCAGTGCAGGCAAACTGTGAGCCAGCTCTGCTGCTGTCTGTTGAACTAACAAGTGCTTTTCCACAAATCGCTTGTAAGCATTCCATAATTAGTTCCACAAACAAACCTGCACCATATTCACTGCTGATTGCACAAATGACCATTTGATGTGAGACTTTTCTTCGTGCAGTGTGGAAGGAGAATGAGGGGAATTTCATAATCCCCACGTCCTGGCCAGATGCTGTTGTCTGGAGTCACATGATAAAGCACTATTGTTGCTCCTGGAACGTACGTTTTACTTGAAATCATTATTAGAAAGCCTGCCTGGCTGTTTTGCAATTTAAACCACATTAAAGTAACTGACACAGACTCCTATAGAACTTACAGGGATATTTAAAACTTCAAACAATTTAACACTGTGGAATCCATGTTAGGAAACTTTCTAAACCCTATTCGGTATCTGATTTTAGAAGTCTCTGGTGAAAAGGCAGTGATTGTAAGGGTTAGGATCTTGATTTTAATTTTGGTAAAGCACTTAATGTGCTATGATTGTCTCTTCCTTGCTCTTTACAGTATGTAAGCTGTCTTGAAGCAGAAGTACATTGTATTGACCAAAGTATATGGCCTGGCTCAGATGAAGACACTGAACATTTGGGAAATAGCAAGCAGAAAGATATGGACAAAAAATATAATAATAAATTGATATTTATGTAACTAATAAAATAGGTAAAAGTGAGGCTGTCTGGAGGAGAAGATTTCTAGTTGAGTTTTGAATAGCAGGGAAATTTGTCATCGCTGTCAGTGAGGGAAGGAAGACAAGGAGAGCTGAGCTGTTTGTGTTTGTCAGCTGTGTTTTGGATTTTAGAATGCCGAAGAAATCAGGTTCCGCTCCAATGAGTAAGCAATTTGTTAAAAAAGTGATGGCATGTGGTTTGTTTTGGGTGCTGTATAATTACTCAAGAATGAAGAAACATAAATAGACTTTTCTCAGAAACCTAGAAATAAAATCTGCCAAATTTATTTTCATTATTTAGAAGTCATGTTTTTTTTTTTTTTTTTTTTTTTATTCAGTGCTAAACAGTTACTAGATATAATACCAGCAGAGTGTTAGCGTCTAAGATGAGCTGATACTCAGTCACAGGGATGAAGCTGTTGACACTTGGGAGGAAATGCTGGACAGGATGGAAGGAAGAAGCTACATGTGTGTCCATCATTTATTTCCTGTTTCCTTTGAGTGAACATCATGAAGAGTGATCTAAGTCACCTCTGTAAACCTGTTGTCTTGTGTATTTATAGATTGCAACTGCCACTCAAAGGTCCTCTCTTTTTGCTTTATCAGTTAAAACTGGAGGATTTGCTGCCGCTTCTATGGCGACCTCACAGACTTCACAAACTGTTGCAGCTCATGTCCCATTTGCAGATTTATGTTCCACGTTAGAACGAATACAGAAGAGTAAAGACCGAGCAGAGAAAATCAAACACTTCAAGGAATTCTTAGACTCTTGGAGAAAATTCCACGATGCCCTTCATAAGAGCAAGAGGGATGTTACGGACTCATTTTACCCAGCAATGAGACTTATTCTTCCTCAGTTAGAAAGAGAGCGGATGGCTTATGGAATCAAAGAAACCATGCTCGCTAAGCTTTACATCGAACTGCTGAATTTACCAAGAGGAGGCAAGGACGCCTTGAAGCTCCTTAACTACCGAACACCCAGTGGAGCTCGCACGGATGCGGGGGACTTTGCAACGATCGCATACTTTGTGCTGAAGCCGCGGTGCTTACAGAAAGGAAGCTTAAGCATACAGCAGGTGAATGAACTCTTAGACTTAGTTGCCAGCAGTAATTCCGGCAAGAGAAAAGACCTGGTGAAAAGGAGCCTTCTTCAGCTAATCACCCAGAGTTCAGCCCTCGAGCAAAAGTGGCTGATTCGCATGATTATTAAGGACTTGAAGCTGGGTGTCAGCCAGCAAACCATACTTTCTGTTTTTCACAGCGATGCAGTTGAGTTGCACAACGTCACCACAGATCTGGAGAAGGTCTGCAGGCAACTCCACGACCCCTTGGTGGGGCTCAGTGACATCTCCATCACTTTGTTTTCTGCCTTTAAGCCAATGCTAGCTGCCGTGGCAGATGTGGAGCGCGTGGAGAAGGACATGAAGCAGCAGAGTTTCTACATCGAGACCAAGCTGGATGGTGAGCGCATGCAGATGCACAGAGATGGGACCCAGTACAAGTACTTCTCCAGAAATGGCTATAACTACACTGATCAGTTTGGGGCGTCCCCTCAGGAAGGCTCTCTCACCCGGTTTATCCATGGCGCATTCAGGCCGGACGTGCAGGCCTGCATCCTCGATGGTGAGATGATGGCCTACAACCCAGCCACACAGACGTTCATGCAAAAGGGGATCAAGTTTGATATCAAGAGGATGGTTGAGGATTCCGACCTCCAGACGTGCTACTGTGTTTTTGATGTGCTGATGGTTAACAATAAGAAGCTGGGTCGTGAGACCCTGAGGAAGAGGTACAACATCCTTAGCAGTACTTTCACACCCATCCAAGGTCGGATAGAGATAGTGCAGAAAACGCAAGCTCATACAAAGAAGGAGGTAGTAGATGCATTAAATGAAGCCATAGACAAGAGAGAAGAAGGGATCATGATTAAACACCCTCTGTCCATTTACAAGCCGGACAAAAGAGGTGAAGGCTGGCTGAAAATTAAGCCAGAGTATGTCAGCGGATTAATGGACGAACTAGACCTTTTAATTGTGGGGGGCTACTGGGGTAAAGGTTCACGAGGAGGCATGATGTCTCACTTCTTGTGTGCAGTGGCAGAGACGCCGCCTCCTGGTGTTAAGCCATCTGTATTCCACACTCTGTGCCGTGTTGGATCGGGCTACACCATGAAAGAACTGTATGATCTGGGCTTGAAGCTGGCCAAACACTGGAAGCCTTTCCATAAGAAATCTCCTCCAAATAGCATTTTGTGTGGAACAGAGAAGCCGGAAGTGTACATCGAGCCCCATAATTCTGTCATTGTTCAGGTCAAGGCTGCAGAGATCGTCCCCAGCGACATGTACAGGACTGGCTCCACACTGCGCTTCCCACGCATCGAGAAGATCAGGGAGGACAAAGACTGGCATGAGTGCATGACACTGGCAGACTTGGAACAGCTGAGGGGAAAGGCGTCTGGGAAGCTTGCCACAAAACACCTGCATGCAGGTGATGACAATGAGCCTAGAGAAAAGCGGCGGAGACCCGTCCCCAAAATGAAGAAGATCATTGGAATTATTGAACACTTCAAAGCACCTAACCTTTCTAACATAAGCAAAGTTTCAAATGTGTTCGAGGATGTTGAGTTTTGTGTTATGACTGGACTGGATGCTCATTCAAAGTCTGACCTAGAGAGCAGAATTGCAGAATTTGGTGGTTACATAGTGCAGAACCCGGGTCCAGATACATACTGCGTGATTGCAGGCTCTGAGAACATCAGAGTGAAAAACATCATCTCTTCAGACAGTCATGATGTCATCAGGCCTGAGTGGCTTTTAGAGTGTTTTAAAACAAAAACGTGTGTGCCGTGGCAACCTCGCTTTATGGTTCACATGTGCCCGGCAACAAAGCAGCATTTTGCCTGTGAATATGATTGCTATGGTGACAGCTATTTTGTTGACACAGATTTCAATCAGCTGAAAGAAGTGTTTTTGAGAATGAAGACACCCAGTGAGCAGCAGACTCCTAAAGAAATGGCCTCCGTGATTGCTGACTTAGAAGACCGTTACTCCTGGGGTGACTCTCCTCTGAGCATGTTTCGTACCTACACCATTTATTTGGACTTGTATGCTGTTATTAATGACTTGAGTTCCAAAATTGAAGCAACGAGATTAGGTGTTACAGCACTTGAGCTGCGGTTTCATGGAGCAAAAGTAGTTTCCTGCCTGTCTGAGGGAGTCTCTCATGTGATCATTGGGGAAGATCAGAGACGAGTTACGGACTTTAAAGTTTTCAGAAGAACTCTTAAGAAAAAGTTTAAAATCCTGCGAGAACGTTGGGTGACCGATTCAGTAGACAAGGGTGAATTGCAGGAGGAAAACCAGTATTTGCTTTAGAGCCAGCGAGCCAGGGAAAGCATTAGCTGTGCCAGACAGGAGCAGGTGGTAATGATGAAACGGCCAGTGATAGCATTTTATCTCCTAAATACTTCAAAAGTATTAGTTACCAGAAGGCAATAATTTTCAGATAGAAAAGAAACTGAATGGGCCAAAGGGGGGGGGGGAAGCACCTTTTCTTAACTAAGTTATAACCATGAATACAATGACAGTTCCAAGAGGTGCTTGTATGGTATCTATAGAGAAGCTAGAATTTTGATTCAGATATTAACGAAGTGTATTTGGAAGCTTTTGTAATCATCACAACTATTGACCTTCTAAATAGAATCTTTCAGAGTTAAAAATTAGAATTGTATTTAGCTAATAAAAGGATTATGCCAAAAAAACAAAACAAAAAACCCAGAATCGTTAACAGTTAGACTTATAAAATTAAGTCTTTTTATTGAGGGTTCAAATGCCTCCTGGAAGCATGAAATATTTAATAAACAGATGTCTTTTAAGGTTATAGTCAAGTAAATTAATAGGTATGATTTTTGAAAATATGGGAGAAGTTGAAAGAGATTCATCTAACTACTTGAGATATTAATTAATTTGATTTAAAAAGAACCATTGCAGTTTTAAGTCAGCTTCGATTTGATTTTTCTGAAGATGTCTCAGAGAGAAGTGTTTTTGCGTGAATTTGCACTCCAGCCTTTACCTTGTTCACAGGACTTGTCTTCTTTTGACGATCCATTAGCTGCCCTTACAGTGAGCATGTTGTGACTTTTATTAGAGAGAGTCCAGGTGTTTGACTTTTAGAGAAGTCACAGTCATGTGTGTATTAAATCCTTGCTCAGAAATGTGTTTCCATGGCAGCACTGAAATGGAGGAATGTGGGACTCGAGAAATGGGTATAAATGATGTGAAGTAATTAGTCTTTTTTAAGCAATTGAAGAAATGTTTCTGATTATTATAATTTAAATACAATTATTAAATATTTATTGTAATACCACAATAAGGTATTTTTTTTGTTTTTTTATTTTAAAGCAGTTCATCATAGTTTCTGGGCCGGGCTGAGTAGTGGCACCGTGCTTTGTGTCTTTGTGTGAGGTCGGGTCCAGGCCTTGAATTTACTGTGCTGCTCTGACCTCCCACATTCTGAGATTGTAGAAGAGAGCCGTGGCTGTCGTCTCAGGACATCTGCAGACTAACTTTAGTCATGTTTCTTCTTGGATCCTTCAGGTTTCACCTTACCAAGTGAACTTTCATGATTTCTTTCTGTTTGTAGAGACATATCCCAACATGCAAGAGTAGTTGAAGTTTTATTCCTACTAAAGGTGATACTTGTTGAGGGTGTCCATGGTAAGGGAGTCAGAAAGCCATTATTTGGGGTAACAGTACTAAAGCTTAGTATGGTTGTTGTTGGAAATAAATGGTGTTGAATTAAATAATGTGTATTATTAGCCCTATAATGATAGGGTAGTATTATTCAACCCACCATCGCAATCAATCAGACACAGACACCTGTTAGATTTATAATTGCTTTATTTACCTTGGGCTGGGCAGATTTTCACCTGTGCCTGTCTCATTTTCTAGCCTCATCCCATGTCATCCATGCGCCTTATCCATTCCTATCTGGGCTATCTTCCATTCATAATACCAAGATACTTGCTTTCATTTTTCATCTGGGCCTTTCCCGGCCATTCTTGGAGTCCTTTCTCCAGGCCCATGTGGTTCCTTGTCCACTAACCCATCATGGTGTCCTTCCTGCTCTCTTCCCATCTTGTCTCTCTGTCTCCTTCCTGTGATTCTCCTGTCCTCAAAGCCCAGGAACCTTAATCATGCCTACCTCCTTCTCCCCTGCCCAGGTACAGGCCTTTTAATCAACCAGTGAGGAAGTGTCTTAGGCAGGTTTACACAACAAAGATAGGACAGTAACCAGAATCTTGAGGGCCAGTAATTAGCACCAAAACACAAGTATCAGGCCAACTCCAACATGTGTCTTACTTATTTTCTCAGTAACTTGTGAGAGCATTTGTAGGCCACAAAAGTATACCTCATCATATTCATTGCTGCACAGCACTCTGCTTAATGGACCACATTAACCTGTGTCAACATTTAAGTTAGCACCTTCTATCCACTCATATTTTTTCTTTCCTTGTCAACTAGTATGAGAAGTCTTACCTGTTCTGTGTGCATGTGTGATGGCTACTGTTGGCTGTCATGGTGACTGCATCTGGAGTCAACTAAAACAAGCTGATGGGCACTCTTGTTAGGTTTTAAACAGGGAAGACTCACCCCTAAATGTGGGTGCCACCCTCTGGTGGCAGTCCAGATCAAAGGACATGGAAGACAGAGACTGCTTTCCCCCATTCTTAATGACCAGTTCATTTATCCTTAGCCTGTGTCAGAACCCACTGCTTCGGGTAGATTGAAGACCAGCCATCCAGGAATCCTCGGGGCCTCCAGTGCCAGATTAGAACTGCCAAAATATTTTCTTTGTGGGCTAAATGACCACTAAATTCACAGCCTCCAGTATGAGGTGACCATTGTTGGGCTATCTGAAACCCTTCCAGTACTTCTGTCTAATCCCTTCTCAGGTAGTCATTCTGTTATTCTAGGGAACCATTACTAAAACTTCTTTATAATACACTTAAAAAGAGATTCAGAGTGATAGAGCAGGACAGATGATGTCCTTTGGCCTCTCCACATGGGCACATGGGCACAGCAGCACCCACACACCCAAGCTGTACACCATACAAATACAAAAATAGCAATTTCAAAACAAACTTACAGATTCTTTAAAAGATAAACAAGTGAAAGAATAACATTTCAAAATTTTAAAAAATGTAACAATTCAGGAATTAGGATTAATAAAGAGATGAGTGCACAATCTCAACCACCTAAACACTCCGGTAAGACAGCCTAGCAAAGACCCCACCCTTCCCCAGCACTGCTGACCTAGGGACAAAGCATTTCCCACATGAGCCTTTAGGGTTCAGTATGCTTAACTGCACAACATACTGAACCACATGGCACTGTGGTTCCCAACCTTCCTAATGCTGCGACCCTTTAATACAGTTCCTCATATTGTGATGACCACCAAATAAAACGTTATTTTCACTCCTTCCTTCATAACTGTAATTTTCTACTGTATGAATCATAACATAAACGTCTCTGTTTTCCAGTGGTTTTAGGTGAATCCTGTGAAAGGGTTGGTCGACCCCCAAAGAGGTCAGGACCCACAGGTTGAGAACCATTGACACAGAGTCTTAAAGGAGTTTGGTCTGTGTATTAGTCTTGAATGGAGGAGGGGACTGACTGCAGCCTCTTATTTTACTATCTTGCTAATGGTCCTTTAAAATGCCACTATCTACTCTGCCCTTGTTTTGTTTCGTTTTTTGATATTTTTGAGATAGCGTCTCTCTATGTAGCCTTGGCTGTCCTGGACTCACTTTGTAGACAGAGGCTCGCCTCAAACCCAGAGAGCTGCCTGCCTCTCCCTCCCTGAGTGCTGGAATTGCAGCCTTTCACACCGTGACCTGCGACTCCGTCCCTGGGGAAAGGTGAAACTTGCTGTAAAGCATTTCCCACAAGCCTCCAGTCAGTTGACGAGCATAACTTGTTTTTATGATGAGGCTCTAAGATTGGAATCAGCAGTTTGGTGTAAACAGATCCAGAGCCAGAGAGAGAATCCCTGCATGTGGATTACATTTGGATTTCTACAGACTGGCCCTTAGGACTCAGCTCTAGAATATTCCCAAGACCAGCCTTCCTCAGCCTTCTCAATGCTGCCCCCCTTTAACATCTCCCTTATGCTGTGGTGACCCCCAACCATAGCTTTATCTTTGTTGCTACTTGATAATTTTGCTACTGTTACGAGTTGTAATGTCAGTATATGGTATGCAGAGTGCCTGGTATGTGGCCCTAAGAGCGCCACCACCCATAGGCTGAGAACTTCTGCCCTGGAGGCACGGGTGTGAACACAGGCTTGATTTCCAGTGGAACAGGGTTCAAAGCCATTTGGGGAAGTGCCTGGATAAGGGGTCTCTGGCCTGGTCGATGGAGTAATCCATGGATTAATGCATTGATTGCTTCCTCCTGAATTGAGGTGTGGTAGGAAGCAGAGAAAGTGGGGTGTGGAGGAGTAGAGCAGGGAAGGTGCATCCAAGAAGGGAGAGTCTATCGTGGTACCTTATCCCTGCCGCCTGTCACCCTGCCTCCACCGTCCTGGCCACGGGAGGGGAGCAGCTCTTTTGTTGGCCCTTCTGTCATGGATTTTCTGCCCTTGCTGCTGTGCAGTGTCCATATTAAGTTTCACAGACTTGATTTCATTAACCTTTAACGTTACTGTAAGTATGAACAGGCTGGATCTCTGTGAGTTTGAGGCCAGCCTTGTCTACACAGGCTGGATCTCTGTGAGGTCGAGGCTGGCCTTGTCTACACAGTGTGTCTTAGGCCTGCCAGGGCAACACAGGAGGGGAAGGAAACTGACTTCTGAGTTTGTTTGTTTTTTTTTTTTTTACTAAATCTATTTTGTATTAAAATACAAGGATAATCATTGCAATCCTGCAAACTCTTTTCAAAATTAGCATACTACAGTGATTTAAAGAGAACATGAACATATTTTTCTTTTTTTTTAATTGAAAATAAATAATACATTCTGACTATGGCTTCCCCTTTCCCAGCTCCTCACAGGTCCTCCCACATCCCCACCCACCCAAATTCATATCCTTTCCATCTTTCTCTCTTTATGTTACAAACAGGGATCTAAATAATAATAATGACAGCAGCAACAACAATAATAGTAATATAAAATTAGGCAGAATAAAACAAGCCAAAATCGGACAAGACAAGAAAAAAAAAGCCAAAGAAAATCTAAAGACACATATATAGTCGCAGAGACACACACATTTTCGCACACAGGAATTCCATAGACACACAAAACTAGATACTATAATGTACACAAAGAACCTGGAGTGGCGTGGGGTGGGGTGGGGGGAGACCTGAGAAAGCATTAGGAGACAATGAACCTCCAAAAATGCCAGTTTGTTTTGTGTTGTCCATCCATTGCTGTGCTTATATTAAAATAATATAAGTGGTCATTGGTTTTATGATTATATTTTAGACAGGTCTCAAACTCACTCAAACTACTCTGTGGATGGCATTAAACTTTTGTGACATCCTGTACTTCCTAGTGTTACAGGCATGTGCCATCACTACTGTCTGCAGTGTTCTGTTGTTTGTTTGTAGGCAGAATTATAACCTAGAACTCTTTATGTAAACTAGGCCAGTCTCACACTCATAGAGGTCTGCTTGCCTCTGTATCCTGAGTGCTGAGAGCTTGGACCACGTGTGAGCATTGCATTCCACCTGGCACCAGTTGGTCATACAGTTGTGACATCTTGGATTTTTGTTGTTTGTTTTGTTTTCGGATTAAGAGAAGTGAGCCCAAATTGATGAATACTTAAAAATTGTATATTCAATTAATTGAGGTACAAGAGCCAAAGCTGTTGGCACTATTTTTTAAACTCAATTTTATTTGGGGTTCCTTAATC
>NW_026590699.1:8538272-8553073 GCF_907164565.1 Psammomys obesus
CCCAACACTAGGTAGGAGAAAAAGAAGGTTAGTTGGGAGAAGGGGCAAAGTTCTCTTTGGCTACTTTTGGCTGGTTAGGGTCATCGGATTCTTTGGTAAAATACCAATCTCGGTTGTCAGACTATCTAGCAGTCCAGCAGACCAGCAACAACAAACACAGCAACAGGACAAACAAGCAGACTTCCTCCTCTTCTGAACATCTCCTTGAAGCATCTTCCTCCTCTCTTTGGGCTCTGGAATTTATATCCTCTCTGAGTCCTCAGAATTGCACTACTTAGCTGACAAAGACCAGGCCCCAATCCAAGCCACATGAGGCAATTATCAGCCATGGACAAACTAAAAGCAGCCTCATATCCCACACATAGGATTAAAACAAAAACACATTTACATAAACATGTATAAGAAACCAAAACTGCTATGTAAGACACTGTTCTCTAGAGGAACAAAATCTGTAGGATTAATCTATATTATAAAAGAGAGTGGATTAGGTTTGCTTACTCTAGGGGCTCGGAAGTCCCACATGTCCATTTGCACACGGAATAAGCTGAAAACCAGCAGCTCGCACCACAAAGCTGATGCCTCAGCAGACCCCATCTGATGCTGAAGACATGACTTCTTTAGAGCTGCTGGCCTTCCACCTGTGCTGGGAAGCTGAAGTCTGATGTCAGCAGAAGCTTCAGGAAACAGACATTGTCTGTTGGCAAGAAGTGAACATACAAAGGTGGAGGGAAAGGAGAGCTTCTCCGTCTAGTCACTAACTCCTCACAAACATCCCCAGAGGTACCCCAGATGTTTCCACATCCTGTCAGTTGACAGCCAAGATGAACTACCACAGATTTTGACAGTCTTAATAGGTGGCCTTGTTTCTTTGCTGATGAGGGACTAGATACCACACAGCCACCTTTAATTTAGGATTGCCTTCCATGAAAGCTGAATTGAGGGAATAATTCAATTCTTCAAAATTTTGCAAACTGTATCATAGTATTCAAGGTTTAAAATAGGTGGCATCATGCAGTGTGTAAATCTATAGTTGGTATAATCAAAGAAGTACATTTTCCCCGCTTTAACTCTATGTTGTTTTGTAATAATTTGTTCAGTAATTAGTGATTCTGACACTAAAGTCTCAGAAGAAAGCTTTCTGCTGAAAGCTGCTGTTGTTCAGAGCTGTGGTGGCTACAGTGAGTCACAGAATTGAGTTTTATGTGACAACGACAACTGAGTGATTTTTATGGAGGAACATTGTTGTCCTTCCAATGATAGTTTAGGGACCCCAAGGATTTACAAAGACATTTCCATCTGAAGTTAGTAATTGTTTAAAGTCTTTGGCTTTTTATATCAATCATAAATCAGATAATTAATGTTCTCTTAAGATGGAGCAGTACGGAAGCCTCTGGATTGACTTGCACAGGTCTGACAAGTGGCCTCATGACTCAGCTACTGAATCACAGGATCACTCAGCTGAGCAGCCTTTGTTGACATAAGCCTATGATGCTTTACTCAACAACGAGGCTGGTGTTTATCATCTACTCTATAGGGGCTCGGAGGTCCCATATGTCCATTTGCACACGGAATAAGCTGAGAACCAGTAGCTGAAGTCTGATGTCAGCTCAGTCTGTATGAGTCTTTCATGGTTCACTGTATCTGTGTTTATTCAACTTTAATAAATATCTTTGGGTTACAATTGCATTGTTGTCCTTTAAAGTATTTTAATAGCACCTGTAAAGTAATCATGTCCATTGATGAAATTTTTTTTCTCCAAAAAGAAGAAGCAACTTTCTTTTTGTATAAAAGAGTACATTGCTGGCCAGTGTCTTAAGAGCATGGAACCTAAAGGAGACAATCCTAGCTTTGAAATCTGATGTTTCCGTTAGGCCAGCTGCATACCTCTTCCACTCCACAGATCTGCCTTCCACAAAATAACGCAGTTACAGTGTTCACTTTGTTAAGATGTTTAAGGAGGAATACACACATGCTGCTGATGCTTAGACACTGCACTGTACCAGGAAGCCACGCATGTGGGCAGAGCTACTGTGAGAGCTGAGGGTGAGCAGAGACAGAGAGACACAGTGCAAGGGAGCACCATACACGCTGCCACAGATCCTGTCCTTCTAGATCCTGCCCCCTCCATGCTGAGTTAGTGCATCAGGCATCTGCTGGCCAGAGTCAAGAGTTCTGCTAAGTATCTCATGAGGAATAGAGTAGCCAAGCACAAAGAGTGATGGTTCAAATTCAGATGCTAGTGGTCCGTGGGTCAAGAGAACATATTCCAGAGGCTTCTGTAGCTTAACGAGAAAAGACCTTTCATTATTCTGTCTAACCCTTATCATACACAATCTCAGGGCTATTTTGAGCCCAACCGCCATTCATAAAATAAATGCTAATTCTAGCTTACTCCATCTAGAAGGCTTAGCGTATGTAGTAATTACTGTGTGCAGCGTTCTTTGAAGTTCTAAAGTCCTATCCAAATGCCACTTACCATTAATCAGCAATTTGAAAAACTTAGCTGTGTCCCAGTGCACAGCTTGAAGTAGTCTCTTCCCAGTGTAGTTAGAGAACTGGGCCATGGTGAGTCATTTCTGGTTAGCTGGGGCACTTATATGGAGGGAGGCAGACTCTAGGGCACGGATGTGTATAGACTGGCTCTCTGAGGTCAGGAAAGCCATACGTTTGCTTGTGGTGTCCGTGTATCGGAACAGACTTCTTACAGTGAGGCAGTGCTGGCTGTGGGAAGCAGCAGCAAGTACCTGATGCAAATGCAGCTGCTCAGGAATAAAATGAGAAGCACATGGAAACACAGTTGTCCTCTCCTAAGCTGCCCCTGTCTGGCTCACAGGTTGCAGTAGGTTTTGAACTGTTTTGATAACACAGCAAAGTGATTTGTAAAAGCCCAAAAGCAAACTCCAAGATACTGGGTCGTACTGTGGTGCTTTCTTCTTTGTTACTGATGCGAATCATCTACTCTATATTTAACTTCCTATGCTGACACTATGAGCTGAAGTTCCCAGAAAAAGAAAATGATTGAAGCAAGCAACACCAATTTCAGAGATGATACAAGGTTGATTGGAGGCTTAGAACTACATGATTAAGGGGAGGTTGGAATGTTGCAACTCCAGATCCAAATTGTCTTGGGATATTTTCAGCCCTTAATATCCATCTGTTGTCAACTTCTGAGAAAGACCTAACACCAACCCTTGGCCTACTGGGTAAATTGTTTTGGAATGTAGAGACCTGTAGCTGCCACCAACCCAAGGTGAAGAAAGAGAACAGGTGACATCTGAGTCCTGTGACATACATGTTCCCATTTCGCTCCAACCTTTGTTCTTGTTTCTACCTGTAGAGTTAAAACATGTCTTGATGCATAACTCTCTGTTCTGTTACTAAAAAACTTCGTGAGTCTTTTTCAACAGTGGAGCGTAACATTTGGGGTAACCCAAATTGCAGTAACCCATGGTCACTCATATTTGACTCTAAAATAAACTCACATCCTGTGAGGGAGAGCTGTGTTTGTACGAGACTGCCTTTTAAGATTCAAAGGAGCATTTGCCTTGATCCTACTGGGATAGCCCTACCCTCTAGACTCACCTGTACATTTTGTGGTGTTCTCCTGAGATGCTCATAGCCGTCTCTCAAGCCCTGACTCAGCTTTGGTCTGGATGCAGGGTGTGCTGATAGCCCCTGGGGTAAATGTGGGTTGGGGATCCCTGCTGAGGCTCAAATCAGAGCTCTGTGATTTGGCTTTTCCCAACTGCGATATACCACACTGTGAGATGAATCAGCCCAACACCCACACTGATGATGCTTATTTCTAGGTGCAACGTTTATTTATATTGGGTGTGAAATCCAGAAACAGAATAGTTATGGGAGAGACACCATGGAAGCCAGGTCTGGCCAGGAAAGCTTTCAAATTTTGAGAAACTCATGGGAGATGAAACATTCTCATTTTTTAGTAAAGAGATATGCACAGTTTGGTGACGGGCTTGCTAAAGATGCAACCAACACTGATTATAAAATTTTTACTGAGTCTCCTGAATACACTGAAGTTGCTATGTGTTTAGTATATATAATGTATTGATTATAAAATATTATTGAACCTGGCATGGTGGCACATACCTTTAATCACATCACTCAGGGATGCAGAGGTAAGTGGATTGCTGTGAGTTCCAGGCCAGGTCTACAAAGCAAGTACAGGACAGCCAGGACTACACAGAGAAACTCTGTCTGGAAAACATATATATATATATATATATATATATATATATATATATATATATATATGTGTGTGTGTGTGTGTGTGTGTGTGTGTGTTTGTGTATAGACATATATGTATGTATATATGTATATATATGAGTATATGTGTGTGCCTGTGTGTATATGCATATATGTATGTATATGTATATAAATATATATTACCATGTCTCCTGAATATATTTATGTTCATCTATGTCTATTTTTTATTCTTTATTCTTATCATATATTACATCTCAACTATAGTTGCCCCTCCCTCACCCCCCTCCTCCCCAGATTTTTCTACTACCTCTCCTCTCCCCCAGATCTGCCTCTCTCCTCTCCCTCCCCTCAGAAAAGAGAAGGCCTCCCGGGGACATCAACCAAACACAGCATAACAAACTGCAAAAGGCCAGGCACATACCATCATATCAAGGCTGAATGAAGCAACCCAGTAGGAGGAATGGGGTCCCACAAGCAGCAAAACAGTCAGAGGCAGACCCCAATCTCTCTGTTAGGATTCCCACAAGAACACCAGGCTACTCAGCCATAACATATATTCAGAGGACCGAGGTGACACCCCTACAGGCTCCCTGGTCTCTGCAAGCCTACCCCATCGTCTATCTTCTGTAAGCAGGTAAGGCCTCAAGTAGAGGGACTGGGACACCTGCCCAGCCATGAACCCTTCAACCTACAGTTGGTCTGGCCTGCAAAGTGTTCTGGGCCTGGAGCTTAACATAATCGTTATCAGAGAGAACAGAGAGAGTCAGTGCAGCAACTGATGGGAGCAGATACACAGTCCCACAAGCCAAACATTAGCAGAGCTCAGGAAGTCCTGTGGAGGAGGAGGAGGAATCGAAGGAACCAGAGGGGTCAGGGACACCACAAGAACACAGCCCACAGAGTCAACTGATCTGAGTTTAATTACACTAGACTGAGTTACCACACAGATGAGGTGAGATCTTTTTATCTCTCCAACCTCAACCAGTGGCACAGTGCCAGACCAGACTAAGAAGCCTCAAAACACCATCATCTTTTGTAAAACACAGGAAATAGAAAAATGACAAAACAGACTTGCAAGGACAGTTAGTGAACTGTCAAACAGAAGTGTGCTAACATAAGTGGTGGTCTATCAGCCGGAAACCACGTCACTGTTTAAATAGGTAGTGGTCTTCCAGCCGTGATAATATGTCACTGATAAAACAATTGAATCATTAAACATGTGCTGGTATGGAAAAATCATAAACATGTGCTAAGTAGAAACAAAGAAGACATTAGGTAGAGCCTGTCTATTGTTTTAGAGTGGTGTTGGGGACTGAGTCCAGAGCCTCCTGTGCGCACACAGGAAGTGCTGCTCTAGCAACCCTGTTTGTTCTGAACAAAACAAAACAAACTTTTGAGCATTGCTTATCCTAGTCAGTGTTCTATTGCTGTGAAGAGACACCATGACCAAGGCAACGTTTATAAAGGAAAACATTTAACCGGGACTGGCTTGGTTTAGTCCATTACCATGATGGTAGAACATGGTGGCACTCAGGCAGACATGGTGCTGGAGAAGGAGCTGAGAATTCTACATCCTGATCTGCAGGCAGCTGGAAGAGAGAGGCTGGGCCTGGTTTGACATTTTGAAATTCCAGACCCCACCCCCAGTGACATATTTCCTCCAACAAGTCCTTACCACCTTGTCTCATCCTTTCAAAGAGTGGCACTCCATGGTGACCAAGGCTTCAAATTTAGGAGCCTAAGGGGAACATTCTGATTCAAACCACCACAATTTGCTTCTTCCCTCCCTTCCTCCTTCCCTCCCTTCCTCCTTCCCTCCCTTCCTTCTTACCGTTCTTTCGCAGGCTCGTGTGTGTGTGTGTGTGTGTGTGTGTGTGTGTGTATGTGTGTATGAGAGAGTCTGAAAACAGGCACTCACATGTCACAGTGTACTTATGGAAGTCAGAAAATAGAATTTTTGATGTTGGTTTTCTCCTATATTGCTGAGACAGGCTCTCTCTTGTTTCTGCTGCTCTGCAGACTCCAGATGAGCTGGCCTGGGGGTATCAGGGTGCTTCTGTGTTTGCCTCCCATAGCACCCTAGAAATGCTGGGATTACAGACGAATGCATGCCATGTTTTAATTATAATCTTATTGTAATTAAGTTTAATATAAGTTTATTAAGTTATTTAACTTTATTAAAATTTAAAAGTATTAATTGAATACAAATGTAATCATTTTATTTTTCACAGGCAAGTACTGTAGCTACATCATATTCACCCTCCCCTCTTCCCCTCCAGCTGTTCTCATGGCGCCCCCTTCCCTCTCGGCTTCATGACCTCTTCTTTAATGATGACTGGTACACATTGCACGCTCCCTCACACACACACCGCATGAGTGCATGTGCTGTCGCTCGGGTGTGTGTATGTTCGAGGCTAACCCCTTGGGCCTGGATAACCAGCTAGGAGGCTCATCCTGGGGAACGCTGTCTCTCCCCTTCCTGGTAAGCAGGAGTTACCTGCAGCTCTTCACCTGTGTGGGATAGCCCACAGTTTCCCCATGCTTATCAGCTGGTGTCATTGTGCAGCTGTGGAGGCAACCACGTGGTTGAGAGTTCACGTGTGCCTCTTCCGTCTCAGGTCTACAAGACCCTGTCTAACAGCAACACTTGGCCCTCTGGCTCTTACAATTCATCAGCCTCATCCTTCAGGATTTTCCAGGAGCCTTGGGTGCAGGAGTTGTGTTCTAGATAAATCATCAACCAAGGCTGGTTGTCCTACTATCTCTATGTGCATTTGACCATTTATGAATGCTTGTAATAGTCTCCACGAGTTGCAGGAAGAAAAGTATACACACTATGGGTACAAGGATACGTTTTTTTGGGAAAATAGTTACAAATTATAAAAATGTGTGAAGATGGATATCCTAGGTTCTCCCGTAGAGCCTATGGGTGCTCCAGCAGCTGGTAGTTGACCAGGTTTACAAGACCAAGCATAAATTACCTCCTATTGAACTGGCTGCAAGTGTAATCATATGGCTGTTGGTTATCCCTAAGATGCAAATGCCACTGTTGTACCATTTGGGATATTTTGCCAGGCTGGTCACAGTAGTTCGTAGCTGACACGTGAGGGGGGGGGGCTACTGGTGGGCTCCCTCTCTTGGAAATTTATTTAGCATCTTCTGATACTATGAAAGCCGGTTGTCAAGGAGGGGTCTTCCAGGCGAGTTATGGTTCCATTTCTCCAGGTCCTGTTGTAGTCATTATAGAGTCTTACCTTCAGGTTCTAGGAGGCCACTAACAGTAGCCAGTATTGTTTTGGGAAACTCTTGGGCAATCCCAGCCAACATTTCCTATGTCTGGCAATGGGCTTTTCCTTAGACAGTCTATGGCTCTTGAGGAAGACATTATCACCCATGTGGTGGAATGCTAGAGTTAAAGTGCCCTCCCTTCGTTTCCCTATTTCCCTTTCATTACAGCAACTTGCTTTTGTTCCTGCCTTTGGAGGTCCTCCTCTTCCCTCACAATCTTTTCCTTCTATTTTCTTTTATTTCTTCTTTTCCTTCTTTTTCTTCTATTTTCCTTGCTACTGTGGTAACTTTAGTATATATATATTCACACCGAAAGCTTTGGAGCTGGGACCCACAAACAAGGGAGAACACAAAGCATGTGTTTTTTCTGGGACTGGAAGCCTCATTCAGTACATTTCTGCAAAGTCCTTGGAGTTTTCCAACACACAAGTCATGTGGCCTAATGTCACATAGAAAATGTTACGACTTCTATCTAGATGATTGTGGTGGCTATCTGCCTGGAATAAAAAATTTCCATTGACATTAATTTTATTATTGAGAAACTACATCAAATTTGGTTAGTTTGTATTGTAAAACCTGTAAGACTAACTAAATGAAAACCACACAAAAAGCTAATTTGTTCACAGTGAGACTCTGTTGGGACCAAAGAATGTCATCAAAATGAAACAGCCTAGATTTGGAAGCCCCAGCTCTTTTCTAGGCACATGTTTATAAAGACTCATATGGCCTGGCATGCATGTTTCCAGTGACTCACGTGGCCTGGCATGCGTGTTTCCGGTGACTCACGTGGCCTGGCATGCGTGTTTCCGGTGACTCACGTGGCCTGGCATTTGTGTGTGGCATGTGGTTGTTTTCAAGAAATCATAAATGATTTCACCAGCAGTCTGTTACACCAGAGCCACTGTTTTCTCCCCTTGTATTGTTGTAGGGACATTGAACACAACTGCTGTCTCATCACCGACCTCCAGTTGTCAGCATAAATAAAGAAGTAAGCTCTGCTCTGTATAATATGGCGCTGGTCAGCACAGACCGTGAGGTGGGCTGATAGAGAGCACTGCTCTGTTCTCAGTGTTAGTGTCACCAAAGGACACATGGGTAGATGGAATAGCTTCACTCCTCAGGACACCTTGAGACAAATCGTACTCAAGGTGTCCTCATCTCTCCTTATGTGAATTTATGAATTAAAGGCATCTCCTCAGTGTGGGGCGCTCCAGTGTTAGATCTGTTTGGGTCCTTTTCAGCAGAGAAATTCAGTGACCTGGTCTTTATTGTATTGTTCATCAGAAGGAAACAGCAAAACTCCTTTTGAGATGATGTGTTCCCAGCACAAATGCCTTCCTTGGTCCTGACAGCTGCCAGATTCGAGATTCACTGAACAGGACAATGTGTTTCAGATTTACTTGGCTTTTTAAATTAGTGTAAATGAGATCACAACAGGGCCAATTGCTGGAATGAGTTACCACCAAATGCCTGATGAGAGAGGTGAGGATGACATATAGATTTAATCAACTTCCCCTCCATGAGTGAGGATGGGAAGTTCCAGTGTTCATGATCTGTCTAGTTAGCACCACTCTTCCAAATGAAATTCTCTATAAAAGGAAAGAAGCATATGTTGTGATGTTTACCACAGTAGTTTCTGTGATAGTGAAGAATGAGGAGGCTTCCTGAGGTCATAAAACAGAGCTCATCTGTGACACAGGTTACCCAGCCCTGAGAGCCACGAGGAGCAGAGATGCAGGACGATTTGACATAGTGGCCGTATTCCCCGTTGATCACTTCTCTTCTCCAAGGATCAGGGTGTGCACCTGTCTCTCCATGTGAGGTCCCTTCTCCATTCACAAGGTTTCCCACCTGCCTGTTACTCTCATTTACAAGAAACGAGCAGACGTGCATGCTTTAATGTTTGTGCCCCTGCCTGTGTTGACAGAGAGCAGATCAGGAGTGCCTCCAGCAGGAGTGTCCATTCCTGGTCCCCGTGCTGCACAGACTACACTCTAACCTTTCCCTTCCTGCCTGAGCTCTTCCTGTGTTTTGGGCCTGAGTCATCTGTTTTGATACTTAGCATTGTCTTGTTTTGGTAAACAACCTCAATGGTTCGTTCAGGGAATTTTAGTCTTCTGGTTTCATTTGTATGGTCCCAGTCCTCGATTATGATTTAGGCCAGCATTATGTAAATTCTCAGTGAACTGATAAGATGCCACTGCAGCCTTGTGTGACATTTGTACCTCTGTTTTAGTATTTCAGGAAGAAAGAAACAGTGATGGCAAGCTAGTGAGTACATATTTCCTGGGATTGGAGAGGACCAGGCTCTGGAACCTGTCATTTTTAAACATGTGTTTAAATGAAAAGATAGTTTGTGATGGGGCAGTGATCTCTGATCTAACTTCAGTGATGTGTAATTCTAACCCAGAAGCCTGGATTAAGGCAGAGTAGGTAGCCTCTGCAGGCTATTCCAAGCTAGACTGATTCAGAGATAGGCTGGCTCACCACTGGCTGGGCGTGGGCCTGGGCCAGTCAGCAGCAGGAAGCAAAGCAGCCACGCATGGGACTCTGGAGCCAGCACAGAGTGACCTTAGGCCAATAGTAGCTCTGAACCAGTGTCCAGTTCTAGACCACGTTGTGACTACCTCCCTGGGACTGTGGCGAGGGTTACATGAGTTAGGGCCTGACAAGGATTTAATAACCCTTTGGCCTCAGGGACAAGAGTTTTCTTTCATGGCACCACCCTGACGACCATCACCTCTCATAAGGCATTAAAGGAGCTGCATTTTAAACTTCTGACTATTTCTTGTTTTGGGTCAGAGCCTCATGTTGGCTAGGAAGTTGCTCTGTCACTAAGCTGACCCCCAGCTCATATACTTTACTAAAAGAAACTGAGATTTGGGGGTTGGAGAGGTGAACATTGCTGTATGGAAATGGGGGGAAAGGCATGTTCCAGGGGAGAAACTTGATGGACAGATACAGATGACCGAGGTCAAAAATGAGCAACAGAAAGCCAAGTTGACAGGGGGGAGCCTCACTGCGATGGGACAGGATTGGAGTGCCATAATGCTCCTGTCTTCTTCCTCAAGCAAAGCCCGTGTCTGAGAAAAACATGAGACAAGTCTCAGTGGAGATACATTCTGGAGGAGGCCCAAAACCTGAACCGAGTGAATAACCCTGGTTTGTTAGATGTGGTGGTGAACAGCCTTGTAAGGGTCACTCTGACAGTTTGAATGAGCAAGGCCCTCACAGGCTCACGTGTGAACCCGGCCCCCAGGTCGTGGGCCTGCTCTGGAAGGATTACCTGTGCCTCCGGGTGCCGGCTCTGAGGTTTGAAAAGTCTGACGCTGTTTTCCAGTGTGCACTCTGCCTCATGCTCAAGGTTCAAATTTGAGCACTCTCAGCTGTGCTAGCTGCCGTGTCTTTACTCTGCCTTCACTCCCACCATCACCAATTCTAACCTTCTGGACCGGTGAGCTGATTAGCCACCTCCTTTTAGGAGTGGCCTTGGTCTTGGTGTTTTGCCACCGCAATAGTGAAGCACCTAATACAACCTTGTGTGACTGCAAGGTACAAATGCTAAGGCATACGAGGTGTCACTGGCAGAAACTGTACAGAAAAAAATTCAAACAAATCCCATAAAAACTGCCTGCTTTCTGTAAATCTAGAACTGTTATAAGACGGTTACAGATTTACTTCTCCAGAGGCTGCCCTGACACACAGAGACTTAAGCACACAGGACCCAGAGCTGTGCCAGCACAATGCCGTAGATGAGCAGAAGGTACTTCCTCTCAGGTCAGGCGGGCACAGCTCCATGAGCTGGCTGTTATCAGGCTGGTTTCCTTGGAAGGCTCCTTGGCTTGCAGAGGCTGCAGGCCTACTGTGGTCTCATGTCATCAAAAGTGGTCTTGGCTCTGCGTAAACCTCAGAGGCATAGCTTCATCTGTCTCAGCTTCTCCTGGTAACCCTTGGCACACCTGCCTAATGAGCTCGTGCTCTCTTTCAAAACTCTTTTTAAAGTTCTGACAGAAGGTCAGAACTTAGACAGGCAGTAGCACTTTGAACTTGGAAATGTTTAAGCTGGGAGTCTATAAAATATGCTGTCTAGTTAATTGCATGATCTTGAGTAGGCTATAACATTTCTTTAAACATCTGAAAGATTTTCAGAGGGAGGACATCTATAATTAAAGTGCTTGATCATTAAATAAGTGGTAGATAAATTTTGAAGAACCTCCTGAAAATGTTGCTGGTAAGAGACACGGCAGCGTGCAAATATGTAAATAGTGAAAGCTCTGTGTCTACACATGCACAGGTGCACATGAAAATGACATGTTTGTGTGAACATGTACAGATACACATGTATGCACTTTTGTGTAATGAGGTTTGCTTTTGAGACATTAAGTATACTAAGGACTGAACAAAAGGTTAAATTTTGCACAGGATGACAGTAGGTTAAGCGCTTTTGAAGCATACGGTATTGTAGGGAGACCAGCACACACATTCTTAGCCCTAATTCAGGAACAAAGTTGGCAGTTACTGACACGTTACAGCTTGCAATTGTAAAAATGAAAAGATATTGGAAAAGCTAAATTTGTCCCATATGAGTAGGATAGCCAAATGGATATGAGATGTTTAGATTAATACAATGTGAAATATGGCCAATATTTACTTATCGATTGATTAGCTTAGTGTGTGGTACATTTGTAGGTGTGTGTGTGTGTGTGTGTGTGTGTGTGTGTGTGTGTGTGTGTGTGCCTGTGAATGGAGGCCAGGGGAGAGAACTGGCATCCCTTTTTCTCCCTCACCTCCCTCGGCCCTCTTCCTTTGAGGCAGGACCTCTCCCTGAGCCCACAGCTTACTTTGTCAGCAATCTCCCTTTATTAGTCTTTCAATAGTGCTGGGGTTACAGGCAAGCGAGGCTACACCCTGCTTGCCCCATGAGTGCTGAGACCAGGACTCAGGTCCGCAGGGCTGTGCAGCAAGCCCTCCTAACCACTCAGCAATCCCTCCAGTCTGACTCTCAGTCAAATCCAGGAAGCAAGTGGCTGTGTACATGCGTCCTTCCTGCCTCTCTGTGACTGCAGGCACACACTGTACCATGGTGTGGCTGCTGCTCTCTGACTCAGGCTAACCACGGGAGATACACAAATGGCCCTCCTAGGGCCTCTCGCCCTTTTGATCTTCAGCCGCTTGTGGTGTCTTTACTCTTAGAACACGTGGGAGTGACGCCAGGCAGTTCAATATGCACCTTGTAAGAGGACCAACAGCTTTCATTTGGGGCGTGGGCTCTAAACCATTACGTAGCTCCTGGCCTGCTGCAGGAAGTGTCTGGGGTGGCCCTGACCTTGTGCAATGAAAGAGAAGCAGAGGCAGTTGCTGCTCCTGAGGTGAGGGGATTCCAGCTACTGGGACTCCAGATAGACTAGTAACCAGAGGGCAACCACTGGCTGGCCTCAACCAACACCTTTCTGAATTTCTGGCCCATGAAATTGTGAAATAGAATTAAATCATTATTAATTAAAGCCACTGAGTTTGGGACCACTAATTATGCAATAAGAAATAATTAAAAACTATACTTTAGCTCAATTAGAAAGAGACGTATCACAGGTTTTTGAAAATGAGGGTTTTTATGAATAACATCCAACATCGTAACTCAGCTATGTATGTGAAATCAACATCTGACTAAGAATCCCTTGCTCCCTTAAGATTTAACCAGTGGCCACTGGACCCCAGTAGCTCGAAGGCCCAGTTCACTGTTGTCCTTAAGGTGTGGCGTGAGCATCCCTATCTTTGTCATCGTCATCTGGTCTGTGGCCCAGTATCGCCACAGACGATTTTTGTGCTGAATAATGATATGGAGACAAGTGCCATGGAATTCATTAGTGCCAAAAAGTGGATTCCCACAAACCAGTAAAGGCATCCCAGAATGCCCAGGCTGGGTGCAGCCCTCTTCATGCCTCACTCCTTTGGCAGTGTCCTGCTGCTTCCCCCTTGTGGTGAAGGATTAACTTTCTCCTTGTGGCTGTGCTGATCTAATGTTCACATATAATTATATATTTATATTATATATATATATAATTATATGTAATATATATATATAATTACATGTATTATATAATATAATTAACATATAATAGTATAGATAACATACATTTAATATGTAATATACATACGCTTTGTCAATATTTCAACAACACTAATTCTTTTGTTAGATCTGGGAATGAAGCAGAGGCAAGTATCCTGCACAGTTTCTGGGAGGGCAGTTAGCTGTGGCAAGGCAGACCTCTGGAGGAAGTGTGAGAAGCGACCCAACATCAAGCCACTCAAGACTGTCTGTGAGGAGAGGCTGCGTGGAGGAGAATAGTGTAGGCCACCTCAGGAGTACCCCTGACAGGTGTGAGCTCCCGTGCAGGACAAGCTCCCCATTCCCACTGCCCCGATGAGAGCAGCGCTCTTCCTGCTATCTCCGGCTCCCACACAAGGGCTTGCTGTCTTCCCATGATGCATTGTGTGGATTTCTATATCCATGCCTCGAGTGAGTGAAGGGTGGGTACCTTAGCTGCCTTTTCATCAATGCCTCTCCTCCTCAGGCATTGCCAGGAGCCAAGGCCAGCTAGTGGAAAGTTACAGACAGCTGCAACAAGGTCGTAGGTGAGAGATTTACGTTTCCGGAACCCATGAGACATCAGTACATCAGGCTGGACATTTTGAGATGTCTTAGCTGACATTCTCGGTAATCTCTTTTAGTAAACGTTCTTGGGGTGTTCTGTATCATCATTAATCACCCTGTTATGTTTTGTAAACTACTTTGCTGACACGTTTTCCCTTCCTGCCTTCTCCCTATAAAGTTGTGTGAAAATTTTCAAATAAACGAGAGTGAGCTCAGACTATAGACTTGCTCTCATTCCTTGTGTCTCTTGTTCCCACCCCATTCTTTTTGCCCCTCCTTAAGAACCCGTTGAACTCCCGCTGGACGGGACAAGGAATCACATTCCCTTATACCCATGGACTTCCCTGGCTTTTGCACATCCATGAATGCTGGATACAGCTCTTCTCTGGCCTTCAGTGGAAACACCCACACCAAACAGCTGCTGAGCACCAATGTGGAATCCCATGCTCTCCTGTGATCGTATCAACAGTGCTTAGAAATAGGTGTTGCAACTGTGCTTCAGAGAGGAAATGTGAGGTCTGGGATGCTGAGATGCACACCCAGCTCTCCCAGATCTGTGCTCTGGGTCTCACTCAGCCAGCGCGGTGAGAGCGGAGATGTTGGATTGGGAGATCTCCCCAGCTCTGTTCTCTGT
>NW_026590699.1:8553083-8555472 GCF_907164565.1 Psammomys obesus
AGAGCGGAGATGTTGGATTGGGAGATCTCCCCAGCTCTGTTCTCTGTGGTCTCACTCAGCCATCGCGGTGAGAGTGGAGATGTTGGAAAGGGTTGCTGGGAGTGTGACGTCAGTGCAAGCTGAACAGGCAGCTTATTCTTGGCATCTGCTCCATCCTGGGTTTCCCTTAAAGGTTTGCTGAGAAGAAATAAGAACTGGATATATGTGTGGAACTTTTGCTAGCTCCTTCTCTCCATTTCTCTTTGTAGGGTGACATATCCACAGGACGGGTAAATCACACCCTGTAACCCCTTTGCCCACTTCCCAACAAACCACAAGGAAGTGGTCTTTACCTGGAAGCCATCAGTTCCCTACCAAAGAGGAACAGGGTCTGCTTTCCTGAGCAAGCTCCACCCTGCCTGTGTGTTGGGACTCCCATGCTGCCTGACATCACCCGGGGTCACAATCAGACCAGGAGTCCAGGTGAGGCTAACAGTGATGGCCTGGGGAGAGTGACTCAGACCACAGGGACCTGGGATGTCCCATGTCCTCCTGAGCACTCTGCCAGCTCTGCTTTTCAGCTCTGCTACACACAAATGAGTATACAAATGGGCCCAGGGAAAGCGGAGTTCCCAGGGCAGGATAATGGCAGACAAGACAGTGCCTTCCACAAGCCTAGGCATTTTGTAGAAAGTAACATTTTTGTTGTGTCCCCCACCAGGCTATTCAGCCGTAGCCACAGGACAGTGGACTTTTCAGATCACTGCAGGGGAGATCACTGCCTGCTGGCATTAACATCAAGCTCTCCACCACAAGGTGGTGCTCTTCCCGAGATAGACGGGATCCCTGAGGCTCGGAAATAGGGCTATGTGCATGCCACCGCCTTTTAGAGGAATGCCACCATGTTGACACCTTAAGGAGAATGGGCTAATCAGATTACTTAGTATACTGACATCATCTTCTGTTTGTTTATCCACAGAAGACCGTGTCATCGGTACCAAGAAAGCCAGCCCACTGTGTGCGCTGAGCTGCTGTCGTCCACATGCAGGAAGCACACAGGGTCTGCATAACTGAGGTGCTTTGCACTAGCAAAGACACCGAGCTATGGAGGACTCTCTCCTCTCACCCTTGGCCCCTTACTACCTATTGCTCACAGCCTGGGTTGATTTTTTATTTTTTATTTTTTTGGTAAAATGTAAATATGATCAGTTCCCTTTCTAATAAAAACCGTGTCCAAATTTTTACCTCAAATACAGAGCAAGATGAAAAATAAAAGGCAAATACCGGATTAGCCTCCGAGATCCTGTCAGAATTGCTGGGTCACTTTCCTAATCCTATGCTTGGCACCTTCCCAAGGCTCAGCACCTCAGCCCTGGCCCTCATAGACATGAACGGGTCTCTCCAGCCAGACTGCCTGCAGATGAGGGAGATGTTGGAGGCACAGGGCACAGGGCATTCTGAGATGAGCAGCAGCAGGGCAGGGTCTGTTTTCAGGGGGGGCATGGAAGGCTTCTTTATGAAGTTTCCCTAAAGGAGACACGTGAGAACCCCACAGCCGTCAGCTGGTGGACACAGTCATCTGCTCACTGAAGTCTCCGTCCTACTTACAGCTTCCCTCCATTCTGATCTTGATCTTTCCCGTCCAGTCCAGCACCACAAGGGCACATTTCAGAGCCCATTTTTGTGTCATTTTCTATTATACAGAATCCTTTTTGGAACGACCCGAACGCCGCCACCATCACTAAGGAACAGATGTAATTTCCTAGCGTTACCAGGGGTGCAATTCTCACACGTGGAAGAGCTGCTTCACTAACTTCCCTCGCTTACATTCGGGTGAAGATGCTTAGCTGGACCCCAAAAAGAGGTGCCCTGTGTGAAGATGATGTGAGCTTGGGGGTTGTGGAAAGACAAGACAGATGTAAGAAAAAACTGTGGAGTCAGCAGAGCGTGGGGCTGTGTCTGCAGTGACAGCTTTGGGTAGCCTAGAGAGTTTGAGATACAAACTGACACTTTAGGGGTTAGAAAGAGGAGAGAAGTACAAAAAAAAAAAAAAGAAAAAGAAACCAAACCTTTTGACATTTTAGAGGTATAGAGATGAAACCAAGGTTTTTATATAAAAACTGAACCCCTGAAATTCAGTGATATTTTTCCAGCTATGTTACACATCATGGCTAGAATTTTTGACCACAAGGAATCTCAATTTTCTTTGGTTCGTGTCTCTAATTTTCCTGTGGAAGTTACCAGGACAATGCGGTTTGCTCTTAAACTGCATTACTACACTGGAATGCATTGTGCATGTTGAACTATCTCTATCTTGTTATTTACCAGAATTACCCCCTACTTTCTCATGGACACACGAACTTGAGAAACGCAGAAGAGCATCTCTTGTCTGAAGTCTTTGCATGTGAAA
>NW_026590699.1:8555482-8589937 GCF_907164565.1 Psammomys obesus
GCAGAAGAGCATCTCTTGTCTGAAGTCTTTGCATGTGAAAGGGTGGTCCCTCATCATTGGAAAATAAGATATTGTCTCACTACAGTTGCCAAGGACTTTGTGAGAAGAGATGTCGCCAAACAAGGTCACAAGCTCACTGGCCCCGAGTGACATGTCAGCAGAACCCCTCCCCCACATTAGGGTCACCCAGGACACAGTTGGGCATTCTGCTCCTTCTGTCCTGGAACGACGAGGTCGTTAATGTGTTATAAGGAGTCAAAACAAGATTGAGTTAAGAAAACCACCATATGAGAAAAACCAGTTTTCAGGAACCAGACAGTAAAGACAGTGAGGTCTCCAGAGAGCTCCATGCCACACGTGCTAGCCTGTGCTTCCTTCCTTTGAATTTCAGAACTGTTCTCCTTGCAGGAATTTGACCTTCCTTTTATCTCTGAGGCAGGGAAGGCAGATGCACTAACTTCCGTTTCATTTGGATCCCTCGCTGTGGTGCAGCAAAACAGAAGCCTGGCTGCTGTGACCCTCTGAGCCTTTGCTTCTGCGGCAGCAGGGGCCGAGGGAACTGAGAAGGTCACAGAGGAGGAGGAACAGACACTATCAGGAGGCCCCGCAAGATCGTGACTCAGCAGATTTCTCTTGGATGCTGACCATACTGCACTTCTGAGAGCATTGATTACAACTATTAACACGCTGGAACGAAGAGACATTTGGCATTTTCTTAGATGTTTTCCCAAAATATGTTGTAAAAATAGAGAGGAAGTACAAGGACACAGCGTCTGACAAAAACAAATCAAGTTTATTGTAAGAAATCCTTGTGTTTGGTATTTATGTGTCTTCCGCCTGATGAACGCAATCATCTGTCTTGTGCTGTTAGGGTCTGTCGTTCAGTGGCATCAAACACTCACAATTTAGTGAGGCAAGGAGCTTCAACCTGCCTTCAGTGTCTCAGCTGTAATAGCTGCCAGCTGTTGGGTCCTGTCTGTGCAGACACACTAAGTCCACTGGCCTGCCAGCCAGTGATTTGATGCTCAGTGCTAACCTTCCCTCCGCTCACTTACCGAACCTGCCTTGGAGGGTCGCTGTCAGACCTTAGGGTTTTATGTATGGACAGCTTATGCATCTGATGTGCTGACGGTGAATTAATTGTGAAAAAATCCATTAATTTTAGCCATTCTTTGCTTCTCCATGCCTCTGTCAGCTGTGGTGGCCTCTGCTAACAGCTTCATGCTCTGCCTGCTACCCTCTGCCTCTCAATCCCACCTTTATAGTGAGCACAGCATGACGCTGGCCTTGGCTGGGGCCGAGTACAGGTAAGCAGGCTTTTATACTAGGGATGCGACCTAGGCCATTGCTTCGATGGGTCTGAACTAAGGCAGTAGGGGATGGTAAATTGTCAGGAGTTTTGTGTGTGCATAGCAGATGACTGAGAGGAAGTCTGCAGTGCGGTGAGAGGGGTCTACAGACACTCAGGCTACAAGAACAGCAGCATTGGGCACCTGAGAGAGCAAGATGAAGGTCTAGAAGGAAGGGGTACTAGCAAGCAAGACAGTGTCCCCAATGTTCTTTGTTTGAAGCATAAGAAGAGCTGGATTTTGTTGTGTGAAACTTTCTTACCTATGTCACTAGACTTTTCATGTTTATATCTTGTCCACAGCGTTTTCCTCTCCCCACCACCTGATAGCTACCATCTTCCCCTCTCATAACCTTGTTTCTGATTTTATGATATATATAGGATATACAAATTATATATGCATACGTGTATAATACATATGTACACATTCTATTTCTTCCCTTGTTCCTTATTTCTCTCCAAACCTCCTCCCTCCATATCATAGTCCCCTTTCTAGTTTCATGTCCTACATATTTATTCATAAGAATATAGAAATGTATTCAAATTTAGATTCCACTTACAAAAGAAAACATGAAATATTTGTCTTTCTGAGCCGAGCATATTTTGCTGAATGTAATGATCTTTTCCATCCATTTTCTTGCCCATGGCTTAATTTCATGTTTCTTCATGTTGAATAAAATTCTGGGGTGCCTGTGCAGCACAGCTTCATTTTCCAGCCACGTATGGCGGGGCATGTAGGCTGGTTCTGTACCTTGGCTGTTGTGACTGGTGCAGCAGAAACACGGAAGGAGGGCACTGACTCCCTAAAGGGGGCCACCCCTAGTTCACTGTTCTTTCACGCACAATTGGTGTATTAGTTGCTTTTCTCATTGCCATGACAGCGGTGCTGGTAAGACCGATGTAAACAAGGAAAGTTTCCTTTGGCTCATAATTGAGCTCTCGTCTCTCATGCCCTCTAGCCTTAGAGAGGGGTAAATGCCAGTGCTCAGATCACCTTGTATGTCAGCCAACCTCCTGCGGACACTCACTCCTTCACAGGCATGGCGGGACTTGTGTCCAGGTAATTCTAGACCTTGCTAGCTTAGTGATACAACCTCACGTTACACACACCTTTTCCCAAGTGGCTATTTTCAAAGCACTGATAAGGAAGCTTGATCCTGCCACCACAGCCTCATACACAGGGTGCTGCAGGGTGCCCCTCATCCATGCTGGGAGAAGCACAGAAAACCATTTTGAGTCAGGGGTTGGGTTATGTTCCTTGTCCCCTGCTGTTACGTGGGGACAGGCCCTTTTGCTCCCTCTGCCACCACACTGGCATGCCACAGACTCATAACCAGACTTTATAGGCCCTTATAATCCTGCAAGACACGCCAAGCAAAATTTACTGTCTCTTCCCTTTATTCACAAACCAGGGTAGCAATGAATCCACCCACCTCATATCCCAAGTCAAAGCTGAAACATTTCTGTTTGGATTTAAGATTTGATAGAAAACCAGGTTAAATTCGACTGACTAATTATTTGCTCATATCCAGAAGCAAATGTGACATCGTGTATATAGATATGACAGCTTAGTTTACAAACCAGATGCTCTTAAAGCAGAATTCTGCAATGATACAAAGAAACTCATGCATGAGGCCACTCCTGAGCAGACCTGGGCAGGTTAGACTGTTCGGCAGTGAATAAAGCATTAAGCCTTGAACTCATTCTTGAAGATGGCGTCCTCAGGTCCCTCAAACAGACTTTGTGGCTTATGTCTGAGTTGCAACTCAAGACTTCTGAATACACGAGGCAGCGGACACCAGTGGTGACATGGGTCTCTCTGAAGAGACTCAAGTTTTCCCAATGATAGTTTTCACCTAAGAGTATATTTACAGCCAATAGATTAGCATTGGAGAGTTCCTTGGTTGGGATTAGAGCATGGAAAATTTATCCTTGAGACCCAAGAAAGGGATTCAGAGGGGCTTGGTGTGTGTGTGTGTGTGTGTGTGTGTGTACTGGAATTTTGGGTCTAGGAGACTTACAGCTTTTCATTATCAGTTTGTTCCTTAACAGCCACCACATGAACAGCATTTGGGAGAAAGGTCACAGTGTCGAGTCCCGAGGGATGCTGAAGTGTGCCTTCCACAGTCAGCTAGGAAGAGAAGCCCTTCATCTGGGCACTGGGCCCTCAGCTACACTCCTTCTAGACAGGGTGGTCACCGAGGCAGGGACTGTTATGGGATGTGTGCATACTCTCGGTAGTGAGTCCCAGCTCACAGTTGGGGCTCCGTCACCTTTGAAGACGGCCATCTCTTGTCCTCAGTTCTCCTCCCTCCCTGGATCCCATGTGCACTCAGAATCTGTTTGGGGTTGAGTAGTTTGGAGCCAGAAAATGTTATTTTTTTCTAAGTGTTATTTATGAAATTATGCCATATCATATTCTGGGATTTCATATAAATTTGTCTTTGGCTGGGGAGCTAAGCTCAGAAATAGAATATATCAAAAATATGGTTCTCATTATAGAACTCAGCATTCTGACAAAAAAGCTGATAACTAGGGGGACCAGTGGGGGGGGAAAACACTAAAAATGTATTCAGTATTTTCCCTTCGTGTTCTGGGAGGGGATTAGTGGTTTTTACATCTTTGCTTTGCTATTTCACCAGTTCAAAGTTTTAAAGTATTTCATGATATCAACACTTTAATTTTTTTCTAATTTAAAGGAAAACTCCGTTTTGAAACGCCCTGCGTGCTTTTATCTTCTGTTTTAGTCTGCCACTCTGTAAAAATGTGGATTATAACCACAGTCGTGGCTTAACTATAATAAACATCGGCGTTTATTCCCCTCTGCTTCCCGGCGGCAGGCATCGTGTATGGGCGAGAAACTGGGTAGCATTTTGATCTTGCGTGTTCTTTTTCATGCATTTACTGTGGTAAAGCGTAGTCCTGGGTCAAGAGCAGTAAAGCACACAGAAAATAGCACTAACAATGAAGCTTATAATGATTTGCTGGGAAGCCACAAACATCCCTGCCCTGGACTTCGAGACCAGCAGAGTAAGGGCTATTGGATCACAAACGGTGACGTCTGTGACAGTTGTTCTGATTCTCAAAATGTCTGCTGGGTGAGTGACAGGAAGACGTGCAGCCTGGGCACAGTGCGCGCATGCGTGGTTCCCCGTGTACCTGAGCGCAGTGGGTCAGGGCTGCAGCAGAGTCTCACCATGCTTCTCAGAACAGACTTTGTAAAGGTTGTGAGTTATACATTTCTGGAAATTTTCACTTAATAAGTTCCCAGACTGTGGCTTGCTGCTGGTGGACTGGGAGGTCGTGGTCGCAGCCATTCTTGTACATACGCCGTGGTCTGCTATATTGCAGCAGCAGCTAGGGATCTGGCTCTCTACGTAGTTATTAATGAAGCCACCCGGCGATGCCAGTTCTAGGAGCCCAGTGCTCTGACTGATAACATTTGCTTCGTTTTGTGAGAAGGTGACATTATGTCAAACGTGGTAGCGCCAATCACCTCAGGCAACTGGAACAATTCTTTGTCTCTCCGCCAGGTGGCAGCATGCAACCCCACAAAGGCAGGAATTCCAGAAAAAACTGCACCAACAGACTGCTTGGTTGTTCTCTGAGGTGGCTAAGCTGCCCTCCATCTTTAGAGAGGTGACAACAGGGGACGCACATCACACCCAGGTAATGCCAAGGGCCGAGGGATGGGGGCTGGCCTGTCCTTCCCACCCTCCCGGTACTGTGTGGTGGACACAGCGGCCTCTTTGTCGCTCTGTTTCACAGGACCCGGAGCCACAGGCTTGGCCCAGTTGTTCAGTGGTGAAGGCAGGCTCTGCACCGTTGCTTCATTGTTGAAAACTTAAGAACGCGTGGCATTCAGAGTGGTAGAAAAGCCGCGGTGGATTTTCAGAAGACATTGCTGAGCAGCAGAGATAACTGCAGAAGTGGGGTGAAAGCGCTGGTTCCAGGGAATCGGTGACGAAATCAGTGAGAGGAGGTGGGAGGCCGGGGTTGAACAGTAGGAACTCGATAGGCCTGACACATGGCAGGGCCTGGCCGGGGGAGCAGCAGAAACCCGGCAGACCCCTGGCCCTCTCTGTGGAGCAGCCTGAAGGTGGGGAAGGCAGCGGACCAGGAAACTATTGGGGGAATCCGTCTTTCTTGTGTCCTTGAGCTTCGCCCACTCCCTCCAATCGCAAGAGGATTTCTTCCTCTTAATTTTACCCTGCTGAAACTCAGCTGCACAGGGCCTGGGGCGTGGCAGAGGAGGCATGACCCGAGGAGGCATCTGTACCCAGACCCCTTTCTCTTCTTGTGAGCACTGGGAAGGGGAGGCAAACTTAGAAGTGACCTTAAACATTTTAATGGCTCCAGTAAGACATAAAACCTACCATTTTTATATAACATCATCCACTTCTTTGAGGAATGTTAAGATCAAGTTGAGTCTTCTACTCCTCAATGTTCATCTTTCCTGTGTGGTGAAAACATGGCGGACACTTCCTTCCAACTTCCTTTCATCTTCTGTGATTGCCACACTGTGCTCAACCCCCCAAACCATTTGCTCCTCCCTAACTGTGCCTCAGTTCCACCAACCAGCTTCCCTTTACCCTCGCTATATCCTGCTCTGCCAGCCTTGAATAACGTTCGTTTCTGAATGTTATCGTTAGGGATACTTATTGCGATGTCTTCACTCTTGGAAACCTTATTTTCACCCGGTGTTTCCACTGTTTTCTGGGGGTAGCCCTGCCCTTCTGTGTATGTTTTATCTGAACCCGGAGACAGCCCCTCTCTCCCTGGCTCTTTCAGTAATGGTTATTGCACTAATGTCAATATTGGCCAAAGGAAAGGCAGCCTGCACAGCAGAAGAATGTGAGAGGTGGAAATAAACAGCAGCCGGGCCAGAAAGCCAACAGACGTAGTGCCTTCTCCCTCGTGATGGCCCTGTGCATTCCTCGCTCTTCCTTCGTGGCTGCGGTGTGCGATGTGACTTCGCTCATTCCCTTTTCAGAGTGACTGCGTATGACGTAACACTGCAGCCCTTCTTGCCCAGGTCCACGCAGCCAGAAAGAGCAAAGTGAGCCCCTGTGGACCCTGGTTTCTTCTGCTGAGCCCAAGTACTGCCCAGCCCACTGTTCTGCAGCCATGGCTGATGGCGAGGTGGAACGGGCTGAAGTCAAGCAACATTCCTTCTTTCTCATTTCAGAGTGGGGAAAATAGCTACAAAACATGACTATGGAGAGAGGCTAGCGCTCATGCCCACCGAGCTTCAGGAAAAGACAAGGAGCAGAGAGCAGGGAGCTAGGGCTTCCATCCTCGCCACTGGAGAATCAGTGCTTAGCACGAGTAGTAAGTATTCAGGCGTATTCCATTATGGATGCTAAGAAAAGAGGACAAACCTCCTTGATGGTGCTCCTCAGCTACCTCTCTCTCTCTTTCTTATCATTTTTAATCTCTTTGTGTTAGGACAGAACCCTGTTCAGTCACATGCTAATCAAAAACTTTGGCCCTCGGTTCTGTTTCTAGACCCTTTCACTGTGTTTGTGTGTATATGCATGTGTGTCTCTCTGTGTTGGGTGTGCGCATGCGTGTTGTATGCACATGTGTGCAGGTGCACACATCCCTGAGTATTATTGTGGCCACACAAGACCGTTGCTTGTCCTGCTCTATTGCTTAGCACATTTTTTACTAGCAAGGCTTCCTTTTCGGCTAGGCTGGATAACTCGCTCCCACGACTGTCCCGTCTCCTGTCTACCCACACCCATCGCTCAGTGCTGGGCCTAAGGCACAGGCAGTCATACCAGGCTTTGCTGTGAGTCTTGGTGATCTGAACTCAAGTGGCCATGCTTACACAGCAAGCACTCTTAACCACTGAGCAACCCCACCCCACCCCACCCCTGTATTTGAACGGACAAAAAGCACACTGGCAAGGTGGTGTGTATTGGGGAGGTGCTGTTTGTGTCAGCCTGGCAGTGCCTGGGAATCAGCCTAAGAAGCCAGAACCTCCCAGAAAAGGGGGCAGGGAGCTCCAACAGGTTGCTGAAGCCTACATATTCCTGGAGGTACCTGCCAGTGAAATTAACACAGGTCCACAATGTCCACTCACTGCAATGAGAAAATCTCCCACCAACATGCAGAATGTTCCTCCAAGCTTAGTATGTCAGCTTTGGGGCCACTGTCTTAAACTGATTATGTTGTCTTTAAAGTGCTTGTGTCAGCCATTGTCTCGCTTAGAGCAATGGGCTGTTATGAGACCAGTTTATGTGTCCTGGGAAGCTCTTTGAATAGGAGCTTAGATGAATGCCCCAAAAAGCCTCAAGTGTCATCTCCTGTGGGATGCCACAGTCACATGAGAGAGAACACAGGCCATATAGTAAACATCTTTGCCCTTTATTTCTATTCACAATGCTTTATGCTAGCCACAGCTGGACGTGAGGGTCAAGAAACACACAAACAAACCAAAAATACAAAGCAAAAAACCAACTCCACCAAGAAAACAAAACAAAACAAACAAACAAAACCAATGTCATTTGGATTCAGAAGAAATCCCTTGAAATGTTCTTCAAAAAGTTGGATCTAATCAAGCACCTGATCACCTTCCGGTCAACGGGGATCTGGGCCACAAGGGACGCCTTAAATGGTGACAAGAGGGTATAATCAACAAAGCTGAAGTGTAGAAAACTGACGTGCAAAACAAACCGTTTTTAATCACTTCTTTTATTCTTTGAGATTTTAATATAATTACATCATTTCCCCTTCCCTTTACTCTCTCCTGATCTTCCCATATACCCTTCCCTAGTCCTTCAAATTCATGCTCTGTTACCACTAATTGTTATTTAATGCACACACACACACCCTCCTAAATATAACCTGTTAGCCATGTAACTATCTCTCTGTGTGTTTTCAGGGCTGACTGTTTGGTGTTGGATAACCAGGAGTGCTCTTCCTGAGTACCGAGTATGTCTTCCACTTTGAAACTCCTCAGCTGCCTATAGTTCTTTGTGCAGGTCTTTCTATCGTTCACTCTGTCATGCCATGGTTGTCTTTGTTCAGCTCACATTTGGGCAGTCATGTTGGTGAGACTTTATGAGTGTAACTTCCGAGTGTAATTTCTATGAGACACAACCTCACAGCAAACTCCCTAATCCTCTGGCCCTTGCTGTCCTTCTGCCTCTGCCTCCACCATGTTTCCTGAGCCTTAGGTGAAGGAGTTGTTTTGTAGATGTAGTCATTGGAACTGGGCTCCACAATTCCGTGTTTTGATTGGTTATGGTTTTCTGGAAGAATATCCATTTGTTGCAGAGAGAAGTTTCTTTGCTGAGGATTGAGGACTGTAGTTTTTGGTGGGTACAAGAAGAGGTATTTAGAATGTAGTTGAGGTTTAGTAAGGGTGGTTGTAGGTTCTCCTTCAAGAACCATGACTTCTCCAGGAACACTAGGTGGTAGGCTTTTCAGTACAAGGTATAATTTTCTCTTGCTAATTATGTCTTAAGTCCAATTTGAGAATTGTTGGCTGCCACCAAAGTATTCATGCTGCTGTGGCACCCTTAGAGTTATTGTGCCAAGAAGGTTGTTGTGTGGAAAACGAACCATTTTTATTTCTATTATTAAAAAATGGGTGGACTCTAACAGATTAAAAGAAACATTAAGCCAAGCTTGAAGCTCACCTGCATCCAAATCTAACCAAAGACCCTCTTGAAGGACTGAATGCAGCAAGTTGGAAAGACTGGGCTATTAAGAGGCAGTTGTTGTTTGCACTGACAGAATCATGCTGAGAATGAAAACACAGAGTGAAGCACTTGAAACCAGATTGATAAAATGATTAGGGTAAGCTTTAAGGTTGCCTTATTGGGATTTCTGATTTTAGCTGCGATGGATGGGATTATAGCAGATCAGATGTCTCGTCCTAAACGGAGAACACAGCATTTAAACATTCCCTGAGCTCCTTGTAAAGTAACTTTCCTGCTAATATAAATGCCACAACAGCAGCCCTATTAAGCGGCAACTGAAAGCCCTCCAGACCCCGGAACTTGAAGGTCAGCAATCCCTGAGAGCAAAGGACAGCTCTGTGTGCGTCCTGCCAGTCTACACTGTGTACCCGGTTGAGATTAAACTGGACGAAAAGCTAGAAAGCTCCATCAGAGAGCAACAGCTGGGCAGAGCTTCAGGCTGTCTCACAGAACTCGGGATCTAACATTTGATTTAGACTGTCAGTCAGTCCAGCTAGGGTTTGGGGAGCTGGGCCATCTAAAACCCAGGGTGAGGACTAGGTAGGACGTTTTAAAGGTTTAAGTCGCCAGAGAAAAGAGCTGTCATAGGGAAGTGTCAGTCAGATATCCTGGACTA
Source organism: Psammomys obesus (assembly GCF_907164565.1). Classification (NCBI taxonomy): domain Eukaryota; kingdom Metazoa; phylum Chordata; class Mammalia; order Rodentia; family Muridae; genus Psammomys; species Psammomys obesus. The sequence continues at coordinate 8,565,159 of NW_026590699.1, forward strand.
TCAGCTGGGACATCCGAAACCTTGAAGGAACACACCCTAAGAAGTGCACAAGATGGAAGTGACCACAACTCTTAAAGTGCCAAGAGTGTCAAAAACGGGAGCTATGCCCAAACCACAAGCCAAAGAGAGGGCTATCACACCCTGACTGGAGGTCAGAGGGTATAACGGAATTAATGCCCCAGAACCAATGTGCATCAATCGGAGAAACAGAAGTAAGCACATGAAACTGTCACTGAGACCCACACTGACGGGGCCACATCTAAGAGGCACAGGTGGGAACACAAAGGGCTGCCAGTTCCCAGTCTGGGGCAGTTGGGATCACAGAAGATGAAGCTTAAAGTAAACCCTCAGTGTCATGCTGGATGTGCATAAATGACTGATGATGGAAATACATAAGTAAAAATGAAAATTTTTTCATTCAGAAGAATTCTGAATAATCTTGTATTTTTTTCTCCAAGAGGCAAAACTGGTGAGAAGCTATCTAAATGGATTGACTGACTCCCTTCCTCCCTCTTCTTCCATCCCTCTCTGCCTCCGTTGGTCTGTTCCTCTCACCTCTCGTGGCGTACCCCCGGCTGCTCTGGAGCTCACTGAGCAGCACAGGCTGGTGTGCCGCCTGTTGCAGTGTCTTACTTTCGCCTCAAAGCATGACGACAATGCTCCCTGCTCTGCCTGCACTTCTTTTTAATGCTGCCCCGTGGGAACACAGGGCCAAACAGAGTGTAGACACATGGCGGAGAGGACTCCTGTGGTGGTCCAGGTCCACAAGAAGGGCCCTACAGCATGGACGCCAGCATCGTCCCTCTGAGAGACCCCCTACCAAGCCGGTGAGTCCCTCTAACATGAGACAAACATCTAAGGGTCCCAGGAGAAGACAGTCCTCCAACGTGCCTGCCAGCATGGCTCACCACTAGGAGAGTCAAGAGACAGCTGTAAGGAACCCGAGGGCACAGTTTCTAAGAGCGCCGTTCCTCACTCGCGTGTAGCCTGGGACTTGCGCTGTGACGCAGGCAGGCGGCCTGTACTTGGAGTCGCCTTGCCTCTGCCCCTGAAGCAGGGAGGCATGCTCAGTCATCACGACTGCTGTAAGTCTCTCACCGGTTTTGACGTTGTTTTAAAAAGTACTCTATCTCACAGTGCTGGAAAAAATTCAATATAAGTAGCACCATAAAGGTGCTATTTAGTGAAAAGCAAACCTAGGTTATGCAGGGAAAAAATATGGGTCAGAGAGAGAGAGAGAGAAAGAGGGAGGGGAGAGAGAGGAAGAAAGATTTGGCCTAATTCCGTTTATCTTTTCCCACTTTCACATTTGTCATTAAACTTCTTAACTACGCTCATTCTTTTTTTTTTCCATTTTAGTTTTTTAATTTTAATTTTTTTTACAATTTATTAATTTTGTATCTCGATTGCAACCCCCTCCCTCATCTCCTCCTGGTCCCATTCTCCCTCTGTTTTCCTCATCAATCCCCTCCCTTAGTCCACTCTACCCTCATTCTAAAGGTCCTGTATTTTGACTTCTTGACTGCTCTCATTCCAAAATAGATGTGATCACTTTGCCTTCTAAAGTGATATTTAATAAGTTATCCAATTTCTCTGAAGTTGAATAGACTTCATTTGCAAACCATCTAAACTGCTGCCTATCTTTCCAAAAAAATGAAATCAAAGTTAAGTATATTCTTGTTAAACGTTTCTGGATCTATTTGCATTGTAAGAAAAACATTTTTTTAAACATAAAAGCTCTAGCTGAATGTCTTTGTTTCTCCTAAAGACACACCCAGATGGGCAGTTCCCTTGTTAACTCAACGTTTGCTAACAAACAGTGATTTGTGGGGGCATCTGGGTAACTTACTGTCAGGGTCCTGGAGGATTCCACCCAGATTCAAGACCCATGAAGGAAGTACATTTTCCACTGTGACATGCCCACAGACCTTTGGTTTTGGTTTGGCTGCGATTCCTATGCTGGCTCATGTATGGAGCAGCCAGTCTTTGGCTGTTGGTGCTGTTTTGGGAGATGGGCCCTGTGATGGCTATTTTTGCTTGTCAACTTGACTGCATCTGGAATTAACTAACACTGAAATGGCTGGGTACACCTGTGAGAGATTTTTCTAAATGAAGTCATTTGAAGTGGGAAGACCCATTCCTAATTGGCAACTTTGGGGGGAAGATGTACCTTTCATCTACGCCACTCCTTCCACCGGAAGCCCATTTAAAGGACCAGAAGAAGGAAGCTTGCTTTGTGTATTTGCCCTCACTCTGGCTGCAAGTCCATCCCTTCACTACCATTAAAGTCTACTTCTTTGGGATTCTGGAATGTACTGAAAATCAGTTTCATTGACTGAACGACTATTGGCTTCTTGGTCTGTTGGTAGAAGTCATTTTTTGGAATAGCTGGATCACAGCCTGTGAGCCATTGTAATAAACCTCTGTACTATCTATCTCTATCTGATCTTGATTATCTATCTCTATCTTTATTTCTAGCTACGTATCTGTCTATGTATTTATGTATCTATCTATATCTGTCTATCATCTATAGATCTATCTATCTATCTATCTATCTATCTATCTATCTATCTATCTATCTATCTATCTATCTATCTATCTCTGTTGACCACCTATCTATTGACCTATCTATCTATCTACTTGTTGTATAAATTCTGTTTCTCTAGAGAAGCTTTGCTAATATGAGCCCCTAGCTGGAGGAAGTAGATGAGTGAGAGAAATGAGTTTAGAACTCATTCGTGGCGCCTAACTCTCCTCTTTGTGCCTCATCCTTATTAGGTGTAGGATGATTTTCTCTGCACACCTGCCACCATCATGTCCTGCTCCAGGGTGGGTCCCAGCTGTCTGGCTATATTTTGTGAAGTTGAAATCAGTTGAAATCAGTTCTTCATTAAGTGTTCTCTTTGGTGTTTTGATCACAGCGACACAGAAATAACTAATAAAGAACCCAATGCTCAGGAACTCCTCATCTTCCATCTTTTGCCCTTCTTCAAAATTCTGCAGCTATTATGCTATTATTCTGTATCTTGTTTCTGAAATTTACTCAGGGCATTTGTAGTAAATATATATGGAAGTGTCAAGGACAGGTCGCTTGGTGTGGGGCTGCTCAGATTTCAAAGGAATGACTCCACACATCTGTTTTATTTTTAATGTATTTATTTGTTTAATTGCATCTTGGCTCCTCCCTCCTTTCCTCCCAGCCCCACCCTTTCTCCCCTTGCTCACCCATCCCAGCTCATGTATTCACATGAGGACTGTGTTTGTCGTCTTCACCTGTGGCCTGGTAAGGCACCATTCAACAAATGGTGCTGGTCTAACTGGATGTCTGCATGTAGGACAACGGAAATAGATCCATGTTTGTCTCCCTGCACAAAACTCAAGTCCAAGTGGACCAAAGACCTCAACATAAAACCAGATACACTAAATTATCTTACTGGTACAGGAGACAACTTCCTCAACAGAACACCAACAGCACAGGCTCTAAGATCAACAATTAACAAATGGGATCTCTTGGGATCCCGTGTTTCTTGAGAATGACTGTCTGGGATATAAAAATCTAGTTGGGGCCTCTGAAGAGAGTTACATTAGTCAGAGGGGACAGAGGAAGTAGCTCATGTAAATGCTCTAAGAACAGGGCCTGGGGACTGAGGTTCATTAGGAAATACAGCACTGTTTACGGCAGAATTTGTACCTTGTAGCTCACGGTTGCGTCTGACGTTGAGAAGCAGCCAAGAGTCCGGAAGTGAGTCGGGGGCTAGGCCAGGGCGTGTATAGGCTTGAAAGCCCTGATCCGAGGACTAAGCTGTATCCTTTATGGAGTCCTGGGTAGGTTTCGCACTTAGGAAGGAGATGATCTGGCTTAGAAATTAGAAGAATAGGGGACCTTCTTTAGAGAAGAAAGATTGGTGGGGCTCACACAGGTCAAAAGAAAACTCAAAGGAATACAGAGAATTTTCTTGTTCGCCACTTGAAATCTGCGGTGTGGGTGTTTATTATTCCCACCTTCTCATGTTAAACCAAAGACTCCGCGTGTTTAAATTCCCTCCCAAATGTTGTAGCTTCAGTAAATGTGGACATTTTTAAGCTCAATCTGTCTCCTGAGAAGTCCAAGACTCACTTGGCAGCGAGGCTGCAGAGCCTGTGGCCGCCAGACAGGGTGTGTGGGGTTTGCAGCGTAGGCGCTCGGGTGGCAAGCGAGTGGGAGGCGCTGGCACCCTGGACGCGCGCCACAGGCATGGCTGTGGAGGACAGCACAGCCAGCCAGCGTCAGCGCCATCTGGCTGAGGACGGAAGTCAGCTCCTTCTAAAAGCATCCTCCCGGGAGCCTGGCCCACACAAGCCGCTTTTGGTTTCCTTGTTCGAGGGAGACAATCCACACAGAGCAGCTTTACTCACTGGGATCCTCAGGGTCAAAGGCTTTTACTTTTACGTTAGGAGGCTTTCAATCGTTCCTCACTCAGTTTCCACTTAAGGTATACCAGGATAGACTGTAATACAGTGGAGTCCCATCATGAATTATTTATTAACAGACGAGTTCCTTCCTGTTTTTTAACTATGGATTTCCATAACTTTGAGCTGCCTGTGGAGGACTCCAAAGCAGTCTTAAAAATATTGTTTTAAAAAAATTATTTGAGAAAATATCTGCTTTCATGTGCATTCCTTAGAATATTTTGTATTTTAAGTTAAAGAAGACTCAGTTCAAGTCTATCTACTGGGTTTTATAGGTAGTGGTGTCGAGGAGTTTAAGTCTTGACTCTAAGGCTTCCAGGGCCTGCTTCATTCCCATTGCCTCCCATACCCCATGCTCACCTCACTGTCCCTGTGACTTCTTTCTGCTCTCCCCCACTCTTTCAGCCCCTCTTCACATGGCTGTACAGTTTCCTCAGCATTCCTAGGCTTCATCCCCCATTCCATATCTTCATGGCAGAGACGCCTGCCTCAGCATCCTCTCTTTCCTCGGAGACTTTAGCAAATGCCTTCCTTCTCTTTGCCTTCTCTTGGTTAAGGGACATTCCTGGGAAGGAGCTCCATGCTGAGCACTCAGCTTCCAGCCCCCCTGCTTCCCTCCTCAGGGCTGTGTGAAAGAGCGGTTTCCTCAGAGACAGGTACCTATGTAGGAAACTGTGGGCATTCCCTGAAAACCGCACTGTGAATGCCCTCACCATTAGTGAGGTGGCTTCTCTAGAAACATCAAACATGAACTCAGCCAGTACCATTGCCACAGAGCACTTTTCCCTACCATTTCACCTTGCATTGCTGGAAAATGCATTAGTTTAACACTTGTTTAGCTACAGCTGGAATTGGACTGGAATCTATTTCCTCTGTTTATATAGTGTGTGCATGTGCCTGTGTGTGGGTGTACTTAGGCATTACACATTTAGAAGATGAAAATGTTCCACCATTTTCACCGTATGTGTGCTGGGATTGAGCTCAGGTCATTGGTTTGGCAGCACCTCTCAGCCTGATGAGCATCTCACGGGCCCTAGACTTGATTTTGGTAAACTGGAGACTGAGGATCCAGAATGTGCTCTGCTTTATATGTTTTGTTCAAAATTCATATTACCCTTCGTTAGAAACCTTTCCTTTATGTTGTGCGTTGATGATTATTCATATTTAATATAGATTTATCTTTTAGTTAAACAGCAGTTATTCCTAAACCAGCTGTATGCCCAAATCACCACACAGAGACTAGGATTTATCTACTTAACCTAGAGCACAATACTGGGCAATAGTTACTCCATCCTAAACCTTCAAGCCCACATAGCTTCCTCCCATTCAGGTTTCCCACATTATACTTGTTTTTAGTTATATCTTAGATGCAGTTCACCTCTCCTGGTGTTTCCACTTCCTCTCCTCTCAGATCTCTCCTCCCACTCGCTTCCTTTTCCTCCCTTCCAGACCAGGATGTCTCTCCATTCTCCACCAGGATTCTCTCCATTGCTCAGCACTGGCTGGTTCACTGACAATGCAGAGAATAAATGGTGTCATGTTTACATAAGCATCACCATGCGATGTCCAGGTTGAAACCAGTTAGTAGGGCAGAGAAACCAGCATTTGAATGAACAAGTGTGAATTGTATACATTCTATAAGAACTTTAGGCCAACAGTTGTGTTAAGTCCCATGTACCATACATTTGCATATGGGAATTGTTTGGTTTTAGTCACTTGTCAACTATTTTCCTCTCACAGCTTTAAATTTTTTTAACTATTAATAAATAAATAAATCAATTTGCTTTTCTTAATAAAAACTCATGATATTTACATGGTGAGTTTAAAATCAAGTTTATATGTGGTAAGAACTCTTTCCGTATCTGAAACACATCACTTTCCCCAGATAAAGTAATTTATAGTATTTCTGCATAGACACACCTAAGGTAACAGGTTAGGAGGAAGACAGGTAAGGGACAGGTATGAAGAGTGTTCATCCATCTGAGTGTCCAGGCCAAGCACACAGGAAGAGTTCACCTGTACATTGTTAGTAACTGTTACATTAGACACACCAACAGTTAGGAATGTCTGCAGATATCCATATTAGCAACTAAAATATCCATCCCTCCTAAGTAGCCAGAGTATACCACTTCTACAGATGTGCCCCAGAATAACTGCTCTCTCAATGGGCATTTGTTGTAGGTGACTATTAATATTTGCTATTAATATATCTTCTGGTGATTCTGCTGTTAGTCCTTAACAGCTGTATAACCAAATCACGACACAGAGACCGGGTTTATTTAGTTAACCTAGAACACTATGCTGGGCAATAGTTACTCCATCCTAAACCTCCAAGTTCTCATAGTTTCCTAACATTTAGATTTCCCACATTATATTTGCTTTTAGTGATATCTTAGGTCCAGTCCATCTCTCTAGTAGTTCCAAGATCTATTCTCTAGCTCTCTCTCCTCTCCCCTTTTTCTCCTCCCACTCATTTTCTGCCCTTTGGCTCCTCCCCTCTTTCCTGTCCTCTGGCTCCTCCCTTTGTATAACATTGTGGCTGGTTGTTTTATTTTGGCCTGTTAACACACTGTTGAGACAGGATGCTTAGAATAAGTATCACATTGCAATATCCAGATTGAAACCAGAGGTGGGGAGAGGGGAGAAATCAGCATTTGAATGAACAAGGGTAAGGTGCATACATTTCAAAAGAACATTATACCAACAGGCATTTAACACAATGCATATGTGTATGTTTCAGTGGTCTTGACACTTGTAACATTTAAAAACCACCTGTGAGAAAGGCTACAGGATGGAGTCCTACAGATGAGGGGAAAGGTGAGGGAACAGGTCCTGGTGCCTGACTCCCACTCCAGGGAAGCTGCACAGCTACACTCTTACAATAAGAGGACACTCACTCCCATGTTCTGTCTCTCTGGCACTCAAGCCAAGGGCTTGCCATGTGGAGAGGAAACACTATCCTACCTCATTAAGCTTGTGTCTATTTGTTTTAACAATGTCTTCTTATGTCTTACATGTTACTTATTTTTCTTCTATGAATTTTCTCTTTACAGTTTCAAATTTAAAATGTGTGCTGGGGCTGGAGAGATTGCTCAGCATTTAGGGACACTTGTTGCTATGGCAGGGGAGCTGGGATCAATTCCTAGCATCCACATGGTGGCTCACGACCATCTGTAACTCCAGTTCCACAGAATCCTACACTCTCTTCTAGCCTCCATGAGCATCGGGCTCATGCAGGTGCACAACACATATGTGGGCAAAACACCCATTCCCATAGAATTAAACACACACACACACACACACACACACACACACACACACAGCAGCAGCAGCAGCATGGACCACAGAGCAGCATGGAATGTACACTCACCTGCTCACCTGGGTATGTTAATTGCACAGGATTCTCCTCATTGTTCCCCTGTGATCTAACCTCTCTATTTGAAAGTTAAACCATCACAAATGATGAGCACATCGAGGGAAGTTCCGTTTGGATCAGAACAATTGACCCACAGACCACCTAAGAAGAGAATGAAGTTCTGTCATGTGGGGTTGCCATCAGCATTCCACTGGGGATGTGTTTTTAAGGTGTTTGCTTTTTTAAATGCTCGAGCAAAAGTAAAAGAACGCTATTCCCAAAATGTGGGTCTTTTCTGTTACCTCCAAATTGCTGATTCCTCAGAAACATTTTAATTCTATTATTTATCACTGATTTTATTATACAAACTGTCAATTTAAGTTCTAATGCTTTTGTTCAATTTATTTATGTGTATGTTTGGTCTGTGTCTGTGAGTTCTATCTCAACTAGATAAATTTAGATTACTGTGTGCTGATTCTTTTAAACCAAATGGAGTCCTAATTTTGGGGCATTTACAGAAGTCAGATAAAGGATCCAGATAACAAGGACCTAGCTCAAGGCCACACATAAACAAGTCTGAAAGAAAATCATGATGGATTACAATAATACTTCAAAGTAATACACTGTCATAAGCAAGCGACCGCAAGCTCCAGACACCTGAGAATATCTGCCCCTTCAAGCAGATATTAGGCACGGATTGTGTCACGAACTTCTACAAGGCTATTTCCCCAGATAGAAAGATCCCTCTAAAAGCATAGAGTATCTAGTAAAATGGTATCTGAGGACAGGACATGCAGGACCCTTTATTGAAAACATTATTTAGTTTTGTCCTTGAATGGAGAAACTGCCCTTGAAAATAGGAAATCAAAGAGACTAGAGTTTAAGATTAAATTCTTAAGGCCCTGATTTTCCTGACATGAGTCATATGCAGTGAATTCTAACTGAAGGTGTGGGCTTGAGTGTGGGGGCTTCCACCTGTCATTCAGCTGCAAGGGACACTTGCCCTGGAAGAAAGCGGTGCATGAAATTGTGGGGTGAGGTCAGTGTGGGAAATGTTCCTGAGGCTTGTTAATGATAGCCTATTATTGTAATGTGGGTGGAATTTTATTCTTATAGATTTTCTGCAAATGGGTTTTGAGGTCTATAAATTATATTTTCTATAAAATATAATCACTCATAAGAGCAGAGGTTATCTCCTTATGTCAAATTCCAGATAGCACAAGGGTAATGTGTTGATCTGCATGTCCTCTGCTTCAGTGACTTTCTCAAGCCTATTTTCAACATTTGTTACGGTTTATGATCTTAGAACTTCACCCATAATAATCATTATTTTAGACATTTATTTTTAGGAGACGTTCTCCTCCAACCATTAGATTATTGCTCTTCAGTTCCTGCCTCAGCCTTTATCCTTTCTGTAAGGACATCTTTTGTTTGTTTTATACATACGCGATTGCTCACTCTCATTCTCTCTCTCTCTAAGATTCTACAGTTTTAGAGAAGGAACTACTCCTCCCTCTATTGTGTAGACCCAAACTATGAATTTGTAGCTATCAGCGCTAATGAACATCTGATAAGAAAACACAAAATAAGAAGAGAACTGAATTTCCTGAGCCAACATAGTAAGGCTCAGAGGACACGCCCTTTCATGGGAGGCAGAGTGGGTAAGTGATAAGGGCACACACTTTCTCTAGAGTATTAACAAGCCTCCAGGCTCACCATTAGCAAAGGCTCGTGCTCTTTCTAAGTTGAAGTCAGGCCGTGTTCTCTATTACAGACTTTGACTGAAACTTTAATTATTCATATAATTCCACCCTATTATAATACAGCTCATTATTCATGTCGGATGTGTTAATATATGAAGTGTCCACTGGAACTAGGCAAGATGCTGTGGGGACACAAAATTAACATCAAAGGACAAAATGCACAGCCCACCCAATTTTAACATATTCTCATTTCTCATAGCATAAAATCATCCCCTGAAATATTATAGACACAGATTAGGAATATAAGAAAATGCAGAGCTCTTATAAACTGACGGAAGTGGCAGATCAACTAAGACTGTTGCCGCAGCATTTCCTCTTCTCTCTGTCGGTGCCCTGCTTGGCTGATTTGGAAGAGCAGATGAACAGAAGCAGCTGTCCGCAGGAAGCTGTCCGAGGGAACCCATGGCTGTCCGCAAGAAGCTACAGTTGTGAGTTAGAAAACTGTGTGTGTAAGCAATGAATGCTCAGGAGGCTTCCAGGGAGCAGGGTTAGGAGCACACCGAGGCCATAGGAGGGGCACAGGTGAAGAGTCTGAATTTTTGATGTAGAAGGAGGGTAAAATAGCTGAGGCTGGAATGAAATAGCTGAGGCTGGAAGCTGAGGCGGGTCAGGGTTTCATTGAATTAGACTGTTGACGCGAGGTGATCTGGGCAAGGCTATGGTACAGCTCAGCCCTGATGACTTGAGCTCAGCACGAGTTGGTTCCTTACTTCGTAATAATAAGTTTTTCGGGAAGTTAACTGTATCTGCCATTTGACATTCACGCTTGGTCAGGAAGAGTCTGGTGGGCAGCTAGACAATTCCCCAGCACCGTTACTGTGGTGCAGAGGCTGTGGCTGTCCAGAGCAGTCCTGAGTTTGTCCCCTGGTCTGAACGAAGAACTGAACTCCTGCAGACAGTAGACCAAGACACAGAGAAAGGGAAGGTAACAGCTCCATACCCCAGGATGTGAGAAGCCTAAGAACGGAAGTCCTTTCAATGGATGCTAGCTAGGGTATTTTATAGGATCCTTGTATCCTCCCCCTTTTCCTGTTGGCCCTGTGTAGGAGTCTACCTTGTGTCTGCCTGTTGTTCGTCCTTGGAGTCTTCTGGTAGCAAGAAGCCACCAGCTATAGGAGCCTGCCTTAGCTTCCTCTGCCTACCCATATTTCTCTAACCTACATTCATTACAAACATAAAGTGAAACCACATCCTAGGATGCTTTGGTCTTGGGTTTAGACCATTTCAGTCCTCTGCCATCTTGTTTGCCATAGTGATTGCAAGCTAAAACTAAAGAACCAGACTGACATTTTCCTCTCTCACCATGTTTGTGACACATGTGATTTCCATTCACATTTCATGGTCCAGTCTCTGTCACATGCTCCTTAATCAATGGTCAGAGCTGGGGATGATTATCATTCTATGGACACGACATTAGTAAAAAGTCACCATGTTTGTTGGAACCCTAACTGGGACTGGAAGATAGTTTTCTTCTGTTTATACTATGCTATCTAGTGCTTTGTTTTCATACTCAGTAATTATTATGATCTGAATATGAACTGTCTCCCAAAGGCTCATATGTTTAAACACTTGGTTCCCAGATGGTGGTGCCATTTTAGAAAGTCCTGAAACCTTAACCTTTGTTTGCCGGGGACTGGGTGGAGGAAGTGGGCTAGCCTGGACTCACACATTTCCTCAAGTTCTCTGCCATGTAACAGGTGGCTGCCTTGCATTCCTGCTGCAACAGACCACCCCATGCCTGCCCCCCCCGACAGACTCTTCAGCCTGAACGGTGGGAGGAATAAGCCCTCCATCATTTCTTAATTTTTTTTTTTTTTTTTTTTTTTTCTGGAAGGCATTCCTCCACAGTGATACAAAAAGTAACTCACACAGAAACTTAGGATGAGAAGTAACCAGTGTAGCGACAGGCCACTATGACAAATTCAACAGTGGCTCATGTTATCAAAGCCTTTGAGCAGTGCACTGTGGAGCTTGTGCTATATGCCTGGTGAACCATCACACGACTAGAAAAGGAATTCGAGTTGTTCTGCTTCGTCTCTGATGCTCTGATTGAAGCCACGTGCTTCTTGGTGCAGGTCCTGAGACATTAACCCTGCATGGAAGGCTGCTTATCCCTTGGTGCTCTGGACGGTGAGCAGGACCCAGGGTGCTAATTTCCAAAAAGAGGATGAAAAGATAATGTAACCGGAGAATGTGGAGGTCTCTGCGGCTGCTCCCCTGAACCTCCCTCACAGTGCTATAATGGGTTGGTTGTCCCATTGTAGACTGTGATGGAGGATTTGATCCAGGCATCTCTCCTGGCCTTGTGTGCAGCACTGAGAAGCTTCTCACATCATTGTCCAATCATTGTCCAATTTCTTCCTTTTTGCAAGGCCGTCAAAGGTATTGGCTTGCCTCAAAGAGCTCAAGTTGCCTTGATTAGCTCTATTGCTGTGCTCTGAGGTTTTAGATGTTAGGCTTTAAACGTTTTTTTTTTTTTTTTTTTTTTTTTTTTTGTGGGACTGACCTAAAATACTCTAGACACCATTGTAAACTAGGATGTTCCTGTAGTCAGAAAATGGAATAATCTGATAGACACAATTGATCCCATTTAGACGACTCAATATTCATAAATGTTTTCCCTGAATTCCACAGAAAAGCCAATGTGATCTAGGTAAGTTATTTGGCAGGCTTCCCTGGAGGGAGGGAGAAGGATGACACATAGAAACACAGAAAAAATATCTGTGAGCACCATGAGAGTGGGGCAGAGTTCGACTAGATTTTAGTGGAATTGTATGTTAAAGAGATGTTTTGGAGGAAGAGAACAATTTTTAGCCCAATCGTCACTGGCCCTTAGTCGTAGCTGTGCCTGCCACAGCTTGTTAATAGCAGGTAGATGGAACAGAAAACTCTAGCAGCCCTTGACCTCATTAGGGAATGAGAGGAAATGATGTCACTGCGGGCTGTGGGATGCAGGATGAGAGGGTTTGAAAGGGAAGTGAAAGAGGCTGGGATAAAGGCGCAGAAGTCCCTCAGCAGGGTGAAGCAGCTTCTGGACTGTAGCTACGTCCTAAATGCTCCGCTTGATTTGGCTTCATGAAGCAGAAGTCAATGCAAATTAAGCAATACTGACCTACAGATAATTAAAGAATTAATAATATTAAGCAGGCTGAGATATCCTCCCCATAACTGCACAGACTAAATGGTTTAAATATTTTAAAAATTTTACGTTATTTTATTTAAAAGTCTGAAGGTTTTTTCTTTTTGAGAATTTCATTCATGAGTGCTGTATTTTAATCATTTCTACTCTTCCTTCCTTCTAACTCTTCCTGTGTTGTCCCCACGTCCTTTCAAATTCATGATCTCTTCTTTAGTTATTGCTTTACATACACACACACATACACAGATGAGTCCATTCAGTGCTGTTTGCATGTTCGTGTCTTTAGTGCTGATCGCTGGGATTGGCTAAGCTGCCAGGGAGCTCGTCCTTGGAGGAAACAGATCACCCCTCTCTCTGCAGTGGGTGCTTGTCTTCAGCTCTTCTTCTAGGGCACACCTCGTGAAATGTCCACGTTCATGTTGTCATGCTGACAGGTGTGAGCACGACACAGGTCTTATTTGTGCAGCTGTGTTGTTGAGGGTTCATGTGTGAATCTGGTGGGCCCAGTCTCACACCTGCTGCCTGACTCTTACAATTTCTCTGCCCCATTGCCCTACATGTCCACTGAGCCTTGGGTGTAGAGCTTGTGTTGTGTAGGTGCCACTGGAGATGGGCATTCCAGGGACCCTTACTCTCTGCATTTTGGCCAGGTTTTGATCTCCATAGTGGTGCCCAGCTGATGCTATAGAGAAACTTATTTGGTGAGGGATGGGAGCTACAGCTACCTGGAAGTTGCACACAGAGTATTTGAAATGTGTTTAAGAAAGGTAGAGCTACAGCATTACCTATGCCTTGATTGCATATCTTGGTTGCAACGAAGTCTACAGCTGTTCTGAGTCTCAAATTGAGTAAATGTTCGTGCACCATTGATATCATCCATGCAAGTTTGCTCTACAGTCCTATCAACACACCCGTGAGAGTGAGGTTAAAAGGAGTCTATCACACAGCAGAGCACTGGTCCCGAGAGGCAGACAGTGGAGGCCAGCGAAAGACTCTGATGGGCACGAAGGGATGGAGGTGGTGTAATCCTGCTCCCGGTGTGGGTGAGATGCTGTGAAATGACCACATTTGCTCAGGAAGCTCATCTAGTGTGGGTTTCAGATTGGCAGTTTCCATCTGAGTGGAAAGCCTCTCACCAAGTCCCATAGCTGCCATCCTCAACCACGAATGAGGCTTCCTAATGTCGTAGGGCGATGCTCTGAAGGAAAGAAAGACCTCAGGAATGTATAACTCAGCCAACTGCTCCTAGCTACCACTAGCCTAAAATAAGTCACAAGTTTAAATAAGTGCAGATGGGGGGAAGACAGAGGGAGCCAGAGGGGTCAGAGATAGGACAAGTCTTGGCTCATTTTCTGGAATAAGAGTTGATTCAACGGTTAGTGAACGCCTCACAGGGGGCTCCTAGAACTTGGAAGCGTTTTTGATGTGTTGACCGTGTCCTGTTGGCCTGTCACTGCGTGTGTAACGCTCAGGCTTTGCCTGTGGTTAGAATAACGTTAACATGACACCAGTCCTGCCACGTGCTAGTGTCCAACCTCACAGCACCTTTTTTTAAGAAGTCGCTCACAGTGTTTACTTGTAAGTGAGACATCAGACTACACAGGGAGCACACTCATACGAAAAACTGGCTTTGCGGATGCAGGGTCACGTGACGTTAACGCCATTGCCTCAGGTCAGCCAGACTTAAGGCTCTGCATTGCCGAGGCAGACATTATGAGCCCGCCTTTTCAGCAGAATTATTTTATAACGGGCAAAATTATTTTATAACTCAGAGCTGATTGTTATGCATACACTCATAAACTAACTTGATTCTTTATCTTGAACCATGTATAAAAAAAGAACTGCAATGGGCTTAAGCCAGTAAATATGACAGGACAGTGTCTTTATGGAGAATTTGTGAGAACAGATATGAGAAAGAAGGAAAACATAGAGGCAGAAAAAAATTCTGCTTGTATTTGTTAATTAAAAATAAAAACGATATTTTGAAAGGGAAAGAGTCATGGACTAGGAAAGGTGTTTGATGAGTATCGATACAGTAAAGCTTTTTATGCAAATGTGCAGGGAGTGTTGTTTTAGTCCGGCTGTAAGGTTTTCTGCAATTGTGGGTACTAGCTGCACCTTCACAGTAACACTGGTTTAACCCTTTTCTACATTTAAATCATGGCACCATAACTCATTTCCTACCACCCCTTTTTCTGGATAAAAATAACCCTCTGGTTTCTAGTTTGAGGTTATTTTGAATTCTCCTGTTGATCTCAAAAGGCTCAGGTATCTTTTCCCATGCTGAGCTTTCACGCTGACAACACAGAAGAACCGGCTAGGTGTGCAGAGACTTTTAAAAGTGGAGACTACTGAACATATTTTATTTCAGACAACACATTGATTCCTGTTTCTCTGTATGGGTGAGGGCTCGGGTTGGAGAGAACATCTTAGCCATATGAATTAATGATATTCTAGTCTTATTTTACCTAATAACTTCTCCTATTACAGACCTTAGCTACAACAGCCAGTTCCCTCAGCGGCAGAGCCAACGCTGCTGGAATTTGGTGCCTCTTAGTTCCCACATCGTTATTTCTCTGTCTTCCATTTCTGTGTAAGCTGGGACCAGCTCATAACTTCTCATCCTCACTATCTCCCTCAACAGGTTACAGGCTTAATAACTGAGACCCAGGACTCTGCCTGCATCCTTGTGCAAGGCTGGAGAGGGCTTCCCACCCATTCATTTCGTTGAGGCTTTCTATGCTGGTTTCACTGATGCTGTGATCAAGACAACTTAGGGGAGAAAAGGGTTTATTGGGATCCCAATTCCCGAACATCTGGTCACATCACATCTGCAGTTAGAACAAGGAGAGACTAGATGGTCCTTGCTGGCTTGCCTGCTGCTCAACCCACTCTCCACTCAGGAAGCTCAGGGCCCCGCCTATGGAATGGTGCCATGAATATTTAGGGTGGGCTCTTACCACCAAGTGAGACAATCCCTCCTGGACACGCCCACCCACCCACTAATGTGGCTGGAGCTAGGACACCTTCAAGCTCCCTTCCCTGGTGATACCAGATGGTGGCAGGTTGACTTTAAACTAACCACCCACTCTATTCTCAATAGCATGACTACCCTTTGCTGACGTCTTTCTCTGTGCCAGCTGGAGTTTAACCTGTGGTGAAAACCCAACTTTCCTACCACCAACAGCCATGGAAAGCTCCTGTTACCTGGATGATGAGTCTCAGTTCAGTGCTTCTCCTGGGATACTGCCAGATGCCCTGGCAGACATTATGATGTCACTTCCGGTCTTACTTCCTCGTGGAGAAATGGATGGTTTGATGCCCTGGCATGAATCAACACCTTATGGGATTGTGGAGTCCCATCCTGTCTCTGTTTTTGGTTAGTCTTCTGTCTTCTGTGCATACCCACTGTCATCCAAAATCATTAGGGAACAACTTACACAATTCCGCAGGCATTTTCCACTAGGCATTTCCCCAAGGTCATGTTAAACTATCTGTACAATTTTGTTCTGAAAACTTCTGATGGCTTTTGAGTCAATTTCCCTTTCAATGTCTCCTGCTGGGAGATACCTACAATGATTCTCTTAAATTCAGAGAGTCCCTGACATTCTCTATCCACTTGACTCAACCTAAATCACTATGAATACAAAAATGAAGAATTCACCTTGGCTTTGAAGTCTCCTGGCCCAGTTGGGTTAGACAGACAATGGAAAGACTTTGCAGCTATTTAAGGAAAGAACAGAACAAGACAATAAGGTTTTGAACAGTGAGTATGAATTTTCCTAGAATCATGGAAAAGATGGAACATTTGTGTGATGTTTAGACAGCAGCACATGCAAAGGTGATGCCATGGAGAGCACACGAGTGTTCAGAACAAGAAGAGTCATGGCTGAACAGAAGGGTGTGAGAGAGACTAACCGCTTGGAGATTACCTGTTTCCTTCCAGCGTACACACCAGCTGGGAACAGAATCCACATAAGATGGGAAGGACATACCAAAAATCACGTTTAAAGAGACCTAACAGACTAGGATCAGAAGGAAGAAAAAGAAACCCTCCCCTACCAGTGGACTTGGGGAGGGGAGTGTGTGGAGAAAGGGGAGGAAGGAAAGGATTGGGAGGGGAGGAGGGAGGGAACTAGAGGGGGGATACAAAGTAAATAAAGTATAATTAAAAAAAAGCAAATCTGAAATGTTGGGAAAGGCTTAAATATTTTACTTTCGTAGAATGGACAGATTAAAAGGATTTTTCGTTTAATTTCATTCATTTATTTATTTTTGGATTATTGAGACAGGGTTTCTCTGTGTAGCCCTGGTTGTCCTATAACTTGCTCTGTACACCAGGCTGGACTCAGACTTATAGAGATCTTCCTGCCTCTGCTTCTCTAGTGCTGGGTTCAAATGCAATCGCCACCAAGCCTGGGTGTTTGCAAGGATTTTTAAATGAAAAGCCTAAATTTGCTCGTGTGGTATGGTTATTGAGTAACACATGTATATGCTAGAAATCACTGTATGACCATCTATTTTTGCAGGGTAGCCACTACATTCCAAAGATTAACTTACTAGCAGCTAGAATTTCACTTCGAACCCATTGTGGAACCATGGAAGAAAAAAATAATAGGGTGGATTTTTTCCCCCCAGAAGACCCTCTAGACAACCTTGGAGTATTTTTATCTGTCTTGTATTTACTATGTAATATCATGTCTGTAGAATTTGAACATAAGTCCTCTCTTCTTCACTCTATTTATCACAAAGACCTTCCTCATGGCCAAGAAACCAGGAGTCATTCAATATTTTATTAAAGAAAGAATGGATGGCACAAATAAACAGACAGACATGGTTTTACTGCATCTCTTGATATCTGTGCCTAGAGTCATGAGAGGTTGTTGACAGAATTTTAAGAGCCACATAAAATGTTGACAGCTTTGAGGGGTCAGTCTGGTATGTGGGAGAATGCTGAATTATCCCCAACTCTGGCTGTGGGAGGTGAACTCATCCCTCAGGAAGTCAGCACCCCAGGAGAGGAAAATTTTCGTAAAGACTGGTGAGCCAGCATCACTGAGGGTGCAATGACTTCCTGTAGCTGTACTTTTCATCTCTCCCCTTTCTTTCCTGCTACTTTTGGTACACAAACATACATTCTCTAGATCTTACTGAGATATGGAATGTGAAAACAGATTCAATGACTGAAGTTATAAAGTCAAAGAATAATGTATCTGTAAATGACTCTACTACAGAGCAGAAAGATGGGGAATACCTTCTTTCCTATGGGTGTGGTGTGTAATAGTTGTCAGCTTAGCAGGATCTACAACCACCTAGGCGACCATCCTCTGACACACTGGCGACTTCTGAAGAGCTAAATATAGGTTAACTGAGATGTAAAGACCCGCTCTAGCTGCTGGCAGCACCATTCCCTGGGCTGGCGTCCTGCACTGAAAGAGAGAAAGAGAGCTGTGTATCAACGTTCAAAACTCTCTACTTCCTGACTAAAAATACAATGTGACCATCTGCCCTGTGTTCTTGCTGCCATGAATTCTCTGTCATAATGCATGGTTCTGTTGAACGTGATAAAACCTTTTCTGCTTAAGTCGCTTTTGTCAGGGTATTTTAACACAAAATGTTGCATGTCTTTTGCATCTTTAAAATGAAGGTTCTAAGTAATTTCCTCTGTTCTGATGTCTTGCAAGAATTTGGAGGCTGATATTTGCCATAAACTTTGCCCAGGTTTGAATGAAGTTGGGTGTATTTCTTATTTATGACTCACCTCTCCAAACCTGGCTCTTACCAATACCTGTTTTCTTGGCTTGTAGAATCATTTCATGTTATTTGTTGCTCTTGTTGGTATAGAGTAGCAGAACATTTCAGCGGTGTCCCTTACTGGTTCTAGCCTGGTGTCCACTGAAGTGGAATCTCTTCATTCTGTATAAACAGTGCTTCAGGGTGCTGAACATGACTGCCCGCTGGTCAGTGCAGACGACTGTACCCCCACGAAGTTTTCCAAAGAATGTGTGGGACTGTCTCACATCATAACCTCGAGAAAATGATAGAAGTCACAGCAGCATACCCTTGATAGACACTTTATCCATCTTTCATGCAGAGGCCCACTAAACAGTATCTTCATCCCATGCTACACCAAACACAGATCTCACACCTAGCCAGGATTGTACCCACTAAGAAATCCCCACCCATAAAAACTAAGCTGTATTCTCACAGCCAGGGTCAGTTTTGAGAAGGGTAGAGAGGATTAGCCCATGAGTAAGTTTCCTTCACAACTCAGTAAGCAGTGATTGGACAGCAGGCTCCTGCCTTTGTAAGCCATTGCTAACCCCAAATTTAACGCAGGTAACTCAGTATTCTTAAAAGATCAACTCTTTTTCCCTCCCAACATGCTACAGTGACTGGTGCCCAAGCTTTGCATGCCATTTACAAAGTCTCCTAGGGTCGAAAAGGGAGCTTCTGTGACCGGAGGGGCACACGGGAATGCTGTTCTGGACCTGGCCAACCAGCACAGCTCTGGCACAGCCCATTAGCATTCTTGCCTGCTTTAATTGAAAGGATGCTCTCACTTCCATTTTCTTTCTCCAGGGTAGAAGCATCATGCTGACAAACATTGATCTTTTGGGAACTAGCACAAATGGACGACGGTTAATAGATTCTGTCCTGTTATTTCAGACACACAGTGGCATTGCTCTGCCGGGAGGCAGGAAACCCAGGCGGTTCACTTTCCGCCTTCCTGTTTCTGTGCCTCTGTCCTCCTTTCTCTTTGAACCAGACTGGCAGTGCTGGTTAGCATGGGCGCCGCACAGGCATTGGGTGGAGGTCATGTTCTCCTGCCAGCACCCAGTGCAAGAGTGGACAGATAAGCCACTGAAGCAGGAGTCGGGGGAGGCAGCTGGCATTTCTGTGCGTTGTCCTGTTCTTCACCTGCATCTGTGCCAGACTTCCTCCCTGAATATTTAGCTTTATTTTCCTTAGAAAATCAGAACATATTGGACAGACTTTAGAGCCTCAATTACATTTTCAGTTTCTTGTGCTGATATTCCAAATTTATAGCCTTAAATAGAAGAAATGAAATCTGAGTACTTGCTTACTTGTGTTTTTATTATTCCTTTATAAACTATGTGAAGTAACTGAAGCAAAGGAAGCTGGCAATCTCCATTTCAAGACACTAAGATGGCTTTACTTGAAGTTTATACTGTGTTGTTTTATCCTCTAGCGTAAAAATGCTCTAATAACTAACCTGGAGCACGCCTGTGGCGGGACACGTCTGGCTATCACAGATGTTAAACTGTGCGGCCAACAGGTTACAGTTGCTGAAAGTCCGTTATAATTAAGGGATACCTCTTCTGTTCCCAGATCTACTCTCTTCCCTACTCTCTGCCATTCTTCATGCAGAATTGATGTCTCATGGACTTTTACCTGTGCACCAGTGTCCTGCTGGTTTAGCTGATGCTTAGGAGGTCACGTTGGCGAGACTTTGTAAGTATGGCCTCTGACGTTCCCAGGGGACACGATCTCACAGAATCACTGGCGCGCTGACTCTTACAGTCTTTTTATCACCTCTTCCACAGTGTTCCCTGACCTTCTAGGTGTGGAAATGCTTCGTAGCTCTGTCCTTCGGGACTAGGCTCCAACCCTGCGTATTGATTACTTGTGGTTTTCTGTAGTCTCTGCTGCAAAGAGAAGTTTCCTTGACGAGGGATGGAGACTGTACTTATCTATGGGTATGGGGACAAATGTTTACAGGTTGTTGTTAGGGAGTGTGCTGGCTAAGTAAAGTGGCTGTAGATCCTCTACCAGTAACCATGGCTTCACTAGCTCTGAGCAGTTAGGTTTCCAGTACCAGACACGGTCTTCCTGTTGTTGAGTGGGTCTTAAGTTCAATCAGAGAGCTGTTGGTTACCACAGGGTGTATGTGCCACTATGACACTCACTGTGGTGCCATGCTGGTAGTTGCTGTGGTTATAGGTGTCACAGCTGGGTAGGACTGTCTGTTGTTTGATTCTTTGCAAGTTTGTGTGGTAGCTTCTGGTACTGTGAAAGCTAGCCCTCAGGGACGGAGCATTTATGTCAGCCCTGAAAACATGCATACAACTCAACCTATTAGATTTCGGAAAAACGTGCACATACAAGTGCATATATGCCTGCAATAACAATCGGGACTGCAAAACTGGAGAACCGGGAGGGGTGTGTGGGAGGGCCTGGAGGGAGAAAGGGGAAGGGAGGAATTGTGTTTTTCAAGCACAATCTCAAAAATAAGGAAAAAAAATCTAAAGTCTGTGAAAGTGTTTTAGGTTCTGGTAAGAAGCAGAGAACAGCTTATCATCACTGATTGTGAGGTACCTGTGACTCAGGTCAGTCAAGGCTTAAAAACCAGTGAGCAGGTTTTATTTATGCATGATAAGAACGAAATAAAAATATCAAACAGCACATAGATGTAATCTTCTCCGAATAATTACACAGTCTAAGATATAAAAAATGTTCCTGCTCCCAACTCTCCCTGTCAGGAAACATATTTTCAATTCTTTACTCTTGACTCCGACCACTATTTTTGTTTCTTTTTATTGACTTAGCTAATTTCAGCATTAAAAAAGAGCTGTCAGAATCTTAATTCTGCTGTCACAGTGGGTCTGTGTCTTCTGCTTCGTGTGTGTGTTTACATGGCTGCAAGTGTACGCTTGTGTCGGTGTGAGTACACTGGAAGTCAGCGGTCACTTTCGGTGTTCTTCCTCAGGCACCACCTGCTTTTCTTTGTGACAGGCTCTCTCCACCACCTGGAATTTCGGCTGTCTGTCCTGAGAGGTCAGGGACCCACCCATCCCGATCTCCCCAGTGCTGACATGTAAGCCCGTGACACTGAGCCTGGTTTTGCCTGACTGGGTGCTGGAACTGGATACAGGCCCTGAGCACACACTTTATGGACTGGGATTTCTCGCAAGCCTACGCATACTTTTTAGTGTTATTATATAAGATACAAACACCCAGGACTAGCAGAATTGCCAGTTGCATGCTTTATTAAATCCTCTGTCAGGGGACTATATTAAATGTGAAAGCGGGTCGTGAGTAACTTATGCTTTGTAATGTGGTACCCCAGCTGGGTTTGTAGACAGCTGCCTGGCTGTCCTGCTCCTTCTCATGTGTCTTCCGTGCTTACCTCAGATCTGAGAACTCAGCATTCAAGGCAGAGTCTATGCGTGGTGCTGCACGACTCACTGCTAAGGAGCAGACATTTAAATCACCTTCTCTTTGTCTCACCTCATCTCGCCAAGAAAACTTCACAGAAGACGTCAGCCTCTCTTGGACAAACCTCACCCCAGAGGTGTTTGTGTTAAGGTAGCGTGGGCTTCCGAGATCTAGGCCCTGATGTGTACAGAGCACTATCATAGTGAGCTAAGTTCCCCTTTAAGGTAACCTGCCCTCAAAGATGCACATAAATGGCACTTGGCAGTAGAGAGAAGGCCACGAGGTAATTATCATCATTCCAATGTACTTGGAAACAGATATGACCTATCCATATAGCTGTTTGTTTATCTATATATCATCTCTCTATATATCTATCATCTATGTATGTATCTATCATCTATCTATCATCTATCTATTATCTATCTGTTATCGATTTCTCCTTCCAACTGTTTGTTCTCTCTCTCTCTGCCTCTCCTTTTCTATATCCCCCCTCTTCTCCAGAGTCATATGCCAACAGAATCCTTGTCTCATTTATTGCAAACTGCATAAAAGTTTGTTGCTTCTCTCCCGCTGACATTTTAATTTCAGGTCCATTCTCCCCTGATCCCACGTTCACCTCTCACGTTACTGCAGTGAGAGGATGATGCTTGCTTCCCTTGATTGTGCAGGAGTAGCGTGGGCCGAGGGACATGGGCTCCTTCTCTGAATGCCCTGCTCTGCCCTCCCTAAGGTTACCACTGGGTCTCCTTCCCCGGGAAGGGCAGAGAGTCCACAGAGAAATCTGAGAAGTAAGTGGAGAAAATTTGCAAGTGGATCCATCATGTAAGCACCTCCAGTCTTTGGAAAGGGAAAGACTGTCGATGTGTTCACATACCCAGTCCTTTTTATACGAGAAAGGCATGTGACACTTGGGAAACTCTTGTTTTATGGTAAACCAGAGTCTGAGAAAGAAAGAAGAGCTTTGCTGTTTTGTTTTTATGCACACAAAACCTTGACCTTGAGTGCATTCCTTGGGAACATGCCTTTTAAATGGCTTGGGTGATACTTGCGTTCATCAGAAGAATCCTACTCATAAGCATTCACACTGTAAATGTGGGTCTGCTTGGGGGGTGGTAACCAAAAATGGGGCTCTGCACTAGTGAGGTGTCCACGCACCGTGGGCAGGCGGGATCTGGCCCTCTCTGGCCTCTGAGTGTCCTCCTGACTTCAGGACTGCTCAGAGCACTACCATCTCAGACTCCACAACTTTTATTTCTTGTGGTGTTTGAAGAGATAGGCATGTCTGGTGATTTTAAAGTGAAGTTTCTCTTCCCGTAAATCCGCATGGGCTTCTGACCGGGAGACCTGAGGGGGTCCTTTCCAACAAAGCCTTTTCATTTTTCTGCACAAAGAGCAGAATCAAAACTGAAGAAACATCTCATCTTATCTTACATTAGGGTTTCTTTTCCTTAGGTAAGCTCTCAAAGAATGAGGTCTCTGCTCTTGATTCACTTTGAAGTGTCCTAACAGAAATAGCCCTGCCCTGTCACCCATCCACAGCAGGAACTTGCCAGAACAGGACTCAGACCTTCCACGGCTTCTCTCCTCACGGAAGCCACGGCAGCAGTGAGCTGGGTTTCCTCCATCTCCCTGGTTTTCCCGGTTCGCACCAAGAGTATCGTTCGTGTACAGATGGCACTTTCACGCTCTTGCTCTAAACATGAATGGCTAGGATATGCCCGTCTTCCACGAGTCTGTCAGGTCTGAAATCTAGACCTGTCACATCTGCCACAGACAGGAGTGCCAGGAAGGAGGACAAAGGTAGAGCGTGTAGAAGAGAAACAACACTTCTTGCAGGGAACCAGGAAAGTGGCATGCACATAACCTCAGAAAATCGCTGAAGACCAAGCTCATGGTCTAGGTGTCCAGACTAGCGTCACAGGCTCAGGACAAAGGTCTTCATCTACAGGGCCAACCACCAGGGAGGCTTCACTTTCTGAGGGCAATTTCTGCTCTCTGTGGTCATCATCTCTAAAGTTGCCTTTGATCCCTGTGTGAGGATGAACTTGCTGGGTTCATCATCGACTCTAAGAGTTTTCACACAGATGAAGACATTTCATCTGTGTGGCTCCATTTCTAACCTTTCACTCTTCTTCTTTTACTTCATTTCAATTTTTAAATTTTTCTGAAGTCTTATTGCTTGCTTTTTTTCCTACAGTGATTTTTTTTTCAGGGAAGTTATATTTTCCCAGTTATATTTTGGATACTTATCATGGGTATTTTAACATGCATAGTTAATTTAAAATTAATATCAGTAAGCATCATATAAATAACACACAACACATTCTGTAATTCTGTTTCCACTCCTTGGCTAAATTTATCCAGTAATTTTAGTCTAAACTGCTTACTTTAATCACAAACTGGAGATCACAGTGACCACGTTAGTGGTGAGCGTGAAACCACGGTGACCATGTTAATGATGAATGTGAGCCCTTTTCACATACATGTGCTTTTTGTCTGTTTTTATGCTTTACGTTTCTACATCAGGTTAACTTTAGGGACTCTTTCTGCAGGCATCTGCTTTTGGCAGGAGGTGGAGTCAGTTTCACAAGGCTCTCCCTCTGAGGACATACCTTCTACCTCAGGCCACATCTTCCCTGTCCAGGTCTGCTTTGATGAACTTCCTTAGGCAACAGAGCTTCTCCTTTCCCACTCTCTCTCTGCCTGTTCCAGGGACACTTCCCTCCTCCTGATGACCCCAGAGCAGAGTCCTTTCTCTCTGCTGGTGGCTCCGGGTGTGCCTTAATTTGTAGAGTCTTCTCCTAGCATCTCCCATTTTTTGTCTCTAATAAACCCTTCCCCCCACAACACACACACACACACACACACACACACACACACACACACACACACA